>NC_072010.1:12061397-12370897 GCF_027791375.1 Indicator indicator
TAAATAAGCTTTTCTTCTGGTTTTCCAGACAAAGAGAGTTCTATTCTTGGAAAAGACACTGAGTTAATAAAAGTGACCTTCACATTAAACACCACTTCTGTGTAAACAGAAATTATTCTAAATATTATTCAAATAGTAGGCTGCATTTCCAGAACCCAACATTTTTCATAATAACCAGCCCAGGGGCTCAATAGAATCTGAAAGCTTGCTTCATTTTTTGTCTCCTGGAGATAGTTTTGCTTTGACTCTTCTGAATCAGTGAGCTGAAATGTTTTACTTGACTCAATATTTTATTTTCCCTCAAACTTTCAAAATAGTTGGAGGCACAAGGAAAGGGAAGCAGGGTGCTGTAGCCTTGCCTCATTTGAGCCGTTTGCTCAATCATTTTAAAAGGAAAACACAAGCAGAAGACAGTGTTTAGACAAGGCACAGAAAAATCTGATGCTGCCCCTGATTGCTAACCAGATCTGTCCCTTGCCAGATAAACACTGTTCATCAGACAGGAGTCAAAAATGCAGCTTGTAAATGGAGTGGGGACAAGAAAACATATAGTTTGTGTGAAAGGAGCTTGTTTTCTTTTCTTTCTCTTGGGATCTCTGGCCTTGCCTTGACCCATCATGCTGTGTCTTACAGCCTCTAAGGTGGAAGAGCCCCCGGGGCTCAAACAACAAAGAGGCCATTGCAAGAGAGATCCCTGATGGGCAAGTGAGGCTGTTTTGTCTTCTCTGTGATCTCTGCGTCCTGCAGGGGTAGCATTAAAGGATTGGAAAGATGCACTGAGCAAGCCTGAGGCTTGGATTTGGGATCTGAATGCTTCAAAGCAAGGGGAAAAAAATTTGTGTTTTCATGACCATTGGGCTCCTTCCATACGCCTGGCATTGAGGAGAAGGGGTGACCCTGTGCTTTCAGCTGGGCTTTCACCCTGGGTGAAAACGCTTGGAGAAGAAACAAGGTATTGTCATAATGATGACTACATGGCTTTGGGGGAATTCAAACACTGCAGCTTGAAACTTGTTAAAATGTCATAAACAAGCAGCCAGGAAAAAATAAATGAGAAGGCTTCAAGGCAGCTTCTTGAAAATTACCTTTCCCGATGGATGTAGAGGCAGGGTCTGCAAGGCTGTTTACAGTGTGCTGGGTTTCACCACCACCATACCCATGCTAAAGGGCTTAAAACACATGCACCCCAGGAATACTGTCCCCTGTAATACAGGGTGTCCTGGAAAGTGGCCTGGCTGGCCTCTCCTTTTGAAGCTGAAGTTAGCTAAAGGTCTTGGGGCAGAGGAGCACAACTGCACTTTGTTTTCTCCTTCCACAACTCCCTTTTTGGATATTGCCTTCAACTCTCCAGTCCTGAGAGCTGCTTAGCTCTCTTAAAAGAAACAGCGAACCATAGAATTGTTTTGGTTGGAAAAGACCTCTAAGATCATCAGGTCCAACCTAACACCACCACCATGATCATTACACTGTGTCCCAAAGTGGGGTGTCTACACATTTTTTGAACTCTTACAGGAACAGTGACTTTACCACCTCCCTGGGCAGCCTGTTCCAATGCCTGACCACCCTTTCAGGAAAGAAATTTTCCATTATCCAATCTAAGTGTCCCCTGGTGCAACTCGAGGCCACTTCCTCTTGTCTTATCACTTGATACTAGGGAGACTGACCTCTACCTCATTGCAACCTTGTTTCAGGTAGTTGTAGAGAGCAATGAGGTCTCCCCTCAGTCTTCTCTTCTCGAGGCTGAGCAACTCCAGTTCCTTCAGATGCTCCTCATAAGAGTTGTTCTCCAGACTCTTCACCAGCTTAGTTGCCCTTCTCTGCTCCAGCAACTCAATGTCCTTTCTGTAGTGAGGGGCCCCAAACTGAACACAGTATTTGAGCTGCAGCCTCATCTGTGCTGAGTACAGATGTCAGATCACTTCCTTACTCCTGCTGGCCACCCTATTCCTAACACAGGCCAGGGTGCTGCTGGCCTTCTTGGCCATTTGAGCACACTGCTGGCCCCTGTTCAGGTGGCTGTTGACCAGCACCCCCAGATCTTCTGCTGCTGGGCAGCTTTCCAGCCACCCTGCCCCAAGTTTTATAATTAGCCTTAACCCTTTCTCAGAGACAGAAGGAGCCAGTTGTAGCTTCTCTGGCCATTTACCCTTCAGGAAAAGCTAGCTCTTGGAACTGCTTTTTAGTGCTGCATTAGCATAAACCATCAAGGAGATGTGAAGCCAATGGTGCTGCCCTACCAAAGCCACTAAGCAGCCCAGCAATTCTCAAAGACTCTGCTAGGACCAGGCCCATATCATACAGACACTCCTCCCTCTAAGGCTTAAGCCTATGATAGCAGCATGAAAGCACCAGTTGCCAGGATACATCTATGGGATACAGCTATAGGAGCTGACAGGTATGAGCTGGAGGCACCATTCCTGCTGCATCTGCCACGTTTGGTTTGTGGGCATCAATGGGTACAGCAACTCTCTTTGTAGCTTTAGTGTCCAATGCCAATTGATGTTGTCCTGCACAAGGCAGCACCTGGAGACACCAAGCCTTTCCCAGTTCACAATAAAAATGAAAAGAAAGCTTGGGAGCATCTTCAAACTTTCTGAGCCCCCTGGATATTGCTTTAAAATTACCAGCTATATTCTCTCCTACTGCACATGGGTTGGGAAAAAAAAAAAAAAAAAGGCAAGCAAACCAATCAGCCAACCAGTCAACAAACCCTTTCCTCTCCACTGCTTTGTCTTTAAAACTTAGACATTACAGAGGAAAGAAGAGAATTAAAAGGCAGGAGTAGGAAATAAGCCCTGTACTCACTTCTCTGTTTGCAAAAGTGGGCTTAGCTGAAGAGCCAGTACTGGTCCCACCACACCTTTCACACCCCTACCCTGCTGTCCCCATGTCCACTCTTTAAGGCATCAGCAAGCAAAACTTGAGGGAAGATTTCAACTTGCTGACAAATCTCTTTCCTCTGGCAGAGCAGTTGCTAGATTAGTCCTATAAGGATGCCATTCAGCATCAACCCATCCCTCCAGAGCCCAGCTTGCCACCTTTGATTTGCAGCTGGTGCTCTCAGACACTCAGCAATTTACTGTCCCTGTGGCTGGCAGGGACAGCTCATCTCTGCACTCCACAGGAAAAGACACAGCCGACTTTTAGGATGTTCAGGATATTCCAAAATAGTCTTTGGTTTATTCTCATTTCCATTTAGAAAACACATTTCACTAAAAAAAGAATTCCAAGTATTCAGAAACATATTGGTCTTGCTCTCCCATTTACAACAGCAAAGAGCAAGAATGACTCCACGGCATTTATCCCAGTGTAATGCTGGGATAAAACCAGAGCCATGCCAGTCACAGAATTAATGGCTCAGAGCACTGGTTTTCAAACATCCTGGGACAGAAATTAGATCTTCAAAAGCTTCCAGCTCCCTTTCAGATGCTTCTTAACTGACTGCAATTTCAGACATTGCCCAGCATTTTCTCCCAGATGTTGAGTGCTTTGGAAAACCTGTTGACAGGTCCCTGAACTGATTGTCAAAACAGCAATGATCTGTGTTGAGAGTCTGAAACTCATCCTTGGTGGCAGCTGAAACAAGTTCTGCTGAGCTGTGAGAGCAGACAAATGAGTCCATCTGGTCCTAGTTAGTGAGTTATCACCTCTTCAGTGAAGGCACAGGAGTGGGAAGAGCTTCTCTCTGCCTACATTACTCTGCTCATCTTTCCTGCTCATCCATCACACTCCTTCCTGTCCCTTGGTTTTTTCCCTTCACTGCACTTCACAATTTTGTTGTTTTTTCTTCTTTCTCTTCCAGCATCTGCTAATTCTGCACTGTGTCTGTCTCCACTTGAGTGGTCCAAATGGCCTCCAGGTCTCCTGTCAAGCCCCTCCTTGCATTCCCTTGTACCAAGGTGCCTCACGCCATCTGTCCATTTTCTTGCTATGCGCTCACCCCAGTTCTCAGATTTGATATTCTTGGTAAGGAGGTTTTTTGAGAAAAATGGATTAAATTAAATAACAAACCCACTCCAAACCAATACATGCTGAAGAGCAGCCAGGCAGGCAGGCTGCAGTAGCATGAAAAGGAAAGGCTTTATCCATAAAGCTTCTCATCTCCAATCACTAGTTGATGGGCTAGTGCTACCCCAGACATGTCCTAGTGGGTAACTGTGTCCCCCTAACACAACCACTGCCCACCACAGAAGTGTGGTTCAGCCACTGTCAGTGCCAACATGCACCTTTCTGCACCAGGGACTATATTTGTGCCATCTCACTTCAGTGCTCCACCCAGACTGGCAGAAGACATCACTGCCCAGGTCTTGCTTCAGGACCAGGGATGGCCTCTAGCCTGAGGTACCCACAGGTGCATAACCTATGAATTTACCAAAGGGACCAGTGGTGAACACTCCTCCCTCTATCATCTATTTTGAGCAACATTAATTCAGACCTCCTGCATCTCTGTGGGAGGCTATTAGATGCATTAAGGCAGGTCCTTGCCTTGTTCAGCACTGCAGGGGTAAGGGTACATCCCCTTTGGATGCCAGGACCCTGCTCTCCACTTGGATCCAAGGTTTGGACTGCAGGATTTTACACACATCAGTCACTCCTGCAAATTCACACGAACTGAAGCAGAGCCAAACCCCAAACACTGCTCTCCTCACAACTCAGCGCAGGGCTGAAATCATTGCTTCACCCCATAGCTTCATGCTTCACTCTACAAATGCAACAAGTTCTGCAGTGTAAGTCCATCAAGGGCAATGAAAACCAGGCCACCATCCTGAGGTTGTGGCTGGAAATCCTCTGGAGTCCTGATTACCATCCCCAGCTCTAACGCCTCCGTAACACCACCTCGCTTCTGTTCTTTATTGGAACAATCAGCAGAAAGGGATATTACATAAAGAAGGACTTTGTCTTTTTTATTCTTCAGCTATGGAACTTTCCAGAATTTTTCCTTCTCTCACTGTCTGCATTGAAAGAGGTCACAGAGATTTAAAAAAATGCTGCTGTTTGAAAAGAGAGCACAAAAGAGGAGGTGAACTTTACTCTGGTCTGGTGAGACCTCACCTGGAGTACTAGGTACAGGTCTGGAGCCTTCAATACAGGAAGGACATGGACCGCATGGAGTGAGTCCAGAGGAGGGCCACAAAAATGATCAGGGGGTTGGAGCACCTCTGCTCCAAGGACAAGCTGGAGAAGAGGAGGCTCTGGGAAGACCTAATAGCAGCCTTCCAGGACCTGAAGGGGGCCTACAAGAAGGCTGGAGAGAGACTGTTTACAAAGGCATGTAGTGACAGGACAAGGGGCAATGGCTTCAAACTAGAGAAGAGCAGTTTTGGATTGGATGTTAGGAACAAGTTATTTACTATGAGGGTGGTGGAACGCTGGAACAGGTTGCCTAGGGAGGTGGTTGAGGTCCCTTCCCTGGAGATAGTCAAGGTGAGGCTCAACAAGGCCCTGGGCAACCTGATCTAGCTGGGGGCATCCCTCCTGGCTGCAGGGAGGTCAGACTAGATGACCATTGGAGTTCCCTTCCAGCCTGGACCGTAGGTTTCAACATCTAGAAGTAGTTTTTAAAGGTCTCAGAAAACATAGAATGGTTTAGGTTGGAAGGGACCTTCAAAGGTCATCTAGTGCAACCTCTCTGCAGTGAACAGGGGCATCCTCCATTAGATGATTCACTGCTGTTACCATCAACTTACCTGTGCCTCCAACTGAAACGAATTTAGCCCTAAAAGTTTTAAACTGGAAAGATGCTCCAGTGAAGTATCATCATCTAAAATAAATCACAACTTTCAGCATCTCTGTTGCACTGCCCAAAATAAATCTTGCAGTAAGAAATGTGATGAATCCAGATATTGCCAGCAGGAGGAGGTTGTACTGAGCAGAGTTGGTTCAATAGATTCCTTAAGTGCCAAGTGACAGTGCACTTCATCAGGAGAAACAGGACCCCAACTTCTTCCATTCCTCTGCCTGGTATTGACAACCTCTGTCGCTAACTGGCTTCAGAGCAGTCTTCACAGCAAGGGAGACCAAGACTTACACAGCAATACTGAGGGCTGGTAAACAGCACACAGGAGCATCAGCCTTTGCCTTTCCATCAGTCATCAGTTAGGCTACTTGACTGATTTTGTTCAAGCCCATTGCCATCCTGTCCTCAAAGGGATCATGACATTTTTGTGATGTTAGTCTGAGGCAGAATGACAAATTCATCCAGAACGCTCACAGAACTCTGAATCATGGTGGCTGCACCACAATGGCACATCTGGGACTGCTGACTGGGGCACACACACAGAGGACATCTAGGATGCGTGCACACCAGAGGAAGGATTCATAGGCATTTCAGTCAGAACAGACTTTTCTTTCAGAGGGTTCATTTATCCTGCAATGACAACACCTGAACGTTCACTCCTATACTCCAATCATCCACCCAGGTGGTGGTTCAGGATGTCATGCTTCAGCAAGGTGCACCATCCACACACCCCACCAATCCCAACAACTCGTGTGCCACTGAGCCCAACCATGCCACCTCAGAGGACAGAGCTCGGCCTTAGGGGACCCCATTTGAAAGCAAGCAGACCGACTGGCAGATCTATCCTACACCCTCATCCAGCTTGTTCTCACAGTCCAGTAAAAATAAACCTTCTCCACTGAAGGAAGACCAGATGCTTGAAATCCCATGCACTGGAAACATTTTGGTTAAAAAAAAAAAAAAAAAAATAAATCAAGAAACAGCCCAACTTCTTAACGTGACTTTCTAAGAGCTGGGAGGAGGAGCAGATCTGTAGGTACGGCAGAAGGGAGGGGAGAAGGGCTCACAACTCAGCTCCCAAACACAACACAGTCTGTCTCCATCTGGCCCTTCACCCAAACTTCAGGCTCCTCGGAAGACATCCTGCTTTACAACCTCTTTCCGTAAAGCCTACCTAACAGATCCCCATGATAATCTGTGAAGTTTGATTATAGCACAATTTAGAAATCCTCTTTTTCTATCCAGATGCTCTCTGTTGAAAACTGAAGCAAACTTACAAATTTTCTGTTAAATTTTTCTACCTCCTTGGTGGCAAATTGGGATGAGGATTAGAAGACAATTTGTTTAGAGCTAGATGATCCTTCCTTCTCATTAGAGCTCCACTAGGCACAACAGAATCCCAGTTTTGTGTTGTAGGGGATTTTGGGGAGTTTGATTGGTTGGGTTTTGTTTCTTTGTTTTGGTTTCTTTTTTGGTTGGTTGGTTTTAGTTGTTGTTGTGGGGTTTTTTTGTTTGGTTGGTTTGGGGTTTTTTTTGATCACCAAGCAGCAGTTTCCCCCTTGGAGTAACACATTTTGCTAAGATCAGGGTGGCATTAAGCTTCTGGTTCCTGAACTGCTGCTCAGATGCTACAAAGAGCAGGGAAATCCCACACTACACAGACACTTTCATCTCTCACCCCTTAGGTATATTACAACTCTCTGAACTAAAGCAATTTAAAAACTAGACATAGGCATTATTTCATTTTCAATCTTATTTCCCTGCCAGACACAGTATCATGGTCATTCTCCCTCACTTATATCCCATAATATACCCACCTATGACAAGAGTCAAGTCTGACTCATAAAAGCCAACCTGTATGATCTCAAAGGAGGAAAGCAGCACAATGTTAAACTGTAGCCATGATTAAACAACATAAAAATTCAGTGGTAATTTATTTCAAATGAGGGATTTAGACACCTCTGAAAACACTATTCTACTTTCTGCTTATCCCCAATTCAAAAGGAGTGCTCAGAGGAGCTCTTCTTAGGCAATGTGACTTTTCCAAACATGCCTGTTTATGCTTTGCTTGAACCATATCCTGGGGGACAGGAAGTATGGCAATGAGATTCTATTAGCTTTTATCACTAAACATGACAATCTATCAGACTGCCTAAGGAAAAAGCAGCTGAACTTAAACAAAATACAGAATTTATTTCTTTGGAAAAAGCATTCCAAAAGTTTTCTCCCAAGTAAGAAAGAAAAAAACTTGGCAGAAAGTTTCATTCTTGACCACCAAGTAACCTAAATTTCATCCTGAAAGTCTACAGGAGATGGAAGGAGGAAATTCCACAGAGGGGTATTTTCTTTCCTTCCTCCTGAATCCGTACTGCAGAGCACTAGGCACTGAGGAAATAATAAATCAGAGAAGCCACTATATGATTCTGACTCTCCTTAGAAGAGAATTAAGGCTTCAGGCTCCAACTACCCATGACTGCAGATATGAATAAACACTTAAGCCTGAAGAAATCTCTGAGCATCAGCACATCCCTCCAAGGCTTGAATCCTACAGATCTTCCTTTGAAGTGAAGCACTTCAAGGCAACATCACCCTCCATTCGATGGTTTGACCCTGCTGCTCAGATCTTGTCTCCAGCAAGAGACTTAAAGGTATTTGGAGTTCCAAGGGAAAAAAAAAAAAGCAGAGAGAAGTGTCAGCAGCTCAGGAATGGATCTGTATATGGCTGAAAGAAAGAAGACACCAGGCTGTCACCACGCCAGGCGGGCTACCCATGAGGCACTCAAAGGTGAACAGAGCAAGTACCACATCACCTCTGCCCTTGGGTTTTGTTTCAAACAAAATCCAAGTTGAGAGGAACTGGAACTCACTAAAATGGCTTTTCTTTTGTAACTAAAAAAATAATCAAAAATTCTCCCTCCAGGCATTGATAGGATGCCTACGTGGTAGCTATGACTACCTGAACTCCTGAAAAATGCAGACAGTAATTTTGTGGGTTTCAGTATGAAGCCTTTAGCAGTCAGCCATCTACTCAAGGCAGACAAATAGCTGGCAAACATTTAGAACCTTGTCTACACATAGCACAATTGTTTCCAGTTGTGGGATTATGATTTTTATCTGTTGTTCTTTTAATCCCTTTAGAATTATAAACCTATCAAAAATTTGGAAGACAAGGCTTTAAAAAAAAAATCCCTTTGCAGATTTAACTGTTAGCCCTCAAGGAAAAGAGATCCTAGTTTTTAGTTCCAATGCTACATTAAAGATAACCATAAATGGGGAAAACTGCTAATAAAGCAAGTGGCTTTGTTCCAAGTTACAGTGGGTTCAGGTGTTGCTTACAAAAGCACAGGATTAAACAATCCTGATTGCCAGGAACTGTAAAATATTGCATTCCTTGAAGTGCCGGATGCTAGCTTTCTGCCACTTCGCCTCCTGCAACAGCTGCCTTGCCAGCTCCACTGCCTCTGTTGAAAATTATTTGTCATGATGAACAAAGGTTCCTGGAAAAAAGCTATGCTGGGAGCAGAGGAGTAGAACATCACAGTCTGCTGCAGTTTTACAAAAACAAATGACCTGCTTGTCTTTTCCTCGATGAGTACAAGCAGCACTGTAGAACAGTAAACATCAATACATCAATGCTGGAAGCACAGTGCTCTTCCCCAAGAAAAAGTACAGCTTCAGTTTTCCAGTACTGATGAAGAAAAGTCAGTAGTTAATGATGTCAAACCCACCAAGAGATATGGCTTGAGATTCCTTCTCATACTGTGTTTGTGCATTGCTGAGTCTGTGGGTCAGCTTACACTGCAGGAGGCTAAAATACAAAAGCTCTGAGGGGGGGAGGTTAGAGATAGGATCTGCAAATTCTGTGGCAGAGCTGAACAATGCCAACAAACAAAGCTGCAGCCTGGAGCTACACAGCCCCTCCAGCTCTTCCTCCAGAGCCAGGGAAGCAGAATGCAACTGGAAAAAAACTGAGTACACCTATGTGCTATGCAAAAGCTTAAGGAAGGGATGGCCCTGCAGGTGTGGAGAACAGCTGCCTGCAGCACTGAAGAAGAGTTCATCCAACCCATCTGACCCAGGCCACCTGACTTCCTAGAAGTATTATTTTCTGCCAGAAGAGAGTTAAATTACTTCAGGCACACAAATTATGGCATTATGCACTTCTGATTTCCATGAAGGCACTGACCTGGCGTTTCAGCTATGCCTCCCTCCAATAAAACCGTAGGCTCACTTGCTCCTTTGGCACAGTGATTGTATCTTGTAATACCAATGTATTTTTTTCTGTTGCCATGACAACTATGCTGTTAGGTCAGACCTAAAGCAGCAGCTGGCTTCTCCACTGCCAGACTCTGACAAGTACAGCTCTTAACATTTTTTTCTGTCTACATACTTTGCCTATACACACCAAGATTTTAGTAGCTTTAATCTAAAGAGAGAGAATTAAAAACAACACTCCCTTGTCTGCTTCCCAAGAATCATTACTGTCATGAGGCAGAAGTAGCATAAATATATATTCCTCCAGTAGCTGTAGTTCACATGACCATAAGCATGCAGAAAATCTTGCTTCCAAGTAAATACAGGCATTAGCTGCTGGTATTAATACACTATGCAGAGCTTAGCAAGCGGGTGGAAAATACAGTTAGGGTTGGAAGGGACCTCAAAGACCATGTAGTTCCAGCCCCCTCTGCCATGGGCAGGGACACCTCACACTAGATCAGGTTGCTCAGAGCCACATCCAGCCTGGCCTTAAAAATTTCCAGGGATGGGGCTTCTACCACCTCCCTGGGCAACCTATTCCAGTGTCTCACCACCCTCACGGTGAAGAACTTCTTCCTAACATCTAATCTGAATCTACCCATTTCTATTTTTTTTCTATTCCCCCTAGGTCCTATCACTACCTGACACCCTACAAAGTCCCTCACCAGTTTTCTTGTAGGCCCTCTTCAGATACTGGAAGGCCACAATAAGATCTCCTCAGAGCCTTCTCTTCTCCAGACTGGACAGTCCCAACTCTCTCAGGATACCAGTCTTGCCTAACAAAAATATGAAACATTGTGCTCTGTATTCCCTCTGTTAAAATCAGATCTATTTTCAAATAAAGGACTTGAAAATAATATTAGTGTGAAACAGTGCCTGTAAGAATGATCTAGACTGAGCATAACACAGGCAAGGAAAAGGGCAAGAGTAAACACACCCGAGTTCTGCCACTGCAGCCTTCTAGACAGAGAGGCAACTACATTTTCTAAGTGTTAGGTGTACATCCACTGCATCGCTTGGCCAAGTCTTTAAATGCAACTGAGATGACAGAAGAGGGGGGAAGAATACTAATCTTTTCACAATGGAGATACTCTTCAGTCATTCGTATTTTATATTGCCCTAATAAGTGTTAAAATGGACATTTAAGAAGTAAACAAAGTGTACTGCTATATCTGGAGATCACTCATTTAATAAAAACACTCACCTGCAAGTTTGACAACACTATTAGTACTGAACCATCACACACACACAGACTGACCCTCTTGGCCACATGGTTGAGGCAAAGGCACTAAGCACTGCAATGGTTTATTAAGGAAGAAACCCACCATGGTTCTACAGAGCATTTCCCTCTCGTGTTCCTCCAGGCACTACATGGTAACACTCCACGAGCGCTGAGCCAAGAGAGCCCAGAAAGCAGCACTGCTACAAATCTGGAGCTACCTCACCAAATCATAATCCAACAGCAAGCAGAAACTAGAAAGGAAGACTACTAAGTTTCTAGCTAGCTATTAAAAGGAAAGAAGTCTAGTTTGCTATGGCAAGTACAGCTGCTTTCAGTTCACACACATATCACACTCAGCTATTCCCCATCTTTGATAATGCTGACATGTACGTAGCTGCCTAAGTTACAAACCTCCACCACTACAAATAGAGGTTGTCTGGAAAGCAAACAATTATAATTGCAAACCAGCTTCTTTCTTCTACAGGGTGGCCAGTGAAAGTAAATGCATGTGAGCAGAAAAACATTCATGAACCACAAACTGATTTAATTAAAACTCAAAGGGAAAACATACTGCAGGAATAAAAACTCCAGATACATAGCAATTACTCATCATGAACCTATTGATGATCTTGAAAAGCATCTGGGAATTCATGACCAAGTATTCAGATTCAAATTCTGCAGGGCAGGGAGGGAATAAGCCAAGTCCTTCAGCAGCACTGCAGGCAGAACTGTACTACTTGATGTATTTTTCCATGAACTTCTTGTGAAATTCTGATCGCAGAGTATCATTCACAAATCTTTTGTCCTTTTTTGTTTCATCTATCCCCTTGGCGCAATTCTTGAAGACAACATCATCATCCCATCTGAAAACAAAAGTTTTGAATTTCAGTAAGCTTATATGAAAATCAGGTGCAATTGACACAAATACATAAATTAAGTCTGGCCTCCTATTTAAATGTCCTGAGAACAGCTATGTCATTAGGATTAAATTTAAACAGATCTACTGTTCTAATCCAAGTCATCTCCTACATGCTTGTGAGTCAGAAGCAAGATGAGTATCAAATAGATTATAGGTTATCTTTACAGAAAATAATGACCATCTGAACAGAGAAGAACAAACCCCTGGAATCTAATGGCCCTAATTTTGCTAATCACAGCAGTAGCTGGAACAAGGATTGTATTTAGTAAAAGGCTGTTATTTATTGATTCTAGTTATACTGAGAAGCCCAAATAACCCCTCCAAACCAGCTAGATTTTAAAGGGGAGCATAACATCCAATTCCTTGAGAAACTTTGGTCCTGTTATGTTTTGTATTAAGAACAATTTCAGACAAACAGCTGTCCATCCCTTTGTCTCTTTTTTAAACACAACGTAGCAGGACGATTTGTTCAGAGAAATGCACAAGACAATCACAACATGCATCAGCACCCCCCTTCCACACTACAGTGCTTGTGCCAACATCTGGGGAAGGAAACAAAAGCCAATGGCAGTGATGACATTTTCAGACTGAGTAACAGGAGGGAGTACGAGGATGGATATCACAGTATGGATTTCACAGTACCTCCTTTTCACTTTGAAATTTGCTTGAGGCTGTGCTGGGCCGGTAAGGTTCAGCAGTGGATTACCACTCAGAATGTTCTCCATCCGAATTCTTTCCTCTTCAGCCTTTTGCTCTTGTTCCTGAGAACCGGAAACAGATATATTACTTTTCGGGGCCATTTTTCTCTTCTAGTTGGTAGAGATAAACATTAATTAGCTGTGAACACTCACACAAATAATGCCTTAATTCCCAGTTCAGACTTTTCAGAGTGTTTGACACTTGTGTATAAGTAGAATAAAGACAGAAGCAGAGACGTTCTAAAGAGTTTAACATTGCTAATGAACTGTCAATCTAGCAACACTCCTCTCTGCTCTACTTACCTATGATGTTGCATTAAATATTCAGTTAAATTCTAGTTTTACCATTTACATATTTATTATATTAAATCTCTGTACAGATGAGAAGATTTTCTTTGTCCTCATGAGAAAAAAGAATACATTATGCAATATTCATTGGGTGGAATGAACCTTACAGCATGTTTAAACTATCAACTTCAGCAATTTGTTGAGTTTTACAACAATGACTTCTCTAGGGACAAATTAAAAAGAATATTGAGAAATTTAAGATGAAACTGAGCAGTGGATGTTCTAGACTATTTAAGACTTCCAATATTAAGGATCAGAAAAATGTTCTTCTTGTACTACCAAAGCATGTAACTCCAAGCCCAAGTGAAGTACCACACAGCAGGCTCCGCTGCCTGTGCTTCCAAGCTGTGTTAATATATTTAGTGACTTAAATGTTCACAGACTTCAAAATAAATATGTAATATTGATGTCACACCAACATATCTACCCATGACCTTTCAAATTGCTCTTTAATGAAAGTAGCAGAAGGAAAAAAAAAAAAACAAAACAAAACCACAACAAATTTCCCTAATTTAGATGACTAAATAGGTCTCCCTCTCCCTGTATGCTGAAGGATGGTCTGAAGATATTTTAGTTAAAAATTGCACTTGAGTCTCATTAGTGCTGCCTGAGACTCACACCACAGCTTTCAAAAATGATAAAAACTAAAGACAGAGAAATTACAAGATTTTTTTTTCCCCAAGCTGCACAAAATTCATGGCCAAGGGCTGCTATGGGATCTCAGAAGGGGAAATGTTTCTCTTGATAACCATTTACAAGGTTTAAGTGATTAACTTGAACACTGATTCTAGCCATAGATCTCTAGCTTCAAACATTTAATCAATACCAAGTGACAGACTACTTAATCTATCTACAATATACAAGGTTTTTCAATTGGACTGTCAGGTATGTGGAATATTCCTATCAGATGATACAGGATCACTGGCAAAGATTTTACCTTTCAAAATCTAGTTATGAAAAAAACCAAACCACCTACTACTTCTCACAAAAAAAAAAAACCAACAAAACTTAGAACCAGCTGCAATTATTTGCCAGTGGCATGGGAAAAGCTCTCCAAGAAGGCATATTGCTTAAAAGCATGGCACAGCTTCAGGACAAGCCCTGTAATGCCCTGATTAAAACATGTGTGCAGGCAAAACTCACCCCTACTGCTGTATCCATGGAGCCTTAAACACAAACAGCAGCAGTTAAATGTTATTAACACAAACTAAAGTTTTGAATTTTCAAACATAGCTTTAATCCAACATTTGCATTCCAGCTTCGGTTGTTATCACCACCCCAGTAAATAAAGAAACAGAGAGAGCAAAAAACAGTTGGTAGGGAACAGCTATTTTCCCTGTATTAGAAATACAAATCCAAATTACACATCTTTCCTCTGTGGATTACAGACAAGAAACATAGGCAGCCCCTTCTGCATGGCATTCTCTTGTGTTGTCCAAAATTAGGTGGGATCTACATCTTTAAATACATGCTCCATTAAAAGTGAGGCTTTGACAAAAACCCAAGAGGTCTGGGATAAAGCTTAAAAGCAAATAAGAATGCTACAATCTAAAAATGCTTACTGGACTATACTCAAGAGAAGGTAGTACTAAAGAGGGCATTGTAAACTTAATACTCCCCTGTTGACAAAAGCTTCTGTGGAGAGGATTTCTTCCAAGTCCTATCTATGTAAACAGACTTAGCAGCACTCCATTTGAGAGCTGAACTCCAGAGGAACTCTTCTCAAGGTGGCAACCAGAGCATGGCAGAGTCTCTCAAATTACTAAGACATTAACCTTGTCTGTGATCCAAAGTTACTGAACCTGTGCTTCATGCATGGCTTTATCTGGGTCACACTAGAAATTACAGTTCTTCCCTGCCTTCCACCACTTCAGATTTAATCTCAGCAGTCCCTATAAAGCTGATAGTTCCAGCATGAAGGGGAGGAAAGTGAAAAGCATTCAAGCAGTTGTTTGAATTGTAAACATTCAGAATCACAGGAGCAAAATAAAACCAATATTAAGAATTATTGAAAACATGCATGCCCTATGTCAGTGTTCTTATTACACACAGATGCACATTGATTTTTTCTGTAATAAGGTTTAGGCATCATCCTAATTTTTATCTGCTTTACAATGCAATACCCTTCAGACTCAATTAGCCCAACGCTAGTTTCTGATAATGAAAAAAGCAGTATCAAAGTGATAGAATGTGGCAATAAAAAAAAAAATAAAGGAGTAATGCTTTCAAGAAGCATTACACTACAATCAGTAGTATAAAACTAAGCAGGATTCAGCTCCAGATTAAGACACCTACATCTCAGCATAAGAAAAAAAACGTCTTTACTTTGAGGGTGTCAGAGCACTGAAACCAGCTGTCCAGAGAGGTTGTGAAGTCTCCTCTGGAGACTTTCAAAACCTGCCTGGACATGATCCTGTGCAACCTGATCTAGGTGAACCTGCCTTAGAAGTGGGAAGTTGGACTAGATGATCTCCAGAGATCCCTTCTGACCCCTACTATTCTGTGACTCTGTGATCTGGTTTTCACAGAATCACAGAAACACTCAGGTTGGCAAAGACCCTCAGGACCACCAAGTCCAACTGACAACCCTACTCTACAAGGTTCACCCCTAAATCACACCCCCGGGCACCACATCCAAATGACCTTTAAACACATCCAGGATTGGTGACTCCACCACCTCCCTGGGCAGCACATTCCAATGCCTGATCACTCTTTCCATGAAGTTTTTTTTCCTAATGCCTAGTCTAAACCTACCCAGTCACAGCTTGAGGTCATTCTCTCTTGTTCTATCACTAACTACCTGTGAGAAGAGACCAGCACCAGCCTCGCTACAACATCCTTTCAGGTAGACAGCAATGAGGTCTCAGTCAGTCTCCTTTTGTTCAAACTAAACAGCCCCAGATCCTTCAGTCACTGTTCATAAAATTTATCCTCCAGGCCCTCCACCAGCTTCATTGCCCTCCTCTGCACTTGCTCCAGCACCTCCACATCTCTCTTGTATTGAGGTGCCCAAAACTGGACACAGTTCTTGAGGTGTGGCCTCACCAGAGCTCAGTACAAGGGGACAATCACCTCCCTACTCCTGCTGGACACAACATTTCTAATATAAGCCAGGATGCCACTTAGGGACCTGAGCTCACATCTTGAAAGAGATTTTGAGAATATACTAAGAAATCCAGATGGCTCTTCTGCTCACACAGATGACCAACCATGCTCCAGGTTCTACTGACTGCATCACCACTGCACCACTATGGAACCTAGGATACATATCTTGTGCACTGACCCTAACAACTTGGCATTTCCAACTCAGCTGAATTCTGTCCAAAACTGCTAGCTGCTTGCAAAAAAACTGCATTGACTCAAGTTAACTCCAGAGGACTGGAGGGTAGCAAAAACTGCACAGTAATTAAAAGAAGCCATAGGGGCAATCTTGGGAATTACAAATGATTACTTTTGCACCTATTAAATTATTAAAACTAGTTACAAACATGATGCTAACAGAGGTTGGTCAAACATTTTTGTCTAGTGCAACAATTACAGAAAACATCCATGAATCCTGTTTTTCAATGTTGATTTTCCATATTCACAGTAAGAGCCCCTGGACACTTTGTGTGACCCTTCCCTGCTTCTCAGCTCTGTTTAAAAACAGAACTTTGCTGTCTTTTAAACCCACAGAGGCAGAACAACTAGAAGGAATAACAAACAGTGTAAACTTGTCTCTGTCATTAAGGAGTAATGGATTAGAGTCTGAAAGCAAACAGGGAACACATCTGTTGAGCAAGGCAATGCTGCTTTTAGGCACTTTACAAAGAAGATCCAGCACACCTGGTAACTTGCTTATGGAACTCACTTGTTCAAAGCTCTTCTAGGTTGGATGGCATGTCAACAAATTTCAGGAAGCAGGCTAATGCTGAAGACTTGTTTTGAAGATTTAAAAAATTATTTAGCTTCACTAAACCTCCTCGAGATTAGTATTCAAGATTTAAAAAGAAGGTAATAGTTACTAAGTTTTGTATCTTAGACACAAGACATGGAGGAAATACTAAGTGTAACTCACAGTGGTGTAAAGTTGACATTTACACTTCAGATAAGTTGTCCATTTTGGCTAGGGCTGCAGAATCCCCCATTTTCCAGCCAAAAGAAGTTTTTTATTAGGTTTCAGAATTTTCCACATAAATCTCCCATTGCCCATTCCTCCACTGAAAGCCTGGATGCTCCAGGAGATGGAGCATGGGTTGTATCAAATCAAACAGACCAGACATAACCATCATAGCTGTCTGAGCTTCACACCTCTGAGGCTCAATCAGCCACAGCTGTTCACAACATAAGTGACTCTGGTTGTTCCAAAGCCTACATTGTTCTTTTCTGTGGTGGAACAAAGGCTTATTAAGCTGAAACACTATGGATACAACAAACCCACAACACAGAAGAAAAGCCTAAGGGGGCAAATAATATATCTATATTCACTCCATCCTTTCTAAAACAATGCCTCTTTACCTGCCCTTTACCTTCCATTCTGTCAGAGCTATACAACTCTTTCCCTCAGGCATTTCAACAAAACACACACACACACCACAGATCACAGAAAACATCCAGTTGGAAGAGACCTCAAAGATCATCCAGTTCAACCCTTGACCCAGCACTGAAAGGTTAACACTAAACCATGTCCCTAAGTGCCAGGTCCACATGCTCCTTAAACACCTTCAGGGACAGTGACTCCACCACTGCCCTGGGCAAACCATTCCAATGTTTGATAACCCTTTCAGTGAAGAAATATTTCTTAATATCCAGCCTGAACCTCCTCTGCCACAGCTTGAAACCATTTCTTCTAGTCCTGTTGCTTGCCACCAAGGAGAAGAGGATGGCTCCCTCCTTGCTCCAGCCTCCCTTCAGGTAGTTGTAGAGAGTGATGAGGTCTCCCCTCAGACTCCTCTTCTCCAGATCATTCCATCACTACAGAGAGTAGTGATGTCCTTTTCAAGGGCAGTGTGCTGAACTAACTAGCTGCAGAGATGAATCAACATCACCCATGTTGTAACCACCATGTTGGAGGCAGAGGCAACAGAACAGGAATATTATGGTATGGAGATTAAGACTGGACTGGCAGAGGGAATCCCATGCCCCAAGAAAGCAGATGGAGACACTGCAATGTGAATTGGATCTTACAGCAAGCCCTCACTGCACAGCTAAACTCACCATGTGGCATCACAGCTGGGGGAGACAAAAGACCAAAAAAAATGGAACAAAGCAGCAGATAAAACTGTATTAACCTTAACTGAACAATTATTCCTTATCTTGCTATAAAAATAACAATCCCTTGGTGTATTTGTTTCTGACCACAAAGGAAAGAAAAACATTACTGTTACCATGGTTACTCTTTCAGTGTACTTCTTACTTTAGCACAAAGCAAGACTACTTTTACAGGAACTGCTGAAATTCCTGAAATGACTCCATTGTATTAAAGCAAGTTAGCATACTCAGGTTTTATAGATGTTGAGTAGCTGAAAGAAAACCTGAAATACATTTCATTGAAGGCTGAAATAAAAAAAAAAAAATAAAATCACATAGCCTTATTTAAGTGGTAATTCTTGAATGACAAACTATGACAGCATTGCCTTTAGCAGCAGTGAACAAAACCTCGTAACGCAGAGATCCACCCCAGCTATTCGATCCTATGCCAACTGCCATGCAAGTGAACCAACTGATTTAAAGTCCAAAAAATATGAGCAGAGAGTAAATCACAACTGCAGTGTCTACCTGCAGATTTGGTGTCATTTTGCCCACAAGGAAGGGGACATTATCGTTAGCTTTTGGCAAGGGTAATTACTGCTAGCACATCTCAAACATTTAATGAAGAAATCATGGAATCATCATGGGATCATCAAGTCCAACCACTGACTTGACTCTACAAAGTTCACCCCTACACCATATCCCCAAGCACCACATCTACATGACCTTTAAACACATCCAGGGATGGTGACTCAATCACCGCCCTGGGTAGCCTAGTCCAATGTCTGACTACATTTTCCGGGAAAAAACTTTTCCTAATGATCAGTCTAAACCTATCCTGCTGCAGGTTGAAGTCATTCCCTCTTATTCTGTTACTAATTACCTGTGAGAAGAGACCAGCACCAATGTCTCTACAGTGTCCTTTTGCCTCTCTGATGACTGATTTGACAGCCTAGCTCTAGTTAGACTCTTAATAAAAGAGTCTACCTATCTATCTAGATTCATCTTCTAAAGGTTTTATTTCAAATCTGGTCACACAACTAAAACACAGGACAGAACCAAGCTCTACTTTGACCACTGATAAAGTAATATATTCAGTTATAGAGAAACATCTGAATGAGAGGATTGAGTGTACCCTCAGCAAGTTCACTGATGATATGAAACTGAGGGGAGGGGGATGGCTGACACTCTGGAAGGCTGTGCTGCCATCCAGTGAGATCTGGACAGGCTGTAGAGCTGGGTAAAAGCAAACCTCATGAAGTTCAATAAAGACAAGTGCAGAGCCCTGCTTTTGGGAGGAATTACACCAGGGACCAGTACAGAGTAGGGCTCCTCCTGATGGAAAGCAGCTCCATGGAGGAAGACCTTGGAGTCCTAGTGGACAGCAAGTTATCCACGGGACACCAATGTGCCCTTGTGGCCAAGGACGCCAATGACATCCTGGGGTGCATTAAGAAAAGCGTGTCCAGGTCTAGGGAGGTTCTCCTCCCCCTCTACTCTGCCCTGGTGAGACCACACCTGGAATACTGTGTCCAGCTTTGGGCTCCCCAATTCAAGAGACAGGGACCTGCTGGAGAGAGTCCAACAGAGAGGTATGAGGGCGATTGTGGGACTGGAACATCTCTCCTATGAAGGGACTGAGAGAACTGGGGCTGTTTAGTCTTGAGAGAAGGAGGCTGAGAGGGGATCTTATTAACATCTATAAATATCTGAGGGGTGGGTGTCAGGATGAATGTGATAGTTTCTTTTTGGTGGTGTCCAGTGATGGGACAAGCCAGAATACAGGAGGTTCCACCTCAACATGAGGAGACACTTCTTTACGGTGAGGGTGACAGAGCACTGGGACAGGCTGCCCAGAGGGGTTGTGAAGTCTCCTTCTCTGGCGTCTTTCAAAACCCATCTGTGTATGTTCCTGTGCAGCCTGCCCTGGGTGATTCTACTTTGGCAGGGAGGTTGGGTTTGATGATCTCTGAAGGTCCTTTCCAATCCCTAATGTTCTGTGATACAAAACTGTTAAGGAAACAAACCAAAACCTTCCCAGTCTTTTCTCAAATAAACATAAAACTTGACTGTATGTTAAAATAGCTTAGCTGGAACTGCACATGTACATTCAGCTGCTCACTGGTATTGTTTGTTTTTAACTATTTCAATTTACCTTTTAAGGAAGTACTTGAAAATTGAAAAAAATCAAGAGCACCGTAATGCTGAATTTGAGTATTGAAATGCTTCCACAAAACCTATCCATGGACTGTTCACGCAGACAATAAACCTAGAGTTTGTACAGTTCTAGAACTATTACACAGAAATGGCTTTCAAAAATAAAATTTCCTGGTTGCTTTTGTGTCTATTAGAAACAGCTTGAGAGAGTAAAATTATGCAGGGCAGGAGAAAAATCAGGAGCACTCCCATGCTCAATCATTTTTAAAAACACTTGCAGTATTTAATATTTCTACAGAATTGAAGGGAATTTAAGCATTTTGAGAAGTTAACAAGATTTGACAGAAATTGCTTATTAAGTTGACAAACTATTTGCTTCACAGATTACAGGGAAATATCAGTGTGAAGGAAGTTAGAACCTTTCAATGCTATTACTTGTTAAAATTAGATTTAGAGGATTTTAATGGAAATTGATATTACCACCTAAGGGATGTTAACAGACAGCATGATGATATGAATAAAATAATTTTTAAAAAGCAGATTCTCATATTTTAACTGCCATCTCACTGGAGATGCATTTTAAAAGGAGCAGTTCTCCTTTCATGGCCATTACAATATTGGACACCAATGCAATGAGTAAAAACAATTAACAAAAAATACAGTTCACTTGGAATGAATTCTCAGAAATTACTAACATTTTCATAAATCAATGCAACTCAAGTATCATGAAAAACCTATATATGGCACAAATTTGTGGAGTATATTACTGCATTTTACCCACTCCATCCTGTTAAGACCCTGACATGTTTCAAGAACACACAGAAATGCATTAATCTGCCTGCAGTACAACAAAGAGATATGAGGACAACGTGCAAAAGAGTGAAGAGACGTTGAGTGCAGCTTCCCTTTGCCTTGCCACTGGTTTCCTCACAGCCTACCTTGGACTGCAGCATTTCAACAGGTAAACCATCCCTGTACATGCACAAGGACAAACAGTGACTGCACCACTGAGACTTTACACAAAACATGATCCTGAAGTCAGCTGGATGATTAAAATAAGGTCACTTACAAAATTCCCTTTAAATTACAGTCTGTAATACATAATAATATGAAATCCCACATATTTCATCTGAAGGCAGAAGGGATTTATATAAACTGGTAATAAAATTCTTTGGCAGTAACGCCTTATTTCAAAGCCATGGAAAACAAGGCACAATCTAAACTGATTGCAGTCCTAAGCCAACGTATGTAAGTGATTTTCCCTGGGCAGACCCTTACTCCTAAAGATTTTTTCCCAAGCTGCTCCCCATTTTTTCCATAAGTGTAGTCTTAGTTTCCTATTTAAAAACAAAACCAAAAACACCCTAGAAAAGAAGGTTCCAAGTACCTGTAGAGCCCCCACTGTTTACTGAAGATGTCAGTCTTTAACAGAGCCTATCTGCCACCAACCAGCACCAGAATAAAAAGAGCAGATAGTAAATATGCAACAGCTTGCAAATAACTCATTTTTAGGAAGAAACAAATGTATGGAAGAACATCCATGAAGATAAAAAACCAAGATCATCTAAGAGACAGTAAATAAAACAAGTGCTATATTAACTACTCTATAGCCTTTAGCACCCTCTAGTGACAAAGTAACAACTTCATAAAGATTCACAGATTGCATTGGGTTGGAAGGGACTCTCAAAGGTCAACTTGTCCAATCCCCTTGCAGTCAGCAGAGACACCTCCAACCAGACCAGGCTGCCCAGGGCACATCAAGTCTGGTCTTGAAAGTCTCAAGAGATGGGGCCTCAACCACATACCTGGGCAACTTGTTCCAGTAGTCACCATTCTCACTGAAAAGAACTTCCTCCTTATATCCGATCTAATTCTATCCTACTCCAGTTTAAAACCATTGCCCCTCATCCTATTGCTATAAGCCCTTCTAAACAGTCCTTCCACAGCCTTCCTGAAGGTTCCCTTCAGATATTGAAACGTAGCTATAAGGTCTCCCTGGAGTTAAGGAGATGAGTGACACTTTCAGACATATTTTAATGTACAAGACCAGTCACTGACCAGGTGGAGAATCAGTATCAACAGCCTTCTGCATGCAATTCTGCACTAAAGCAGCATAGACAGCTTTTAGCCTCCAAAACACTTAACTCCAGAACTGCAGAGCTTACTGTTTTATTGGTCTTGTTGATTCTTAAGGTAAATTCTCTATTATTAACAAGAACAGTCAACCACTACATCACTGCCTATGGCAGTTAAAACAACATTTCCTCCCAAATGTTTCTAGTGTCTGCTACATGCTGTGCCCTGTTCATTGCCAGTTGACTTTATTGGAGTATTCACAAAAAACACTTACGGACAAGCTACAGGAAAGGTTGAGTAGTTCAGAAGCAACAAAACATTGTCACAGCAGCCTTTGATTAGCTTCCTGATCAACATTTAACATATACATATATATCTCTCTATATGTATATGTATCTAACACACTCTAAAAGCCATCTCAGATTAGACAAAGAGAACAGGTGGCTTTTCTTGGCAGGGGGGTATGGATGTGGGTTTGGTTAGCTTGCTTTAGATTGGTGTGTGTGTGCATTGTTTGTGTTGGGTTTGGGGCAGGGGGGTGGGGTTTTGGTTTGGTTTTGTGGGCGTTTTTGGGTTGTTTGGCATTTTTTTGGGGACGGTTTTGGTTGGGGTTTATTTTTTTTTTTGGGTTTTTTAAATTTTTTTTACAGTAATGGAGAACGTATTCAAACTGAATCTTGCAATATTTTTCAAAAGCACTAGAACAGTTTAAGCCCTTCTCAAAGAAACCAAAGCACTTCCTAAAAGCATAAGAGGGAATGCTGCCCATATTCACCACTGCTGCTGCAACACCAGAGGCAGAGTTGTTTCAGCAGCACAAAAGAAAAACACTTGACAGTGAACTCTGTTGCAATACAACAGCAGAACCGGCACAGTTCATCTTAAGTCCTGACGAGTTTGACAACACAAATTATTCCCAGAAACAGTCCCTCTAAGTTCATTCATCAGTCAGGGATTTTGCTGATGCACTCCATCCCAACAAACTCTCTTAGCCCAAGGAGGTGTGGGAGCCAACAGCATAGCATTTGATCTCGCTCACAGGAAAACAATTTCTAGCTACAGAGAGAGTTCCCTCCCCTTTCAAGGGCAGAACATGGTGTTTATCTGTAGAGCAAGAGATTATAGGGAGGTATGAAGGCTATGTGTGAGCTGACTTTTCAAGTTCTGAAAAGACTGACGCATTATTACTCATTCTTGTGAAAACATTCTTCCAAATAAACTCATTTGTGTATAATCACATGAAACAGTTCTGGTCTTATGCTTACAGCTGGTGCTCCTTGCCAAGGCAACGGCACCAACACTATGATAGAGTAGTTACTGTATAAAACTTGAAGTCACGAGAAAAAGCATCAAAAAGTACCCATTTTTTGTTTCATAAATAAAACTCAAATTTCTTGTTTCATAAAAACTATTGAACAAATGAAATTACATTGGATAGTATGTAGCTCACTAATGACATTATATAGTTTGGTGTGACAGATGTTTTCAGAAGTACTTGCATACAAAAAAGCAGGATTATCTTGACTCATTGCCTCCATGAAGTGTTGGTAAAGTGAATAAATGTTTCAGTGAATAAAATGTTCAGTGTGTCTACTGAAGAAAAATATTCTTGACAATAATTATTAGGTAGAACCCATCAACCTTGAGAAGAATTTTGAAGGGCATTTTGTCTACCAGTTCTTACTCATCCTAAGTACTTCAGGCACACCAGTTTTAACAAACATCAGTCTGCAAAAGAAGTGATGCTCTTTAATGGGAGAAATTTCACTTTACCTTTCGGGCTTGCTCCTCAGCTCGCTCTTTCTTGATTTTTTCTAGTTCAGCCAGAAGAGCTGCAGTGTCATCATCATCACTGTCTTCCAAGTCCTCATCTTCATCATCTTCCTAATGGCAACACACAAAAACAAGCAGCAGATCATTCATCACATTTAACAAAACCAGGCCTGGCCTGCCCAGCTAAGGCTGCAATTTGCTGCTGGCTGATTCCCAAAGTACTTGTGTGCTTGCAGCAGCAGGAGCAAATACAATACAAATGGTTTATCTGCTCTTGTGCAGTAAAGTCAAGACAAAAATATGTTTGGGCTTTTTAGATGACTGCAATTAATTTTTTGTAATTCAAACGTTTCATATCACAGAAACATTCAGGTTGGAAAAGACTCTCAGGATCACCAAGTCCAACTGACAACCCTACTCTACAAGGTTCACCCCTAAACCATATCCCCTGGCACCATATCCAAATGACCTTTAAACACCTCCAGGACTGGTGACTCTACCACCTCCCTGGGTAGCACATTCCTATGCCTGACCACCCTTTCAATGATTTTTTTTTTTCTAATTTCCAGTCTGAACCAACCCAGTCACAGCTTGAGGTCATTCTCTCTCGTTCTATCACTAACTACCTGTGAGAAGAGACCAGCGCCAGCCTCCCCACAATGTCCTTTCAGGTAGTTGTAAAGAGCAATGAGGTCTCAGTCAGTCTCCTCTTTTCCAAACTAAGCAGCCCCAGCTCCTTCAGTCACTTCTCACAAGATTTATTCTCCAGGCCCTTCACAGTTTCCTTGCTCTCCTCTGCACTGCCTCCAGCATCTCCACATCTCTCTTGTACTGAGGTGCCCAAAACTGGACACAATACTCAAGGTGTGGCCTCACCAGAGCTGAGTACAAGGGGACAATCACCTCCCTACTCCTGCTGGACACAGCATTTCTAATCCAAGCCAGGATGCCATTGGCTTTCTTGGCCACATGGGTTCACTGCTTGCTCATATTCAGTTGTTTGTCCATTAGAACCCCCAGCTCCCTTCCTGCCAGGCAACCTTCCAGCCACACTTCCCCAAGCCTGTAGCGCTGCTTGGGGTTGTTGTGACCCAAGTGCAGGACCTGGCATTTGACCTTGTTGAAGCTCATCCCATTAACGTTAGCCCAATCTGACAGATTCCAGAAAATAGCTGTCCCCCATCACTCTTCTGATCATTGTAACATGGAATCATTATAATAATAATATGCCTGAATACCACATCCAATATTGTTGGGACCACATATAACAGGATGCAAATAAAAAGGAGTTTAGTGTGAAGCCTTAGACTTAACTCCTAGATGTCAGCATGAGGAGAAGAGCTAGAGCAAGAATCTAATGCTCATGAAGACAGTTGGTGTATCTCAACAGTTCTACCTTTGGGAAATTCTAACTAATCCAGTATTAAAAAAACAAACAAAAAAAATTAAAAATCACCCACTACCCACAGTTTAAGTAGTATTTTCAGTTCCCTAATATTGTGTGCTTTCCAAGAATACTATTACAGCATGGCCCAGAATCCTCTGAACCACCAGACTTCCACCACAGTAGAGCAACTGTAGCAGGAAGATATCTTAGAAGTCATCTTCAGTCTCTAACAGATCTAAAAGTACATATTCTACTAACAGCAAATCCTGAAGGCAGGACAACAAAAGGAAAAAAGACAGGAAAAAGATACATACGTCAGTAAGAGGATCATCTGCATCAAGATTTGCTGCAGGAATCTGGTCTAGGCGAGGCTTCTTAGACACAGAAGATGATGTTGTGTGTTCTATGGGACAGGATTACAAAAAAAGCAACCAAGTCACTCAGTTCATTTAACAACATCTAATGTCAGAAACCAGGAATTTTCACACACAATGCCTGGCATTAGAGATACAAGTTCATGCTTTCTTCTTCCTTGCTTTTTAATCTTAGCGCCCATGCTGAGTCCTCCCCTGTGGGTATCCTCAAGGGAAACAATAACATCTCCAAACATACAATTTGGCCTCCAGAAGTTTGTCTTTCTTTTTTTCTTTTTTCCCCCAAGAAGAAAAACCTGTGGAGAACTTATCGTATATATAAAATTGTAAGGTTCCTGTTGAGGACCACTCCAAAAGCATTGCTGTTAGCTAGTTTGGTCTGTACCACATCTGCCTTCATCTGCAAATTTGAGAGTCCCACCGTAACTTCACAACTAAACCTAAATGACCTGAATTCTGTGAAGCTTAGTAGAAAAAAAAACAGTATTTCATAAAAAACGCTGTTGTCATTTTCATTATTACTTCACTATACCTGAAGAGAGTAATATACTTCAAAAAATGGATTTGTTGTTGCACTGGTGCTGTAACACTAGAAGATGAGTTTTCATCCTTCTCCTTCCTGTCTTGATTGTCCAAGTACACAAGAAAAAAAATCCCTTTTATTAGCTATACATGTGTGCTGCCAATTCATTACAATTGTACTGTATCAGCTGGCCTACATGATGGCCTACAGTCTTCTGCTGGTTGGCCTAGACTTCAGCTAGCATGAAGGCAGCAAGAAGGCCAGTGGAACATTCCCTTGCAGGTCAACAGTTCTGACCTGTCTGACCAATGCCCCGAATTCTACTCTCTTAATACATTGTCTGCAACCTACAAACTTCTTGCAACACCAAGTTTTGTGCAAGAGCAACGTCACATAAAGCTGTCTTTGTTTTTACCTCTGGTTGGTCTGTCTCTGTTCTTTTCTCTTGCAGCGACTCGTTCCCGCTCCTCGAGCTCCCTTCTGAAATCACGGTTACGCACCTCTTCAGGAGCATCCTGAGTGGCCTGTCTAAAACAACATGAAGGGGAAGAAAAAAAAAACAGCTGAAGTTGACAGTTTGCAGCTAGGAGAAATTTTTTCAAGGAGGCCAATAAATGTTAGAGTGAACAGGTAAGTATTCAGAATAGGAACTAGGTACCATGTAGACAGGTTTGTTTATTCTCTCTTCATCAGCCCCTGCTTCCTGTATGCATTACACACAGACACACAATGCCACACACATGCTCCTTCCAGTGGCTCTCAAATTAATTAAGACCATACATAAATTCCTACAAGCCCAGGATGAGTAAATCTATCTTTCATTGCTAAGTCTAAATCTTCTGTTCTCCAGCAGTCCAAGTCCACTGTCACAGCAGACATCCAAGAGCATTATGGCCAACTTTCCTCATTGTTCTATCATCCCAAGTTGCTGCAAACCCAGTCTCTAAGCCTTAGAGATAAAACCAAGACTAGACCATACTTTCCATAGCCCTTTTCCTCTCTCAGGGGGGATAATCCAGATAATCTCCCACAGCCATTTGGAAAAAAAAACACAAAAAAACCCCCAAGAGTTGGAAGAACAGGCAAGACCCTATCTTTAGTGAAACTGCAAATACACATTTTCCCTCTTTTATGTTACACGCTGGCCAAAAGCAACAGACTATTTACATTTGAGTCACACTAAGTTCCATGTAAAGAGCGCTGAATTTTCTGTGAAAATCTTGAAAAGAACTAATGAATAAAAACAAGCAGCAACTCCTTTCACCTTTCTGTGAACCCAGAGCTGGAAATAAGAGTGGCTGGAAGAAATCCAGACTTGAGCCATTATAAACACTTTGTGTGCACAGCCTGTCTTTATGATGAAGTATTTAATTTGCTTTTGTAATTAAAAACCTGAACTTAGAATCCCTGATATAGCTTCAAAATCCCTCCAAACCTTGTGTCATTCAAGCAAACATCAGTGGGATTGAAACACTGAATGTTTCAGGCAACGATGCAGTCTTGGCAATTTAACAAAGACAACTTTGTATTAGGTATCTGGGAGAAACACAGAAGACACTTAATGCTCTGTCTGTCATGCACACAGAGGGATTTATTAAAACATACATTGTATACTCCTGTATGTATTTGTCCCCACCCAATTCTTTCAAAGCAAGAGGCTAGGATTCCAAATCCCACCTATGTTTAAAGAAACAAACCATCAGCAATTTTCCCCATAACAACAAAAAGCATTTGACTGCACTTTTCATGCTGTTGATCTTGGTATTCTCCAAAACGCTCCAACTCCCTTATCCATAATTATTCTTAAAAGACAAAGGGGCGGGTAAACACTTGCACAGAAAAGCAAATATAAAATCTTAACAGTAATTTCCCTGACAGGAGTAGCACATTTCATTTAAATTCGAGGTATCTGTATCACATTGACTCCAGATCTCACTTAATCTTTCAAAAGGATAATGAAGATTCGTTATGACTTTCAAGTGGAGGGAAATATTCCTAAGAACCCATTATCTTTCTTCCTGATTAAAGCATTTTCCTTTCCCAGAGCCTGCATGAACCACCTGCAGTATTTAACACCAGTTCTTCTTACATATACTGCTGCCTGAGTGCTCTTCCATTATTTCCTTGCCTCCTCTTAATACCCTTTCCAATGATCCTTTAACAAATACATGATGTGGTTTTTCTGTTATTAAGACACACTCAACTTCGGTCCTCTTATCCCATCTTCCTCTGCAAAGCTCACCAGCTTCTGACAGTTCACTTCCAGAAGCAGTAACAAGTATCACTGAAATGAAACCTCTCCAATTACTTCCAACATGTTCAATCTCCTAGGTCTGCTTTTGAGACACATTTTCAGCCCACTCATTTAGCACCACTACTGAGTGTCCAGTGTCTGCTCAGTGTCAGGTACATCAACACCTACTGTGAAAATTTCAGAGGATTGCTCATAACAAAAAATAACTCCTAGTCTGTTCTGCTCTAAGACAAAACCACCAATACTAACCTGTATTTGATTTTAGTATGAGAAGGAAGGTCTCTGCTGGAGTATTGCTTGGATAGCTGACTTAAGTCTCCTTCACCTTTTCCTCTTCCTCCTCTTGCAGGTTCAAATGTTGGCCTTGCTGCTGTCGTCATTTTAACTACAAAAGAGATAAAAACAATTGTTACTGTGAAAGACTTTCACTAAAAGCTACTTTGTTCCTAGAACTCTAGAAGCAATGACAAGTCCCTCTGCAGAATCCCAGACATCACTCAGCTCATGATCCTTGAAATTTAAGGAGCTTTTCATTGTCCAAGTCCTTTGGGATTGACCTGTGGAGCTTCAGCTTGTCATCAAAGCCTTCTGAAGGGCTAGAGTTAATGTACCCCTGGCAGCACAAGGCTGATAGCATTACCCTCATGTAAGCAAAGTGCAATTAAAAAGCTCACACAAATGCAGAAGTTTTCATCAGCTCCCACTTAGAAACTGCAGGAGTCCATGCACCACCAGCATGTCCTAGCTGACACCCAAAATCACTAGCATCAACTCTTTGTGACAAAGGAGCAAAACAGATGCCAACCAACCTAGCTAAACAGACACCCTGTCAGCATGCACTGTGTTCAGCACTGCCGGACAGGAGCTAGAGATCCTGAAATCCCAAACTACTGTGCCAAGAGTTTAAGACAGTTAGCCAGTTCCAAAAGCTCTGCATGATCAACCAGCACCATCTTAAATTTACTATCTGAAACTATGGTCATTTTTGCTTCACCAAGACACACACATCCATTAAGTACACACTACAGATGTGTAAGACTGATGAAAGACATCTGCAGAGATTCATAAAGGCACTGGTCCTACCAACCGGAAGGCTGGATATTAACAGATGACAAGAGAATATGTTAAATGCTTTTGTGATACACGAATAAAAGTTATTTATGCTCTACTTGCATTACTTTGGACTTTTTTTTTTTCATTTTCAATGAAATCACAAAACACATAGCTTTATTGCTAAAATCACAAAATAATTTGTTGCTCAAAGTAACATCCTATGAGGCTGAACTCAGTTCCTGCCACTGAACTAGTACTTAGAAAACAGACAAAAACACTAAAAAGAAGTGAGACAGTAACAAGCCTTCCCTTATTAACCAAGGATTATTTTTCAGTGACACTGTGCAAGTCAGCTGGAACTCAGCAAGCCATTTTAGCTCTGTCTTGGCACGGCTCTGCCAGATCCATGATCCAAGAATGAAACTTGCTCTAAGAACTTCTCTGGGCTAATTGTATGGAATGGGAGGATACAACGAATTCAGGTGAAGAACTACATCTAATGATGCATTAACATCATTAACAAATTCCCTCGAAACTGTCTCTGCTTCTCTTAAGCCAGCCTGCGTTTGGCTTTACCTTAAAGGACCCAGTGTGAAACCACTCAGAAAATGTCACACTGACCTTTGCAGTTTCAGGAATACAGCCCTGGAGAAGCTTCTTTAGTGCTACACGAAGGCAGAACAAGCCACACAAGGGTAATCAGCCAAGAGAATGTTTCTGGGCTCAACCTGGAGCTTTGGCTGCGCTACAGCCGGCCCCTCCTGACCGCCTCCACGAGGGAGCCCCAACTTGAGCACCAGATCTGGCGACAACCCGCCGCAGCATCACCCCACAGACACCTCGGCACGCAGCAGGCACACGTGTGGCTGGAGTGCGATCACCCCCCGGACTCCCTCACTGTCCCCCGCGGGGCCTGGAGCTTCGCGGTGAGGCCCGCTGACTTATCCTTATCCCGCAACCCAATCACCCTCCGCTCTTTTCTGCACAAACGCTCCCTCTCGCCCACATCAGCATCTCCCCAAGACCCTCCTTGGTGTCCCCGGCCTCCGGACATGCCACAGCCCATCCCCTTATACGGACCTCCCCCGCCCCGCTAACATCCCCCGAGATGCCTTTTTCCCCCTCGCGGACCCCACTGCAGTCCTCCCTGGCGCTCCCCGCTTCTCCTCAGGCCAAGCCTGCCAGCTCGCTCACACGCCGCCTTGCCGGGTACTTACACCTCACACTCTTCCCACCCTGCGCAACCGGACCCTACACCACCATGATTCCTCCAAGCCCCCACAAGGCACCGCGCGGGCACCACAGATACAAGTGCAGGGAGCGGCCGGCGGGGCCATAGAGAGCGCGGAGGATTACCACGTGAGGGAGCAGAGCGTGTCCGCCATGACGGTTACCGAGGCGGAAGTGGCTGCTGTAGCAGCGGTGCTGCCTGCCTAGCAATGGTGCCTTCCGCCGACCCTTTCTCTCCTCCTCAAAGGCGGGGCGAGCTCAGCTCGGAACAGGAAGCTTGCGGCTCAGGGTTTCTCTGGCCTTGCCCTGAGATGCCACTAGTCAGTGGCCCTGCGCTAGTCCTGCCTGGGCAAGGCCTCCCCTCGGTGGCCTACAAGCTGTCGGGCTCTCGCCGGTGCAGTGAAGAACAAGCAGGCCCCGCGGGAAGGCCAGGGGACAGTTTCATGGAGGGTGAGGGCCTGAGGGCTTAAAGCGGCCGTTACTGTAACCTACCGATGTGAGCCACTGTCATGTTTTCTCTTACAAATTAGCTCATGATTAGGTTTGTGTGTCGGTATGAGCTGAAATTCCCCCCCCCCCACCGATAATAACCAGGCTAGCCCAGTCTGGAAGCAAATGAAAAGCTGTATTTACAAAGCAGAATCTACAATCTATGATGAAATGCAATGAATATGTACAAATATACAAAATTCACAACATTTACAAATATATACAATCAACAGAAAAGCACAACCAATCTCCCTTTGCTTCCTCCCAAAGGGGACCCTTCCCAAAGGGGCCTCCCTCTCCCAGGAGCTTCCCCCCCAGACCCCCCTAGACAGAAAGCAGAGTTAGTTAGAGCAGAAAGTTGTTAACTTAGCTGCCAAGGTCAGTGTGTTATCTTCAGCCAGAAGAGAAGAAGAAGAAAACAGCAGCCAGACAGCCCAGCAACTGCCCCCACTGCAGAACGCAGAATGTGCAGAGTGCCCCACTTTGTTTTGGGTAATAGTTCTTAAACATTTCTAACTATCCAATGGAAGTGTTTAGAACAATCAGTATTTTGCTTTGTTACACCCAATAGTGACTTATTTACACTCTTTCACTTTCTCTGTTCTGAACTTTGCAAGGAAAAATTAAAAAGACAGTTTCAAACCATCACAGTTTGTAAGTTGCAGATCTCAGAGGCTGCTTGTTTGATGTAGGAACAGCACTTCATGCCTGCAAAATGTTCACCCTGGATGTTAGTGTGAGGGGGAACGAGGAACTGGTGGTGGAAGAGGAAAATGGTTAAAGAAATAGGATTAAGATTCCCAGAGAGATCATGAAGAAAGACAGAAACAATGGCAGAGGGAGGAAGAGGGAGTACCACATTTATTCTCTTTGCTCAGAGATGTGTATTAGCAACAGCAGCCTAGGCCCAACTGTCAGGCAGCAAGGTGCCCTTTACAAAGAATTCTTTTACACAGTATGTATCCATCGCTGTTTCAGTGAAGAGGCCAACCATGAATGTGCACTGCTTGGGGATTAAACTCCCCCTGTTAAAATGCAGCCTCTTGTGTTTGATGTTTCTCTTGGATGCACCTTATCACTAAACTTGTGCAAATCCACTTGAAGGCATGTGATGTGAAAGGCTCTTTAACATATTTACAAATTGAACTCTTAAAGGCAGCTGGCCTGACGTGGGAGGGGCCCTGTGAACAGGGCAGAGGGAGAGGTGCTGAGTCATTACTCCTATGCTGTTGAAAAGAAACATTTTTTTTTTTAAATAAGAGAATGAATGGAGAGGAGAAGGCATACAGTGAGTGTGAGGGTCCACATGTGATATACATGAAATTGATCTCCTCTGAAGGCCATGACTTCATTATAAAAAGAGTGTGTATTAACATCAGGAACAATAAAAACTTGCAGGTCTAGGGAGGTTCTATTCCCCCTCTACTCTGCCCTAGTGAGACCACAGCTGGAATACTGTATTCAATTTGGTGCTCTCCAGTTCGAGAGAGACAGAGATCTGCTGGAGAGAGTCCAACAGACAGCCACGAGGTTGATTAGGGGACTTGAGCATCTCCCCTATGAAGAGAGACTGAGAGACCTGGGGCTATTTAGTCTTGAGAAGACTGAGAGGGGATGTCATCAATATGTATAAATATCTGAGGGGTGGGTGTCAAGTGGATGGGGCCAATGTCTTTTTGGTGGTGCACAATAATAAGACAAAGAACAAGCCTAAACATCGATTTCACCTCAACATGAGGAGAAACTTCTTTACAGTGAGGATGACAGAGCACTGGAACAGGCTGCTCAGTGAGGTTGTGGAGTCTCCTCCTCTGGGCACATTCAAAATCCATCTGGATGCATTCCTATGTGGACTACCCTAAGTGATCCTGCTTTGGTGGGGGGGTCAGACCAAATGATCTCTTGAAGTCCCTTCCAACCTCTAATGTTCTGTCCTTCTGTGATGTTGAGTGGACTGGGACAATTTGCAGGTAATGAAATAAATTATGTGAATGTCAGAGAGATCCCATCCAATATCCTGCATGCATTTCATCTACAAGGTCCACTACACCAACAGCACTACAGAGATTCCTAAATTCCTCATTGCACCTGAAATTACACTTGAACTTCTGATGGCTACAGACTTCTCGGATTCTTAAATAAAATAAATTATAACTAAAAAAGCCCCAAACAAAAACAAACAAACAAACCCCAACCAAACAACCAAAAAAACCCACCAACACAAACTTTAATTTTTTTTTCAGTCGTTAATACATGCATTTCAGTGAGTAGCCTTTTTCAGATAGCATGTTGTGTGTGTGCTCTTGAGAACTATTGGAAGTTCACAGCAGAGCAGCTGCTCTCAGCCCCGCTGCAGATGGCAATCCTTCAGCTGGAGGTTGTTTTGCTTCTGATACAAATTAAGGACCTTTTCACAAACCAAGACCAATAAACAAATCTGTCAGTTAGTAGATGGTTGTGCCTTATCTTTTAGGTATGATAGAACTTCGTTTTGATAAAATGACCATAGCAAATCCTGGAGTTCACTTGAGTGCTCTACCCAAGGTAACTGTAGTGAAATACCAGTAGCTGTTTAGAGTTTCTAACCTTCTCTTATTGTTCATCTGAAATGAATCTTTGTAAGATAGCTGTCTTTAGCATAGCTACACTATTGAGGTGAGAAGTGCCCTCCCTGAAGTTTGTATTTTGATAAGAGTATTCCATTTGAGTTGCGTTCCAAGCCGGGCTGGACGGGGCCTCGAGCAACCTGATCTAGTAGGAAGTGCCCCTGCCCAGGGCAGGGGGTTGAAACTAGATGATCTTTAAGGTCCCTTCTATGATTCTACCACGGAAACTTTACCGAGCGCCCTCCGCCCGACGTGCAATTTAAAAGAGAGTCCACAAGAGGTCCCCACAATGGAAATTATACCCTGGGCTCGGCGAGCCGTCAAAGGACGCGCTTGGAAGAAACGGGCCCTCGGTATACAGAGAAAGAGGTTGTTGAAGCATCTTGTCATAGATGTTAAGCTTCGCTTAGAAGTCAGGTAAATAGTAACAATAATTACTCGACAGGTGTCGTCTCTTAAAAGCTACACCTGTCAGTAACCAAGCATGCAGCATTGCATTTTCTTACCCTGCAAGCCTCAGTCCACACCCTGTGAAATGGGTTTGTGATTGATTCCGCTACGAGCAGTTCAGACACAAGATCAGACCTTGCAGAGGAGTCTGGCTTCCCAGGTGGGTGGTTGGGAATTCAGTAATGTTGGGCTGCAGATCACAGCAGCCTGAAATCAGTGTCTCACCCTTTGATGGTGGGTGTTATTCACAGATTATAAATCTGTGGACTTTAAAAGCAGGAGAAACTGTTAGCATTAATTTGACTATTGTGGGGCAGCAGAACGTTGTGTTTTGCTCAGTGTCCTGTCCTGAAGGCAAGGCCTGCTGTTCAGTTGTAATATACATCTGGCAGAAGTCTTGGTTAGAAGTCTGGCCATCAAGTCTTGATTAAACACCTCAGGAACTGAAGAGACTTCTGCTGCTGTTGGGTTAGAGTAAATGTCAAGCATTCCCTGTGTGTAGGATTATTTGAAGATGTGAGATAAAAAAATAGCACAGTCCCTGCTCTGGACAGATACGGTGATTCTTCAAATAGTAAAGAAATGGCTTAGAGACTTTGGCCCCCACAGCCCTAAGGCACTTCTCTTCCCACATCTTGTGTGTACCAGTGTGAAGTACAAATAGCTACAGTTGTGTTTTACAGTCAGGGGTTTGGCTTCCTTAGAAGACTTGGGCCCTAAAGAAGGATATTGGTGGAGTAGAGGTGCCTGAGTCCAGATTCCTGAAAATCCTTCTTTGGTCTTCTTGCAGAGTCACCTAGTCTTCACAGGTTCATAACTCTGGGGTTTGAAGATCTCTAAACATAGAGACTTTTGTTCAGTCTTGAACTTGTTTGGACTTGTTTAGGTCTACAAAGTTTAGCATCATGCTTGCACCGGGGCCTAATAAATATATCCCCCAGCTCAAGTGTTCAGAGAGCTGCCATCCTGTAATTATTCTCAGAGCATGTCCAGCACTCATGGATATCACAGTCAGCCTCTCAGCTTCTCCAGACCACATCCTATAGGCCTTTGCTGAGCAGGACTGACTCCGCATGTGGAGAATCCTTGCCACATCAGTCAGGCAGCTCTAGGCTGCTTTAATATTTAGGGACGCTCTTCCTGTGTTTCTGGAGCTGACTAGCTGAGCCTAAGGGAAAGATTAAATATTCATTGAGGAAAAGAGCATGTATGTAGAAGGGAACACCAGTCAAGTTCAATGGTACAGGTGGCAAGTGGGAATTTCTGGATTCCAGATTATGCATTAGAATGTCATCAGACAGTGTAAGCAACTAGACAATGCCAAGATCCCAGATCTTCCTTCTTCCCATGGCTGCTCCAATCACAGAACAGCTCAAGGTTGGAGACTTTTTTGTTCCTGTGGCATTTTAAGCCTCGAATCTCTTTGCACACAATAGCTGCCACTAAGGATGCACCCTCAGTTATTCCTCTGATGAGCAATTAGGCTGTGGCAGCCCTTACAAAGGTATTCTGTACTGTATGGAAAACATGAAAAGCAAGAGAAGTCATCACTTCCCTTGATCATTTCCTCCAGTGACTAATGATCCTCACAATTTAAAGCTGCACTTATTTTTAATGTCAGTTTGCTTTATTCCCAACTACAGGTGCCTGTCATACCTTTCTCTGGTAATTTTAAAGGCCTGTTTTCTCACTAGATATCTACACTTCGTAATCTAGACTTGCAACTGCCTTTGGATATTGAAGACAGAACTCTTCTAGTCTCTTAGAATTGTTTCCTCTCTCCCACCAGTTATTTGGCTTTTTATTGCTCTATATTCAATTATCAACATAAAAAAATACAACTGTTTCAGTGTCAGCTTCCCTAATGTGAACTAGAGAGATAAAATCACTTTCCTCCCCCAGCCTTCTACACTTTTTTTTTATCTACATGAGGATCACACTGGCATTTTTCCTCACATCACTACACTGGATGCTTGAGTCCATGATGGCTCTTGAATCCTTCTCAGGGTTGTTGCTTTCTCGATTAGAAAAATCCCTGTTTGGCTGTGTTAAAGGCAACTCTCTTAAAAAGAAATCCCTCACTGGTGTCACTGGTATGGCCTCTTAGTTACCATCCCGAATTCTTTATGGTACCCATACATATTCTCAGTGCAGTTTTATATTTGCCTTGTGGATCATACCAGGAGACAAACATTCTTTGGTTATCTCAGTGCTCTAGGATGCACATCTCTCCCAAGTTCCGGTCCTTCTCTGAGATTATTGCAAGACTGCAAAAGACATCATGTCCTGAAAGAGAACAGAAACATTTATAAAAACCTTGTGCCTATTTGGAACCTTGTTAATGTTTTTCTCATCTACTTCTTGGCCTCTGGTGTTATGAAGATTGCTTGCATTTCTACTGGACTTTAAAATGCTTACTCTTAGCCTTGTCAGTACAGGACACACACCCCACCCCTTTCTTTAAAGCTTCTGGTGTATGCTCTTTGCTATCTGGTTCCCCTCATTTCTATCTGTAACATTATACTTAATTGTAGCTTTTCACCAGTTGGTTTGGACTCCAGGTGGGAAGTTGATGGAAGCAATTTTCTTTCCTGAAGTTTTGCGTCTCCCACTGTAGACTCTGGGGCTGCCCTCGGCCCACCCTTATGGTACAGGATCAGGGTGTGCAATCTCCTGTTTTAACACAGAGTGGTACGTGAAAATCAGCATTTTCCTCCAGCAGGGCAGAGACTGAGTGTCACAATGGAAACCTCTCATCTTGATTTTTCCCTTTGTCTCCTTTCCAGTAACACTCGTGTCTTTTTCTGTCCAGGGCACAGCTTGCATGGGCCAAGCAGCAGTAAATTCCATTTCTGCTTAGGAGAAGCTATGGTATGTTTCCTCCCTCGGGACACCATGTGCTTTGAAAGATCGTGCCTCTCACTGGGCTGCAGACGGGGAAGGGCACCAGGGATTGTCAAGAGGAGAGATTTGGTGCAGGAATGCTCAGCCTCTGAACAGCAGCCTTAAAAGAAGTTAGTGGGAAGTTGCTCTTTCCTTGATAGGGAAAAGAATAGAGGCTGGGCAAGGCTGTGACTCAGCCAGTGAGTCAGCAGGGGCTGTTTTCCGATGAGATGAGGCCACCCTGCACAGTTTAGCTCTCTGTCACACCCTCCCTGCTGCCATGGGATAGCAAAAACCTTGTGCTGCTGCTTCTCAATGTTCACATAGTTGTCCTAGCCCTTAACTTTCCCCCTGCCACCTCCCAATGCACTGTCTTTCCAATTTTCTGCTTCTGTGCTCCATCCCATCTGCTGGGCTGCTGTCTCCCTTTATGCTCTCAGTTCTCTGGTTCCAAGTGGATTTAGCAGGTGTGAACTCTGGCTTTGCAGCGAGGGAAAAACCTTGTAACACATTTGTAATGGAAGGAAAATCCTGGGAGTCAGCAGGAATTCCCTGCAAGAAAAGGCACAGGGTAAGGGACCTGATCTTCATCCTGCCCAAGGCAGTGATGACCTTTGTCATGCACAGCAGACTGCAGATCCTTTGCCAGTCATTAGATGAGCTGGACCAGTGCTGCAGGTCTGACATACTGGTTTTGAATGCATGTTCTATTTGCTGTGTCTTTCTGTACTTCCTTGTGCTTGTGGCTCTCTGCTGAGATCCCAGTGCTCTTTCAATGTGAGATGTGATGTCAACTGAAAGGCACTCAGGGACACAAGAGGGAGGGTGCTGGAGGAAAGAGTGATGCCCCAGGACACACACAGCTCACGCTTCCTGGCCTCACAGGCTTGGATGCACACTCAGCTCCATGGAGGCTCTCTTGTTTCTACTGAATCGATTTTTTTTTTCTTTTTTGTAGCTTGGACAAAGCAAATCATTTTAGCCATGCAGTATTTACATCTAGGCGAACAGCCAAGACATACCTCTGTCTATGGTTGCATCCACTGTTAAGCAAAAATGTTCTTCTGTTTTATTTATTAACCAAACATTTCTACTAATAGCCAGGCTAATTTTATCCCTTTCTTAATGCTGGCTGCCGATGACTCGGGCTGGCTGGGAGGAGTCTCATTAGCACAGCGCCCAGATTCTGAAAAACTGGTGTTACACAGAAGGAAGGGCCAGCTGTGCACACACCACAGTGGCTCTGAATTTGGTCCTGAGCATTTTCCCACAGTCTTCTCCTTGTAGATGTGGGACAAAGAAACCAAAGAATTATTCCATAGTGGGCTTGTCAGGCAGGATGGAGTGAAAGATGTTCTTGACTTTATAAAAGCAAGCTGCAGCTATAACTGAGCAATAGCATCAAAAACTGGTACCCATGTCACTCTAAGTTTTTTATCAGTTTTAATTCTTTATCAATATTTTCTGTCTGAGTCAGTCCTCAGTTTATGTGCTATTCTCCCTTACCTTGCAGGAGAACTCTCACAGAGCTCCAGGTAAGTGAGGTATCTAGTCTAGGCAAATATTTAAGGCTCCCTTTCTGTTCAGAGCACAGTGACAGGCTACTCTCTGATGTGATTCACTCACCTGTCTTGGGCAATCTCAGAAAATCCTGCCTGTGTTACATTAGTATGTTATAAAGGCAGGTAGAAGATGTTGAGGTTGCAAAGTAAAACAATACAAGTAGTTTTGTTCCAAAGTTGAGGTTAGGCTAGATGAGATCCTTCTGGATTTAAAATTTCTCTTACTGAGAGCTTCAGGATGCCACTTAATACTTTTTTTATAAATAGGGCTGTAAGGAGTAGAGCAGCCACCATGATACCACAGACTCTCCTAATTTGTCTTGAGTCTCCAAATCAGGAGAGTAAGAAGAATAAAAAACAGCTAGGTGTCACCCTGACAAGTTAAAACACAATTCAGGTTCCTTTCCAGCAGTCCTCAAACTCACTGAATAGGAGATCAGCCATTGGATGCAGTCCTCACCTCCTCCAAAGACATCATATGCACGGATCATAGTTTCCTACCCATGAGGATTCTAGCTGGTAGCAGCCAGCAGAGTTTCTTAGCAAATGTGATAACCTTTAGTTATCCTTAGTTATTCTTTAGTTAGTTTATCCTTCGTGACCTTTACTCATCCTCTAGTTACTTAACTAGCATGCAGTGCGAAGGGTTCACCCAGCAGCGAGGCAGTTCTGGCTGTGGAAGAGTTTTAACCACTTGCATTGTTTATTGTAGATGTGGGCAGATGAAAACATTCAGAAGAAAACAAAGAACAATAGCTTGGAAAATGATGGACTCTTGACTCACGACTAGGCTCAGCCAGGTTGAATTTCCCATAGATCTTCATCCAGTTCACAGTATTTTAGCTGCATTGAGGGAGGCCTTGAGGGAGCTATTTGCTTATGTGAGGCTGTGCCAGTGCAGAGGGCTGGTGCTCAGGAATCTGGTATTTTTGCTTCCCAGCACTGCCACTAACCTGGGGATCACGAAAATGTAACCCTGCCTCCTCAAATCCTGTGAATCTTCTTCTTTATAAAACCATGAATGATGGACCAAAGGCTTTTGCTCTGTGATCTGTAGATAAAATATCCCATATAAGAGCAGGCTGTGAAATTTGATTTCCTGTATTACAAAGCCCTGAGGGCTTTACTGTGTCATTTTTCCATCAGAACCATCACCTCTATTTGAGCTAGACTTGTATGCTGAGACTTGCTGTGGGATATAGACTAGGCATGAGGCAGGCTTCTCCTACGAGATCAGTAACCATGGCTGAAGCCTTTCCTGGATGAGACAAGCCTGGCAAAATTAGCTCTTTTCCTGGGCTTTGATCTGTGTTTTGGGGTTTGGGCAGAGGAGCAGGAAGTGTTCAGCTGAGGTTTAAGCAGTTAGTGCTGTTTGGAGTATCAAAACCCAATTAGAAGAGTTTGTTGGTCAGTTGCTTTAACTGAATGTCATGCTCCATGATAGGTGTATACAATGCCCTACCCACAGAAGCAGGAGGCCTTTTGAATAGGGCATTGTATGCTCTCCCTGCAGACTTGGAGCCCAGAAAGAAAGTGTGTGCTGCAAACAGGTCTGCAGACATGCCTTGTCTGGGCAAGACACTGCCTGTTTCTGTATCATTGCTGCTGAGGATTATTAACTGAAACCAAACTGTGCATTCCTCTCCCTCCTTCCATTCTTCCCTCTCCTGCTCTCCTTGACGTGTTGCCTGCCCTGAGCATGGTGCAAGCAGCCATGTCATTTGACTGTCCCTACAAAAACACACACATGCAGCAGCTTGACCTGATTGCTCCAATCCAGTACTACCTTACTGTGCCATTAGTACCTTTGTTTTGCCATTCTTGCAGGTAACATTTTAAGAAGAAAAAGAGGAAGGAGTCCTGGTCATGTGCAGCATGCTGCATCCCACTGGTAGGGAGTCCTACCAAAGCACAGGCTTTCAATGAGCAGTTGTGGAGGGAAGCACTGATGGAGCCAGTGCCTGTGGGGGTAGGGCTTACAGAGGAATGTTTGGCGTGCTATGAATGTTCATTGTGTTAGAGCCTGCCTACTCCAACAACTTCAACCTCTGCAGTTTTTGCCAGCTCTGAGCTCTGTAATCAGTGCTAGGTACACTTCAAAGTGTAAGGATGTTCAGTTAGAAACATGTAGAGATGTTACGCCCTGCCTTGTATTGAGGAAGGATAGAGGGCTGTGGTGCTCTCCAGGGAGACCTGGTTTGGGTGCTGCACAGATTGTGCTGTTGTGGCAGGAGCATAGGAACGGCTGCTCAGAGAGACTGTAAGCAGGGTGGTCCAGACTGGCCCACGAGTGTCTTGCTCTTGTGCTTTCACTAGAGAACTAAAGGGCAGAAAGTTTCACCTTCTGACTTCAGGAATGGGTGACTATTTGTGCAGAGTTCAGCAACAAGGGGCCCAGGGCAGTAAGACGGCAACTGGAGCGCTCCTACGGAAGTGAAACAGTTGACCCCAAGCATCTAAGACTAAAATCTCAATCTAGATGCTGATACTGAGCTTAAAGAGGAGAGAACAAAGTTACCCTTCCTTGAGTGCCTGCAGCTGGAAGAGGATTCATGGTCACAGATCGTTGTCAAAGCAGTTTCAAAGCCTTATACTTTGTCATTAGTGACTGCCTTGCTTACAAAAGTCCCTGGATAATGTGCTGGCTTCTGTGATTTCTCTTCTGCTGCATCCTCTGGGGGGTGTAATGCTTGCTCTGGATCTTGAGTTTTACTGCATGGAAGGATCTAGAGAGGAAACACTAGAGAACTGAAGCTGAATGAACCCTGACTACCAGCTGATGAACCATGGCTGCCCCTCAGCCCACTGTATGACAAGAGTTAGAAGGGTTACACAGCCACAGACAAGTTAATATCATCTCCCAAGAAGTCAGTCAGTTACAGAGCAGATCCCAGCCGAGATGCTGCAATGTCTGACTTCTCTTCTGAGCCATTTTCAAAATTAGGAGGCTCCTGGTTCTCTTCTCCAGAGGCTTTGGGCTTTGCACTTGTCCTTTAACTTGCAGTCCCAATCAACTGCCCCTTTATATAAAGCACTTATTTAAAGCCAGTACTTCCTTCCACCCTGCTGTCAGTTAGTGTGAGTAAGGCGCTGCTGCTTTTGTGTTTTAGAGGAAGACACTCAGCTCAGCATCCTGGCTGTCACACATCCATGCTGTTCTGTGAACTCTGAGGGCAGAAGCTGTGCCCTGTACCCACAGCACTGACAAGATCCTGGGACTGGTGATTGTGTTTTTCACATCTGAATCTTTCCCCAGGCAGTACCAGCCAAGAAACAATATGTGGAAAATGTGATATTACATTTACACCTAGCAGCAGTTGCAGTATGTATTTTGGTAACCAGGGGCACAAAGAAAGACCTGCTTGCCCTTCCCTTGGCAGCACGTCGGATTTTTTATGGGCTAAATCCCAGTAGTGGCAGAAGTATGTTCAGTCCTGCCTGGTTTGTGTGACCATCTGTGGATATCCAGGGCTCACTTTCCAGCCAGCACAGAGACAGAGGCACATCTGGAGGATGCCATCTCATCACCACCTGGCCATGTCGGATGATGCAAGTCACATGCTTGTGATGCCTGCTCCTCTTCTGTGGCTGTTGGGATGACTGTGCTCCATGAGGCCATCTCCACTGCTGATCTGAACAGCATGGAGCTGTGCTGGAGCCAGGGAATAGCTGAAACCTCACCTCCATCTATCAGGTCTAGCCAAACTTTTAATGCAGAACATCTCACTCCTCCACTCCCTGGTTCCAAAACACAGTGGTGTTACTGGAGACAGGCAGTCCTGGGTGTGGCTGCTATCTTACCTCTTGATTAAAGCTTCTAGATCCTGCTAGCAGGTTTAGCTTTCTCAATGATTATGGCTTTCTCATTCTTTTCTGAGATGATGCAAGCCTAACAAGTCTGCACCTCTAATTTTGTTCCCACAGTATTCTGTCAATGCAGACTGTCAGTAGCTGTCTCACACATTGTTTTCAGGCAGCACCTAGCACAGCAAGCTCTCAGCATTGACTGAACCTCATTGCACTTTTGAAAAAATAAAATACGGCAAATAAGTCAGTAGTAATGCCTAATTGCAAGCTTTTCTTCCAGGTAACTTTCCTGTCTGAAACACATTTAAGGTGTGAAAGAACTGCTGTGGCTCTGACCAACAGATAGTTCATCAAACAGCTGAAGCATTAATTCTTTTATTGCAGTTGTTAATTGCATTAGAAAGCATCTCTTGGTTGAAAGAGTGAATATGTTTGAGCTTTAAGTGCATCTCTAAATAACTTGTTTTCTTAGTTAATCACATGCTCTATAAAAATATTGAATTGTACTGCTAATCTAAATCGATCCTACAGGGTTATTGATGAGAGCAGCATGTTCAGGTGCTTCACTGTTCTGTCATCACCCTGTTCCTCTGATTGTGCACCACAGACAGCCTCCTTCATTCTTTCATGTTTTAATCCTTCCCATCATCTTCTCTTCTGATTTCAGCTGTGACACCCATTAGAAGCATCCACTGACTGCTGTGGTTGGAGGCTATGGGTGTGACTAGTAGGAAAGGCAAGTGAGGAAGTTAGTTAGATGTTAGTAGCCCCTTGCTGGCCCACCCTTGTTTGTGAGGATGACAGCAGAAGGTGAGCAACAAAGCAGCAGTGTCGGTGATGGGCCATTCCTCACCAGTACAAGTGGCACTGTGAGGAAGGTGTGAACACCTAACAAGCAGACAGCAGGGACAAGCACCAAGACCTGGTTTAAGGTGGGAATGAAAATCCCAGCAGCATGTTGCTAAGCTTTTACCTGAAGAGTTTATTGTCCTTCTGCCCCTTGAATCTCTTAGTTTTAACAGGAAAATATATTCATTCCTGCTTTTGTCCCTAGCTCAGCACTGGGCTTCTTTCCCAGACCAAGATTTTAAGTTAATTTTTAAAAGAGGCTGTTTCCCCATGAGACAGTGAGGAGGCTGATGTGCTCTCTGACATGCCATGGCAAGTCTGCTGGCATTGCCATAGTCCAAGCCCAATCTTTGGCATCTCCACTGAATCAGGTGGTATCTCTCCAATGGGACTCCCTGCCCTTAAAAAACTCCTTCCTTTCTTTCTCAGAAGAATTAGACAGTCACAGACAGTAAAAGGGGTCCCACCCTTCTGGAGTCATGGCAGGCAACAGAAGATCTGCCTTGGAAAAATATTTGGAGTCAAGAATGTTTTGAAAGACTAGACTAGAGGGGTCAGGCATGTGAAGAGAAAGATTTGCTATTTGTAGCAGATAGAGCATCAGCTGTGTGAAAAGAGAGACAGGGCTGGAGGCACAGTGTGGGAAAGCAGGCAAACAAGCCCAGCAGCTTTTTGTGTCCAAAGGCTTTGGATGCTGGCATGCTTTTCAGATTTGCTTTGCAGGGAGGTATTATTCTCTTTGAGACATTCATCTTGGTGCTTGAGACCCTTGGGGAAGAGAAGTAGTCATCCATGTCAGGTCAATGAATATGGATGAAAACCTCCTTTCATTCTCCTTACCCCCACTTCCTCCTAATATTTTCTCTTCATTTTCTTATCACAGAAGGAAACAGTTTTCCTCAGCTTACTCTCATCTACTCACTTGACCCATCACAATCTCCCTCCTGAGTTTCCTCACACCTATCTCCATTAATTTTCCTTCTTAACCTTTCCTTAGTACCCCAGTTTTTAAGGAATATAGATCTTCCTCAGCTCTGATTGTTACTCAGTATCTTCCTTTTCCTCTGGGTCAACACAGTTTTCTGGAACCTTACCTCTTTTCTTGCCCTTCCCTTTCCCCAATTTCTCTGTCTTTAGTCTCTTTTCCCCAATACACTTCATCTCTGTTATGCCTTGCAAACTCTGTGCCCCTGCAGTCTATTGCCTGCAGCCTCTCTTCTCACACACCTCTGCCTGCTACTGAGAGATCATTTTTCTCACATGTCCCTTTTACCACACCACTTGCCTCTTTGCATCTTCCCTGAATTCCCTCCCTGAATGCTCCATCGTGTCAAACATCAGGTGCTTGTCTGCACTGCTGGCACCCCTGGACTTGTTGCACTCAGTGGATTTGGAGGAGGCAACCCCAGCTCCCACAAGGCCATGATGCCACTGCCAGCTCGTACTGCCCACTTCCAACCCAACAGGCATTTTGCCACAGCCCTTCTGTTCACATTAATAGCCTTGGGGATGTTTTGGATCTGATCTTAATACTCCCTTTGGCATCAGTCTCTATAAGGCATCACTTCCTCTGATGCCTGTAAAAGTCTATGATAGTAGATAAGCTACTGGAGCACCTCTGACAAACTCCATCTCACTGTATTTGACTTCTCTGTCTGTCTGTTATCCCCTGGATGACACTGTGATATTCCCGGGTCAGGGCAGTCCTTCAGCCTTTATCTTCTCAGCATGATGAATGCCACACCATGCTGATGACAGTAGTCTCTTCAGTAATACTTATGTTAGCAAGAACAGAAAAAAACCACACTGAAGGGCTGCAACTGCTATTTAAAATTAGATAGAAACTGGAGAGGGGCCTCACCTGGAGAGACTGGTAGTAAAGGAGTAGAACTCCATGCTGGCTTTTACATGCTCTTCATGGGAGATGAGAACCAAAGGCTCTTGCTTCTCAGGCAGCATCAAGGGTTATCCATTTGCTGGTAAATACAGAGTTAAATAGGCAGGCAGATCCCAGCCCCACAGCCTGAAAGGAAAGAGCTGCTCCCCTAAAAAGTAAGAAAGAAGCCACTGAGGCTCAGAAGACAGCTTGGGAATGTGCATCTGAGGCAGGATGTTGATGCACAGGTCCAGGAAAGAGGCAAAATATTTCCTAGTGGAATTCATCGATCTGCTCAGTGTGCTGGTCACTGTTACACCCATCTTGAGACACCTCATGCTGCCTTTTCATAGGACTGGGACCATGATTATCCTGGGGTAATGCATGTCAGACTTGGGTGAAGTGATTAAAGACATCACCTGGCCTAGGTTTGCCTGGGGAGCAGGGCTTACCATGCTTGTGAAAATATTTTACTCTGCTGCCCAGGTAATTGCAATTCTGGGATCAGAAGGCATCTAATCACTAAAGTTTAACTTCAGTTCTTGATTTCTAATGAGGTTTTTTACACCCAGGAAAACGAAATTCTAAGTCTGTCTTTTGGAGATGCTGTCTTTGGGCCAGGCTGTGTCAGTGCTTTCATTTCCATCATTTTTCCTGAACGTGAGTAACTCTTTCTGTCCACGGCTGGGTGACCAGGCGTTTGCCTGGACCAAAACCAATCCCACTTATTATATTTCCTGATGTTCCTCAGCTTGTCCTGTTTACCTCTTTCTCCCCCAGCTGATAACACCACACCAAGAGGCGGTGACATATTTCCTTGCCTTGATTTTTCTAGAAGTCGTCCGTGAGTAGAGAAACGATAGTCTTAGAGTGCAGTCTATTTCTGGCACTTTTACAGGTCTTTCTCTGACCTTGAGCAGGCATTTTAACCACACGCTCTCCCATTTTGGCATTTGCAATGTACTCCTGCTGCAAAGCACTTGTGCGTGGCTAGCACTTGGAGTTTTTTTGCTTGGAAATCACATTATAAAGGAACCTGTGCCTTATTGGTACCCAGGATTTGTTAAGTTCTTGGCAACACAGCTCATCATATCTGACTTCTCGGGTGGGAATATGCTTGACTCTGAGGAAGTGCTATGTATTCTCCTTTCCCTCCCCACTATTCTGAAAACATCGATTTTCTCAGTCTGATGGAACAGAGCCTTTTACCCAGCAGGATCCCAGGTATCATAGGCAGCTGTTGACTGAGCAGATGATTATTCTGCTGATCATAAACTCGGGAGCAGTTTCATTTCCTTTAGGTAGATTCCACACACCCCCACCCAGTTCTACAGGTTTGGTCAATATATTCAGAGGCTGGTGTTGATTAGGGGTATGTGATTGGAGTGTCTTCATCTTTCTACCTCTTGTTAACCTTTTCTGAGGGTGAGCCTTGCCAAGGTGATACTGGGAGGGTTTTGGATGCCCCATACATCTCCAGGAGAGACAGGAGAATGCCTTTCCCAGACAGCTTAGCAGCACACGTTTGGCAGCAACAGTGGTGACAAACACCCCAAAAAGCAGCAAAACGTGTTCCTAGCAGTTTCAATATGCTGCCACCTTTCTTCTTATTCTCCCCATCCCTTCCTCTCCCTCTCCTTTGGCCAGGCTCACAGCTGGAGAGGGCAGCTAACACCTTCAGGGTGGTGAATCTGACTTTGCAGCATTCCCCCTGGCAGCCCCAGGAAGATTTCTGGCTGTGTCAGCCAAAATTCCTGCCGGGGACTCTGCTGCAATGCAGCACACCACACCCCCGCCAGTGCCGAGCCCCAGCCTGGGCAGCCGGTGCTGCTCGGCTCCAGCCCCGCACTGCCATGGGCTTCCCTCCTCCTCTTCCCCAGGAGCCCTGATGATTTCAGGTTGCTTGACATAATCTCCCGCGGGCAGCTGGCGTCCGCAGCGTGTGTCAGCGCAGCCTGGCACACGTTGGGTTTCCCAACGCGCTGCCTGCAGAAAGCGCTGGCTGCCCAAAGGGATCGGCTGCGGTTTCGGATTTCATTTCCCTCGCACGCTACACCCGAATTCCAGACGCCTTCTGGCTTCACTGCTGCATGGGCTCAGCTCACGGCTCCTGTGCCGGACCCAGCGGAGTCAGACGGGGCTTCCCTCAGCTCCGGGGAGTGGACCATGAAGACGTCAATTGTGTTTTTGCTTTGTGTCTCAGTTTTCCCAGGCTTTTCCCAGGGTAGAGTTGTTGGAGAGGATGAAGCTGGTTTTGCAGAGTGTAATGTGTTCTTCCCTGGACAAGTCCCACCCGAAGGATTCACAGAGTCCTTCCACGTGAAAATCTGTCAGCAGTACAACAAAGAGCCGCGCTTTGCAACTCTCTACAGTACTAAGGACAAAATCCCTCTTTATTCAGCTTTTAAGTATACAAAGCCGGCCCAAAATGAGCAGGAGAACTGGCTGGTCGAACCGCAGGTAAGTCAGCTTTTCCTTCACTGCCAAGCCAAATGTTCCTGCGAGAACTTTTCCTCTGAGGGGACGTTTGGGATAGGATTTTGCAGAGGAGGCAGGAGCTCTGCTTGTTGGACTTCTTTTGATATTAATTTAACACAATCAGATTATTTTGTTTGTTTTTGTTCTGGTGTGCTTGGAACTGAGCAAACAAATAGTTTCCTGTTCTGGGAAGCTTTTAATGAAAGCTGGGAGGGGAGAGGAAAGTCACCTATGGCCCAGACGTCTGTCCTGCCTGTGGCTGGCAGGGAGCACTGCCGGTGGGTAGCAGGGTTAAATCTCCCAGTGTCAAGCTGAAGTTTGTTCTGCTGCCAGTATGATCGCAGTGTTGATAAGAGCTTTTTAGCTCAGCTGCACAGGGATAAAACATTCATTGGTGGTTCACCAAGTTGGTGTTGCAGCTTTCTGTTTGTTCCAGACACCGCTAGGGAAATTAGTTACTGTATACCAGAGCATGCAGGCATCAGCTGCGTCAGAAAGTATTTCCTTGGAGCCTCGGTGGGTTTTGTCTGCCCTGACACTTGGCATGTTTGATGAAGTCCTTCAGGCTGTTCAGTTTAAAGGAAATCCTTTAAAAACTGTGGATGCCCTAATAGAACACATACACTTTGCATCTCTTCTTTTTGCCATGTTTCAGATTTTTCAGCAGCGATCATGAGGAATTTTGCAACAAGCATCAACCTACCCCAATCTCCTGAGCTCAGGAAGGGTTGGCAGCATGCAGGGGAGCTTCTCCAGGGCAGGAATGGCAGCAGAGTCAGAGCAGCCTGCTGGGAGTGGGGCCCTTGGGTGCTGGACGTAGCCAGCTGTCCCAGGAGGATAGTTGCTCTTCTCATATTCCTCATGTGGGATGATGAGATACTAAGGCCATGAGGTCACAGGCAGTGAAGGCAGGAGATCCTATGGGCCTGTCTTCACCTTTGATTGTCTCCCTGCTCCCTGGGCTGGGTTTTGAGTTGCCGGAGTTCCCAAGGAGCTTTTGATCTGCTCTCCTGCCACTTCACATATGACTGTGGCAGATGTCTGGTTGCTCTTTTAGATCTGAGAGCAGCTTTTTGCAGATTCTACCATTATGGAGTTGAGGAAGGGTGATGAACTGGTAAAGCACACAGAGGACCTAGGTGAGCAAAGGTCTTCGGTCAGTGCCATTGAGGCAAAGCTGCAGATACAAGATCCTTTCCTGTTTGCCTTGGCCACTGACACCCTTTGTCACCTTTAGCCAACATACCTATCTCCTCTTGCTCTGTGGTCTGACTCATAGGCCTGCCCACACAGGCTTGAAAGCCATTTCGCCCATGGAGCAGTGGGCAGTTCATCGTCCTTGCCGGCACTCCAGAGCCCAAAACCGTGTGTCACCTGCCTCCAAACTGTACCACAGCCCCAGAAATAATTTGGTCAGGCACAACCTTTGGTTGCTCTAGCTTCTCCCATCTCCACAGGTTGCTTCTTAGTTTGCTCTAAGGGGTCCCCTTCGCTCATTGCTGAAATGGAGGTGTCTCAGAGGTGGGTGGTAGCAGTTCTGTGGTTTTCTGGAGGAAACTCAATCTGAGACAGAATAACTACAAGGATAAAAAGAGGAGTCTGTAAGAGGAAGAAATCAGAATAGGAACTTCTTATAACTGAAAAAATAAGCACATACAACCCTCTCAGAGACTGCTGCACCAGCTCTAGGAGGAGAAAGTGAAGAAGAGAGTTCATACCCATTTTGTGTGTTCCTATCATCACGGTTAGGTCAGATGGTTAGGAAAGCTCAGGTGGCTACTGAAGCAAACCTTTAGTAGCACCTGCTCTGCTGTGAGGGGATGAGGATGGGGATTGTTGCCCCATATTGCTTCAACATTGCCTATTTTCTGGGTAGTTTCCTCACCAAGATAGGGACAGCCAGGTATGAGCAGGCTCAGCTGCATGGTGGTGTGTGCTTATGCCTGTGTGCATGCAGAGACACAGCAAGCAGAAAGAAATCACTGTAAAAATGCTCTCTACACTCTGGTGAGGGCCTCAGGGTTATCACATGCCTTTTTGGTGGGTCATGATGCAAGTGGTGAGGGCACCATCTCACTCCCTTCGTACCTATCTCCTCAGGAATGCCTTCCTAAGAGACAGAGGTGGTAATTGTGTGAGAAGTGCAAGGAATGTCAGTGCCACCCACTGCCAATTGGCAGCTGGGAACAGCAAATTTATTCAGCAATTAGTGAAAAATTAGAGAGCAGGAAGGGTAGGCTGATGAGCAAGGGTACTGATTGGAGAAGACTGAGGGGGATCTGATCAACGTCTATAAATATCTGAGGGGTGGGTGTCAAGTGGAGGGAGCCAGGCTCTTTTCAGTAGTGTGCAGTAATAAGACAAGGAACAAGAGATATAAACTTGAACATAGAAGGTTTCACCTCAACATGACAAGAAACTTTTTACAGTGAGGAGCACTAGAAGAGGCTGCCCAGAGAGGCTATGGAGTCTCCTCTGAAGATTTGCAAATGCATCCACTTGGATGCATTCCTGTGCAGACTACCCTAGGTGATCCTGCTTTTGACAGGGGGGTTGGACTCAATGATCTCTGGAGGTCTCTTCCAACCTCTAACATTCTGTGATTTTGTGATTCTGTGACTCCCCCAGGCTTGCACCTGAAAACCTGCTCTGCCACAGATTTCCTAGGCGTTGAGGATTTTCACCTCTCCTTGGTTCCGTTGCCTGTGGTTTTCACTCTATAGCTTAAAGAGAGATGGAAAACTCTAGATTTGCTTTTCTGGCCTAACATATGAAGGGCTGGATGAATCACCTTGTGTTTTCATTTGATTGATGACTACCACCAGCCAGATGACCAAGGTGGAATTTGCATAGCCAAGTTAGAGCTGCTCCTGTCATCTTGGTGGACAGTCAAGAGAAACAGGTATTTCTAGAGCAACTCATCTGAACCTCCTACAACAGAAACTTTGGCATAAGATATGTTGTGCCTTCTCTCTGGGACGTGTACTAAGGGTAGATGAAATATCTCCACTGCAATCAAAGGCATAAGTGTGCCTGAAGAAATAGCAAGGGGAGTAGGATGCTGAATTTCACCTGGAATGGTACTGGAGTGGGGCAGCTGGGAGGTAACAGTGTCCCACACTAGTGACCGATCTTGATGGAAGTTTCCAGCTCTAGTAGCTGTGTGTTGCCATGCTTTAATCTGCCTCTGCTCTTCCTGTGAAACTGCAATCTCCACTTTGTGAAACATCAATATTGTTAGGTGCTCACCTCCATACAGGTGTTCAGATGCATAATTTATGTGTAAGTCCACATCCCATGAGTAAGGTGTTTGCTTGAATGTTTCCCTTAACTATTCCAGGTTATTTGGATAGGTGGCTTCACAGATGACTCCATTAATGCAGATACGCTTTGGCAATGCCACAACCCAAAAGCTTTTTGAAGCAGGAAGGAAAGGTAGCTTGCAAAGCAGATTTGGTGAGTTGCTGAGACAGCTTGCCTTTGGGCTGAGCTGGAGGAGGTATGAAAACCTCAGTTCCACATGAGTTATTACAAACCATAATATGAGTTATTATAAGCACAACTTGGTGATGTCAGAGCCTTACGCATGAACAAGTGCATGGCTGCATTTTTATCATGTTCTTTTTTAATTGCACCTAAACAATCCCAGTGGTATGTGCAGAAGCCTGCAGCTGAGCAGGTAAATGGAGACATATTTTCTTGATAGGCACCTCAAGGCTTGCATGCACCAGCTCATAAGGAAAGAAAAATAAGTTTACACAGTCTTCTTCATGTGGGCTGGGGATCTCTGCCAGGAGGCAGAGCTGATCCATCTTGGGTCTGCATGTCCTTGAGGTGCAGCACCTCAGCCTTCCTCTAGCATTTCCCATCATTTGTTGAGAAGACAGCAGGGTCCCAAAGCAGGAAAGGGTCTGCAGCACTGCCATGGGAGCCAGAAGGGATGGCTGTTTCTGCAATGGTATCAGGCTCAAAAGGGCTATAGTGTGGTGAGCAGTTCCCAGCCTTGCTCCTGTGCTTGCTCCTCCCTGTACAGTGGGATTAAACACATCAGGTGCATACCTTGTCCTGTGGCACTACAGCACCATCCATCAGCATAGGGAGAAGGAGTGGGGGCAGGGGGCAGGAAGGGACAGTGATTTTGTCCAAAGTATCTGGCCTCATCAGCCAGCTGCAGCCCATGCATTTGGGGTGTCTGAGCAAGACCAGCAGAGTAAGTGCAGGATAAGCTTTTTAAAAGTGGTATCTTTAGAAAAAGCTCTGCCTTGTGCATCAGCACACAGGACTTGCTGTGATCCTTCTAGTCCTGAAGCAATAAGCATCAGATGCTTCAAAATAAAGTGCAAGAAACCTCCTAGCAGGAGATGAGGGTAATGCAGCACTCTGCAGTGACTAGTGTTGGCACTGTGACCAGCCTTGATGCAGAGGCAGTTCTGAGCCTAGACCATAAGGGCTTGGCTGATGCAGGAAGCCAGCCAGAGCTCAGTCCTACGGTGAATGTGATAGACAGCTGCTGACAGTCACTGGCACTGGCCCTTTCACCCTGGCTTTCAGCACAGGCTGGCACAGAACTGTGAGGAGGTGATGTGACACTAAGAGGTTGCAGACTGTGGATGAAGTTGTAATCTGTTGATATCTGTTCAAGTACGCTGCGGCATGGATGAGGAAGGTTGACTGGGGAGTGATTCAAGGTAGACTGTGACCTATCTGCATAGATGTCTCCAAAGTACATATTATGTAGTGCAGTAAACATTTTATAGACTGGGAGCAGAGACAGCAGGTTTAATTGGGTCAGCACAGTGCTGGAAGCTGAGGGCCACAGCCTCTGAAACAGAAACTGCAGAAGACAATGACTGCCAGAGACCATCTGCCACCCTTGAACTTCTACCAATGCCCTCATCCTCTAATTTGGGGAAGAAAATTACAGTCTTGTACACTCCCCTGGAGTGGCTGCAGGCAGTATCAATAAGAATGGCTAAGGCCCAGACAGCTGCAGCCACCCAATAAAGACCTGAGCACACCCTGGTGTTCAGTGCTCCAGCTCCTACTGCTCATTACTTCCCCCTGGGTGGCTTTGTGCATGACTCCAGGAAGAACTCCTGCTGCAACAATTGCTACCTCTGGCTTTGTGGCACCAGAATGGCAGACATGAGCAGGTAGGAGAGATTCCATCAAGGACTTGTAGTGTTGGTATCCTGACCCATGTTATGCTGAGAGGTGTGCAGTTATTAAGGATGAGGTTCAGACTATTAATGACATGAGGTTCAGACTACTAATGACAAGCCCTGGGGGCTCACTGCCATGGCTGCATTCAAGACAGGGAAGTTCAGGTCACCTGTTATGGTGCTTGTGTTCATTCTGGCATCTTATGCAATCTGTGCTGAGAAGTAAATGCCTTCTCTAGACATATATATAGATCGTAGGGACTGAATTAAAGTGCCACAGTAGGTGATTAAATGAACTGGAGGTACCACCACAGGAAGTGAGAACATGACCCTCAATCTAGACATCTGTTAGTCTTAAAAATCTCTTCTAGAAAGAAAATAACAATTTAGCAGCTTGGTGCAGGATGGCAGTTGAGATTCTGGAGGGTGCATGGCACTGTGGACCACACTGGAGAGCTGAAAGCATCCCTTTCAGCCTAAACCTATGTGTTCGACAAGGCAGCTAAGTAGATCACTCTGAAGTGCCTCAAGGAAAACAAGGAGGAAGCACAGGATGTGGTCCGAGGCACATCATGTAGTAGTAGCCATGCTGGAAAATATACTTCAGGGCCCATTTTACGTGTTGGTTTCTGGGAAGTTGCTTTCTGGGAAGGCAAATTGTGTCCAGTAACTCTTCTCTCTACTATTTCAGATAGATGATCCAGAAACTGACCTGCAGGAGATGGTGCGTGAAGCCGAGATCGCTGGCACTGTGGCGAACCTGGGTGCAAATCAAGCCCTGACCTCAGACTATGTGGGCTCTGGTTATGAAAGAGGGCTGCTCAATCCAAGCTTGCTCAATGAGGAGGATTTCCAGATGGCCACTTACACACTCACCAATGCTGTGCCTCTGAGCCCGTCTCTGAGCAAAAGCTGGCACAGACACATTGGGATGGTAGTGGAGCAAGCTCTGGTCCCACACTGCTCCAAGAAGGATCATCTGTATCTTCTTGCAGGTGCAGTTCCTTCCAGTGTCCGAGTGAAAGGCAAGGTGTCAGTGCCAGAGACCCTCTGGCTGGCAGCCTGCTGTGATGCTCCAGAAGGATGGTCTCTGGGACTAGTGAAAAAAGTGAATGATGAAAACAGCTTGGAAGACCTCACAGTGGGACAGCTGGAGAAGCACCTTCTAGCAGGAGTTCACTTGTTCAAGGGTAGTTGTGGGGAAGACAACCAAAGCCAGGAGAAAACAGAAGCAATACTGCAAGCTGTCAGGCAGATTCAGTCTGGAGAGCAAGTAGGAGCAAGTGACGACCAGGAGGCCAAAGACAGTGGCTTGGTGAGAAAAGTGGCTGGCATCATTGCTACCCCTTTCATCAAACTCCTGGAACTCCTCATCTATGTGTTTGTGGAGCTGGTGAAATTCGTGTTTTATTTTCTGTGGCTTGTGGTCAAGCGGGTTGTTGGTACAGTTCTGGATGGAGTCTACAGCCTGTGGAACGGGCTGGTGTCCTACCTTAAAGCCATCAGCATGGTGCTCATCAGCATCCCCTATGACGTAGGGAGGGTCATCATCAATATCTTCCTGGGCTTCCTGGAGCTTGTTCAAGATGTGGCATCCCTCACCTACAGAATCCTACGCATTCCCATGGGGTTTGTCCTTCACCTTGCTGCTTTTCCTTACCACTCCATCTGTGCCATTCCCTCTGTCCTCAAGGACGTGGCTACCGGGATTTGGGGCACCTTCTCGCTGGTCATCGATGCCACAGCTGCAGTTCTGCATGGCTTTTATTACTTGGCAGGTCACATAGTCAAACGGTTTGTCCCCAAAGTCTCCTCTGATGACTGAAAGGAATGGAAACCAAGGCTGCAAAGAGACGGAGTGAAGAAGGAGTGAGGGAATGCTTTAAGATTCGTGGCCAAACACTGTCCATTTTGTTCTGGTATTTATTGTAGTGACATTAATAACAATGAACCAACTGGGGAGCAACAGGGAGGGGTGAGGTAACGTTACTGGGGGCCAGCACTATTGTAACTTAAATTCTGTCTCTTGCAGAGGGTTCAGGTTTTATCAGTGCAGGCCACAAAGTTTCTGTGATTTGCAGATATCAAGATGTTTCCTCTGGGAGATGCATGTCAAATGTGGTACAAGGTTATTTCTTTCCAGCTATGAAAACACTGAGACATAAACACTGGCAGTGAGCTCTACAGAAGCCAGGGAGGAGGTGGTGGTCGGGGGAGGATTTTAGTTATAGAGAGCTTTCTGGGACCTGGAGAAAGGAGGAAGCAAGGATGTGGGGCTGAAAACAGTGGGGAGCAGGATGGGGTGGGGGAAAGGTCCTGATGTTGGTTGCACTGCTCATTGCGCCAGAGTCCCACTGGTGAAGGGGATGTGACCAAGTGTATCTCACAGTCCTCAGGACTTTTCAGACAGCTGGAACTGCATGGCCCTTGCTGTGAGGAAAAGCCCTCTGCCTGTTCTTTCTCATGGTGGGAAAACATTTTTCCTTAGGCATACGAACATCGTCTCCTCCCAACCTCTCCTTGTTTTCTGGTGACCACTAAAGGTCTAAGCCATGAAGCTTCAAGATGTGGCATTCCCTGAAGGTCTAGGCCTCTGAATATCTCAGTCCTGAAGCTCTTGTGCCTTCTTCAATGCCCAGCAGCACCCATGAGTCACGCTCTTGGCTTTGAATCAGCTGCCAGCCTGCCCAGCCTCCCTTGAGAGCTGACAGCTCCCCAAGCAGTAGTTATGTGCCTGATGTTTCCATGAGACAATGCCCTGGCTGCTGATGGGTAACACCACAGCACTCCTTGTGAGGCTTGTTTTGAAAGCCTACCTTGCTGGGGAAAAAATGACCCTCCTGGGTTTCCCTCTGGGGCAAAAGAAAAACAGTTCTGCCATTCCCACCAGTCTGGGTTGGTGGCAGGGATGTCCTTATGGAAAGGTGACAGGAGAGAGGAGATTAATGGGGAGCATGGGGTAGGATTTTTCTGCTTTCACATGAGGTGATTTGATGTTTTCATAGCTCCTACCCAGGCATAGAGCCAAGAGCAGAGCAGGACTCAGCCTGGGCAGGGCAGGTGGGTCCCCTCAGTGCTGTGCTTGGGAATGAAGCTGACCTGAGCAACATCAAGGAAGATAGTTCTGCAGCTGGGAGAGAAAAGGCAGAAGGAATAAGATACTTAGGGCAACTTACTTGTATTTGGAGGTCCTGGCAGCACTCATGGAAGAGGACTTCACCACCTGTGAGAAGAAAAGAGGTCTGCACGGCTGTTGCAACTGCAGGAGCTAGTATGGCCAAGCTCAACCAGAGCCCTAATAGCAAAGCTGAGTGCTGGGCATTTCCCTTCTTAGCCAATTTTGGTAACCTTGAGGAGGCAAAAAGTGATTATGTTGCCTCTGTCTACCATGGGCACTATGGGCTGCCAGGTGGGAAGAGAGGCAGGGGTGCATTTTGCTGTGTAAATGCCCACTTGGTGATCCCATGCACAAGCAGACATGTTTATGTCTCTGCTTGCTTTTAGCGTCTTCTCCCTGCCAGCATGAGCCAGGACACCCCACATGTGGGGCACCGCAGCCAGGGCACACACAGGGGAACATCAAATGTGTGCAGCTGGATGAGGGTCACAAGGACATTCTCCATAGCTGTAGGAGGGCACAGGGATACTGCCCTTCCCTAGGGCTTGGCTTTGCAAGAGGCTTTAGATCTCTTGGTGCAGCTGCCTGCAGGAGGGAGGCTCTTGGTTTCGGCAATATTTGCTCTGTCTGAACTCCAAGAAGTGTTTGGAAGTTCTACATAAACAGATCCTTCCATTTACCCTCACCTGTAGCCCTTCCTCCAGTGCCAGGTTGGTTGTGGACCTCTGATTTGCCACAGCAGCCCATTAGGAGTCCCTGGGGTGTGTACAAGCCAGTGGTGCTGTCCCCACAGGGGATGCAAAAGTGTTGTGCTGGTACTGAACAGTCCTGCATTGAAGAAAACCCAACTACTCAACACATCAGCTCTGCCCCTCTGCCTCCTGCTGCCCTTGGGAGGCTGTGCTGGGGAGGTGTGAATTCAGGGGTACAGGAGATCTGTCTGCTCCAGGGCAGTGACAGGATTACCTTGCAGCCGGCCGTGTGTGCAGGTCCCAGACCAGTGCACCCTGACCAGTGGCTGCCCCTTCAGCCAGGATGCTGATGGCATTGCAGGGACGAAGCGGCAGGGTTAGATGAGTGGGGAGAGAGGATGACTTCTTCTCTCATCCTTCATGGGCCACAGCTGGTTTCTGGAGAAAGAGAAGCCACCTGCAAGCAGCGCTGGCTTTGTTCAAAGGGAAAGGCAGCTTTTGTGTGCCAGTGTGGGTATAGCTGGTGAAGTCAGCAGTGGTTTACAAGTCTCTTCTTTGCCTTGGAGCTGTTAGATGTGGAGTTGTTTTCTCACTCCTTCACAAGACCCTGTCCCAGCCCCAACACTCCTCTACGTGACAGCTGTCAAGGCAGGAAAGCAGCCAGTTCAGGTCCCAGGAGATGCCAGGGTGGGGTGACAGGGGCAGCAGCCTGTGGGACCCAGGAGCCTTTGAAGGCATGTGTGGCGGCAGCAGCTCTCAAGTGCAGCCCTGGCTGTGGGAAGGTGATAGCTTTCCCCCACATCTGCCTGTCTTGTGCCTTCTGTGTTGCCTAATCTCTGACCCATCTTAGTTGTGCAGTGCTGCAGAGCAGCTGGCAATGCATTTCTCCAGAGTCCTGCACCCAGAGCAGCTTCCCCACACACCTTAGCCCCGCAGCATGTGAGTCCCAGCTCCACCAACACCTCCAGTGCACCCTTAGTCACAGTGACATGGGAGCTTATGCACTGAGAGGCAGCAAAGCTGAGTCACCTCGGGAGGTCTGTGTTGCCACATATCCATCAGCACTGCTGTCCTCCCAAGGTTGGGTCAGGCTAGCAGGTCTCTGTGCCACTACTGTGTCTTCTGACTGCAAGTGGACAGTCCTTGAAATCCAGGGGACTGCAGTGCTGCAGGATTTGGGCAGATGTGGAGCAGTATTATTAAAACTGGCTTCAAGTTCTTGGATTGCAAACGCTGAGAGCCACAACCAACACAGGGCATTTTTCTCCTGGGCTGCATGTCTGAGCAGGTGATGGGAAACCTGCCCTGAATGCTGAGCAATTATCACAGAACAAGAAACACCCTTCCATAAACGAAGTATTGTTTGAGGTTACTCTTATCTGGGCATGATTTATGGCTTCTGAGCTTTACTCTATCCTTGGAAACACATGGCTTCAACAAAATAAAAGTTACTTTTCCAAAGAGGGGCTGGTATCACCTTTCTGTCAGTTGCAAATGAAATCATGCAACCCGGCGTGCCCAGACTAATCAAGAAAGCACCAGTAGCAGAGTTGTTTTTTGCTACGGCTTGACATCTGATACTAATGGACATTTTGTGCTTTTAGAACAGCTTTCCTTTCTCAAAGTGCTGTAAGAGTCAATTCAGCAAGCTGCAGAATAGGTGGGTAAAAGCTGAGGGGCTGCAGGCAGTGAATATAGCTCTGTGTGCCAACAGAAGGGGGGAGAGGGGATGTTTTATTCTTGTGAGATGCACCTGGGATGCAACATGATGGCCAGCAGCAATACTGAAAAATGACAGCACAGCCCGATGGTTCTGCACAGCTGACAGGGAGAAACTCTCTCTTGTGTGATGCCATTCCCTTGATGGGTTTTATCACAGCTTCTTTAGAAGGAAAAGCAGCACTCCCTAGAAGTTCACCCCTCCACTGACAGCACAGAGACCCTGGGATGAATAAACCAGATGTTGGAACTGACATTTTGCAGGTACCTCTCTTCAGGCAGATGAACCCTCCAGTGGAGTCTTTCAAGTCTGTAGGAACAGATGAAACACTGGAAGAGGTTGCCCAGAGATGTTGTGGATGCCATATCATTGGAAGTGGTTGAAGTCAGGTTAGGTAGGGCTTTGAGCAACCTGATGTAGTGGAAGATGTTCCTGCCCCAAGAAGATGACCTAATGCTTTGGCAGAGGGGGCCCTGAGCATCTTGGGGTCACCTTTATCTCAGCTACATTCAGTAACAGCAGAGGCACTCAGCAACCCTGCCAGCACAGCTTCTGGGCCCAGCCCTGGGCTCAGGCCCTCTGGACTGCCATCACAACTTTGAGAGCTGCTCACCTCTGCAGGAAGCTCCATCATCAGCTCCATACCTCCCTCCAGCCAGGAAGCTGCTCCAGTTTGTGAGGAACTGACCCATGCTTGTTCACAGGTTCTCTCTCCAGCACAGTCCGTGCCAAAAAATGGAAAAGGTATTGGAAAATAAACAGCAGTGCAACTCGTTTGGCCAGGAAGGGTTGCCTGGGGGCATGGAGCATGAGGTGTGGCCCAGGTGTGGTGCTAGTGAGGTTGTGATCCTGTGGGTTTGCAATGAGGTGATTTCTCTTTACGGTCTTGCAGGCTGTTGGACTTACTTCAGCTTGGGACTGGATCTCACACTGGATAACATCTGCCATTGATTTCCACAGAACTAGTGTTTCCAGCCAAGCAGAAAGGCCTACAGACTTTCCAGTGGTGTTAGTGTTACAGCTGGTTGGAAAACCTCCAAGGAAATATATCCTGTCAGAATAGGGTGATTTATCAAACAGGGTTCTTTTCATGGCAATTTGCCATTTTTAGTGGAAAAATCTTTTTCAGGTCCAAACTGGAACAAGGATCAGAATCATCCAAGAGCAGCCCAGAATCTGGATTAGAGGTCTGGCTGTGGACATTCAGCACCCACCTGGCCTAAAGCCAGGCCTGGCAAGTGAACATGGCCATCTCCACCTCAGAGGAATGCTCTTACAGCCATGGCCCATCTTAGCTTATGCATCATTTCGTCCCATTTGTAAAGGTAAAAAACCCAACCAGCCAACCAAAAAAACCTGTTTCCTTTCAAAAAATACTGAAAATTTAACCATTTTCCTGGGAGGTAGAAGCATTTTCCACTGAGCCAGCAGCAAAATTGCAGTGGCTTCAAGTTCCTATGCAGTGTCATAGAATCATAGAATTGTTAGGGTTGGAAGGGACCTCAAGGATCATCTAGTTCCAACCCCTTCTGCCTCACACTAGATCAGGTTCCTCAGAGCCACATCCAGTCTGGCCTTAAAATCCTCCAGGGATGGGGCTTCCATCACCTCCCTGGACAACCTGTTCCAGTGTCTCACCCTTCTCATGGTGAAGAACTTCTTCCTAACATCCAATATGAGTCTACTCGTTTCTGTTTTTTCCCATTCCCCCATAGTCCCCAAAGGTGGGCATTTAAAATGTCTTCATTGCAGGCAGTGGACTCCCTCGATTCCATATAAATAACTCATTAGGCTTTCACCTGGGCACCTCAGCTGAATGCCTAAAGCTGGAGCAAATTAAGGTTAGCTGGGGTTGGTGGCTGATGGGGCTTACCCCATCCATGGAGACCTTTAAGGTGTCCATTGACATGGGTCACCCAGGTGATTGTACAGATGGGATGATATTTCCCACAGCCCCCTGGAAAGTTCTGGTCACTAAGATCTTCCACATGTGTAGGAATGATACTAGGAATGTTGTCTTTGGAGTGCTGCTGGAAACAACCCATTTGCAGCCAGATTTGGATGGTGGTAGGGATTTGTGTGTGGTCCCACAGCAACAGACAGGATTAACCACAGTGTGAACCTCAAACCGTATGAGTTGACATGACCTGTGTGGATTGGTCTACACCCCCCAAAGAGCTTGGGCCACGATTTTTTGAGTTCACAGAAAACATGCATATTTGTGGTGCACCCTTCATCCCCAGGCATCTGCAGGATGTAACTGGACACCTTTGCACTGCAGGTGACAACCTGCACTTGAAAACAACAGTGTGCACTGCAAAACTGGAATGAGTTACTTCATGTGAAACAGAGGGGCTGCCTTCCAGAGAATTTGTGGAACCACAGAGCCTGGAGGCTGCAGAAGTAGTTTGAATGGTAACAGTCAGCATCTTGGTGTCAGAGGGGTGCAAATGATCTCTGAGGCTCACCATCCCACCAGTAGACTGGACAAGGTATGGACAACTCAGATGCTGGATGTCATCAAGGGCTAGGGAACAGGCATTCAGTCTCTGGTGAGGAAGAATATTTTTGTCCATCCTCAGATCCTGTAATGCCACAGATGATCCCTCCAAGCCCAATCAGAGGAGGGTTGGTGGAGTGAGATATATCACCAAGCTGTGTGGTACAGCAGACATGCTGGAGGGAAGGGATGCCATCCAGAGGGACCTTGACAGGCTGGAGAGGTGGGCACAAGCCAACCTCAGGAGGTTCAACAAGACCAAGTGCAGGGTCCTGCGTCTGGGTCGAGGCAATCCCAAGCACCGATACAGGCTGGGCAGTGACTGGCTTGAGAGCATCCCTGAAGCAAAGGACTTGGGGGTGCTGGTGGACGAGAAGCTCAACATGAGCTGTCAAGGTGCACTTGCAGCCCAGAAAGCCAACCAGATCCTGGGCTGCATCAAGAGAAGTGTGGCCAGCAGGTCAAGGGAGGTGATTCTCCCTCTCTACTCAGCTCTGGTGAGACACCACCTGGAGTACTGCAACCAGTTCTGGAGCCCCTGTTACAGGAAGGATTTGAGAATGTATCCCGAGGAGGGCCACAAGGATAAGAGGGCTGGAGCACCTCTCCTATGGAGACAAACTGAGAGAGTTGGGGTTATTCAGTCTGGAGAAGAAAAGGCTCTGAGGAGACCTTATTGTGGCCTTCCAGTGTCTGAAAGGGACCTACAAAAAAGCTGAGGAGGGACTTTTTAGGGTGTCAGGTAGTGATAGGACTAGGGGGAATGGAAAAAAAATAGAAATGGGTAGATTCAGATTGGATGTTAGGAAGAAGTTCTCCACCATGAGAGCGCGTTTATGACACACTGGAACAGGTTGGCCAAGGAGGTGGTAGAAGCCCCATCCCTGGAATTTTTTAAGGCCAGACTGGATGGGGCTCTGAGCAACCTGATCTAGTGTGAGATGTTCCTGCCCATGGCAGGGGGGGTTAGAACTAGATGATCCTTCAGGTCCTTTCCAACCCTGACAATTCTATGACTCTATGATCTGGGAACTTGGTATCTGTCATTTATTTCTCTCAGGAGTGCATTCAAAGTCTCACTCTTTCTCCATCACCCATTCCCAGCTGTGAGCAGATGCAGCTGCTCAGCGCCAAGCACATTCTCACTATGTGTCCTGCCAGCACTGCTGGGAGTCCTGGGGACACAGCACTGACGTTTTGGATCTCTGTGGTGGTGGTGATTCGCACTCAGGTCTGCTAGTTAGAGCGGATAAGGATGCCTCCAGCTGAGCTGCTTCTATTTCTGGTCTTTTGTCAAAAACAGCAGGGTTTGTTTGTTTGTTTGTTTTTCTTTTTCTTTTTGAGCAGGAAAATTTGAAAGAAAAAATCCAGGGGATAGCTTAAATCTAATAAAAAATGGTTTCAGCTGGTCTTTCCAGTGTCATCGTGCTGTACTGCAGATGTGACTGCAGTTTAATCTGTGTGCATGGAAGGTAGAGGCAGATCGGACTCCTCTAGATGATTCAGGGCAGATGTCACCCTCTGGTGGTGTGTTTGGATTTCTCCACCAGGTGCACAGGAAGCCAAGAGAGATCAGCTTGGTAATTTAGCAAGACAAATTAACAGTCTGCATGCGGGCAGCACCATCATTCCAACCCAGCTCTTCTCCTCCTGGTGTTTTCAGTGCATCAGAAGACGAAAGGCCAAGAGGACAACATGGGAGAGGTGTTCTGGGCTGAAGCTCTTCTGTGAGGGTCACACACTGCAGCAGCAAACTGCTGGGGAACTCATTCTTGGACAAGTCCACACTGAATGTTGCACATCATGACTGCTAAACCACTTCGGGTTTGGCTGAAATCAGGTTTTGTTGCATTTTCTGTATCCAGTTTTTTGGCAACATTTTATTCCCTGGACATCCTGATACACTGAACATCAGCCCCCGGCAGGAGAAGGAGGGCTTGCTTCCCTTCTGCAAAAGCATTTGCCTGCAGGTTGGAAACAGAACTTTTGCTCCAAGGGCCTGAAGAAAGCCCCATGGACAAGAAGTACGTGCAGAGGAGGCAGAGGGTAGGCTTTAATTTAGCAGAAAATACAAATCCAGTCACCAAAAGCAATGATATTTACACGAGCTCATTAGCCTGATGAGTAATGTTGTTTATAACATCTGTAATTCTAGCTTGCAATTCAGCCTCTGCTCTGCTGTCCAGGTGCCTCACCAGATTGCTCCATCATGATCAAATTAAAAGTTATTGAGAAGAGTCTGCACACTCCCACAGGTGCTGTAATTTAGTGTGCAGCACTAAAGTCAAGTCACATGGTGGTGGGTGCACTTCAGCAGCAGTTAATGCAAATGCTTCCAAGAGAGGATCAGCCTTATACAGAGATCCAGGGTTGGTCACCATTTCTTACCAGTTCCATGATATGAGGACCCTGAGGTGATGCTGGGAAGAGATAAAAGAGACCTCAATACAAACTGAAAACCAACCCTATAGGTGTGAACTTGCTCAAGCTGTGAGCAGGGTACCTGGTTTCTGCTTGCAGTGGCACACCACCAACTTCAATTCCAGAAATAGTATTTCCTTCCTTTCTAAAAATTTTTATTCAGAGCTTAAAGAAAATAGCTGTAAAACTCAGATCATGAAACTGCTTCGGAAGAGCTTCCTGGGTGGTGGAGTTCCTGATACCACTCAAAGCTCTCAGCTGGTGGAATGCCACAATGTGCTTCTGGTTTTCATCTGGTAAAGACCTGGGCCATGTGGGGATCTTTATGCAAATCAGCAGGATTCCAAAGGCTTCAGATTATAGTGGAATTAGTAAAATTTCAGTGAAGCACACAACTGTGCACTCGTTCAGCTGGCTTGAATAGCTTCTGTATTGGGCAGATGCATATTGCTCACCACTTGCTGCTCGTGGCTTTTCACCTTCATCCGGGAGGCTGTGGGGTCGCTGTGCTCCCAGCTGATGCCACTCATGGAGCACACCACAGTGTCTCCTTGTACTCCATGAGACTGGTGAGGGACCTGGTGGGGCTTGGAGTCAGCCCAGCTGGGTCCCCACAGGGACATGTTACCCAAGGCATGGTCCTTTCCCACAACCTCAGGGGCATCCCATAGGGGTCACCTATGGGGTGCAGGGAGACTGCCCAACAGCCATCTAGCGTGGGCATGTGAGCATCGCTGTGACACGGTCCCTGGTCTGCCACCACTCTTTGGGTTACTCTAGCCACAGACTGGATTTTAGGGTGAGCGGGTGCCGGAGGAAGCAGAGGGTGTGCAGATGGATGGCAGCAGAGCCACAGCAACACAGGGGTGGTGGGCTCTGGCTTTTCTGGGGAGAACTGGCTGAAGAGGTGAGGATGGGGTGCAGGACAAGCCCAGGGTCCCCGAGGTGGAGTTGTCCTCTTGCCAACATTGGGTCCCCTTGTCTGAGCACTCACTACATGCTGGGTGAAGATGCGAGGACCAAGATGAGGGCTGAGCTTGCCTGAGGAGAGAACCATCCTTCCCTGGTGCTTCTCTGGTGCATCCCACCCTGCTCTGTGAGACCTTTAGGAAATAAAGCAGGAACTCCTCAGCAGCCCTTGGCTTTGAGGAATGTTGCAAGGTTGGGGTTTTTTTTGGTTTTGTTTGTTTGTTTGTTTGTTCGTTTTTTAAGGATGGTGCTGGTAACATGGTCACCCTCCCTCCAGTTCAGAGCTGCTCCAGTGCCTGGAGGTGACAGCCACAGCGCCTGTAAAGGGATGGAAAGCTCTGTTCCCATCCAAAAGCAAATAAATAAGCACTTTATATATTTACCCCATCCAGTTAAAAAAAAAAAAAAAACAACCACTTTTTTTTTTCTATTATTGTGGTATTTTCCAGGGCAGGATGAAGCTCAACCAGACAAAGATGTCAGTAGGTAATGGTTGTGCCGTGACAGCCCTTGGTCACAGCCCTCAATGGGGCACATGGTATCTCTAACAGCACTGGAAATGGGCTTTTAGGATTTTTTTAATTGTTTGTATTGCAAGGTGAGGCAAGGACATGCCAGCGGAGCACCCAGCAGCTGGGGGAAAAAAAAATACACCCAAAACACCCCAGGTCCACAGTTTGTGTTAATTACTTTTGTCTAGTTGGAGGGGAGATGAGCGTCTCTCCCAGGACAAACCCTCTAGGTGATCCCTCAGGACTATGCCACCCTTCCTTGTGGGCTAGGTAGGGCAGATGGCACAATTGCGGAGGCCTGGGGCCAAACTGCCTGCTCAGGAAGCTTGGCATTGCCCTAAGCCAGCACCCTTGGCACACGTTACCTCTCTCTTTTGCATTTCCGTCATGGTTTTGTGGCTCTCACCCACTTCTGCTCTAGGACTCACTGAGGACTCTCTGGAAGAGGGTTCAGCTCCTGCTGCATCCCGCTGCTTGTGGCTTTCACAAGACAAACCTAACAGGAAGGTGACTGGCCCTGTACCAGGAGTGAACATCATGATGTCCATTGCCCCATCCCTTATGACTGACCTGTTTGTTTAAAAGACATCCTCTTTGTCAAAGCCTATACATTTCCCAGGACCTATGTTCACATAGATTAAATACAATTATCATCTCCTATCTATACATAGATGAAATAATCTCTATATTAAATAATACATAAATTAAAAAGCAGGAGAAGAGCATGGAGGGGAAGGACACTTCCAGGACTAGATCTCATCCCTGCTCCAGAGAAGTATTCCCCAGTGTTGTGGGGTTAAGCACTGGAAGTCTTAGCCATAAGTCCTCTAGGGGCTAGACAGTCCAGGAGGTAGACCCAGGAAATTGTAATTTTGTTATTAAATCCCATAATTATGCTGTCTCTTTATAAGCTGGCAGCAAGGCCAACTTGGTCTCTTTTCTCCCTCCTTTCAGCTCTCTGGAGGGAGTCCTTATCTGGTAGCATGGGGCAGTATCTCAGGCCTGTTTGTGGCCTTCAGGGGCCTGAATAATTTTTCCTGCCCAATTTCAGCCTGTTTAGGCCTAATGGAAGGGAAATAATGGGTGTGGGGTAGAAAAAGAGCACTGGAGCCTGGTTGAGGGAAAGTTTTTGTTTTTTTTTTTTTTTTTTTTTCATGTATTCTGCATATGTATTAGGTGTTAAGGATTCATGTATTCTGTATTTTTCTGTGTATTTTTGAATACAGTTCTGTATTTCTCTCCAATTCAAGATGAGCCTTTTATTTAACTCTTATGGAGGAGTAAAATTATTTCTGTCTGCTCTTTAAATGAAGACACCCAGTACATGGCAAATGATGGTTCAAACAGGAGACAGATTTTATCCATTTTATTTAACCAATAAAATTCCTACTGATAACAATGAAAGTAATTTCGGCAAGTATAAATGCGATACAGTTTTAAACAAACCCCATTGTTCCGTACCTATAAATAGATTTTTCAAAACCTCATAAAAAGTGCAGATTTATGAATTGCTGTTAAAATGTTAATACATGATTCCTTTGTTTAAAAATGCATTTTTGTCTCTTAACTCACAAAAAAAAAAAAAAAAACCAGAACAAAACAAAACAAAAAAGTTCCTTCTGCGTCTGTTCAGGTAAATTCAAGTCGGGTAACTTAAAAACTAACAAAAGTCACACACAAATAAAATCCATCCCACTAAGTCATTCTGTCCTCTGCAAGAAAAAAAAATCCAACAAAAAAAGCCCCAACCAGCAACAACAGAAAAAAAAACGATAAAAGCTGCTGTGGGAACCCACAGTGAGCTCCCTGCAGCTGCCTCACCTTGCAGGCAAACCTCCTGTGAAAGTATGGAGCCTGTGGCTTACCTCCAGAGCTTAGGGCAGGTGGTGGCCCAGGAGGCAGGACAGGTGATGTGCCACCTGCCCGCAGGATGCTGTAGGGACCGTGGGACTCACAGAGCTACCATGCTTCCCCACTTTGTGGAGGTGGAAGGGAGCAGCAGGATCAGAGCTTTGTCCTTAGTCCTCCATCCCAAGACACCTGCACTGCTGCAGCAGGAGGAGGCAAGTAGCTGACAGCTGCTGGACTGGGGCTGGGTACAAATTCCCCCGTCAAGTGGGTGAGAGGTGGGGAATGCCACCTCCTGGGCACAACACTGCCCTGCCCTGCTCATGGGCAAGAGGGCTCAGACCCACAGCTGCCAATGCTGCTCCACAGCTGCCAATGCTGCTTCTCAGCCCCAACATGCCGAGCTGTGCAGACAACAAATCAAGGGCTAAGTTTTGCGCTCGAGAGATGCTTGGAAGCTTTTCAGCTGCAGAAACACTGTGCTTGTGTCTGCAGTCCAGCAGATGGCCCATCCATCCCTCCCACGCTGGCAAGGCTCACGTTTCCCTCCGTGCACTGGTAAGCATATCCAGCAGCAGGCTTATGGGTACAGGGGGCTGAAACACCCACCAGACCCCAGCCTTCCTGGTGCCTGGGTCCAAATGTGGGCAAACACAGAACAGTCATGCAGCTCAGCCCCTGCTTCTAGCAGAGAGGGGCTCAGCTCACCCATGGCCGAGAGAGGTCTGCCAGCACAACTGCCTGTATCTACAGTGGTATTTTATCTACAGCAGGGTCTGTTTAGCAAGAGCAGTTTAAAGTGGCTATGTTTATCAAGTTTGCTACTTTATGAATTAAAAAAAAACAACAAACCAACAAACCCCACAACAACAAAAACAAAAAAAGCATACCCCAACAACTATAAATACAAAGACTCTCACATACCAGACACTTGCAGCCTGCGTGACTCATAAACCGCATCAATATTCTGTTAAAAAGCTTATTCTACTTAAAACTATACATAGTACAAGAGACCGAAACGTGGCAGTCGTGCACGGGCACGCTGCCTGCCCCAGGGTGGCCCACAGTCAGGTGCTTCCTACAAAAAAAAAATCGAGGAGTTACAGTAACACGGCACAGGACTGCAAAGCCGATCACAGCTTCTGCTTACACTGCATACAAAGTACCAAGGGGAACACAAGAGAAGAAAAAAAAAGAAAAAAGAAAAAAAAAAAGAACTGGCGTTAATACTGATGGATTAAAGAGTAACTACAAAGATCAAAACAGATGTTCACAGCATGCTACATATATTGCTCACAAACTTTTAAGAAAAAAAAAAGGCAACCAAAAAAAAAAAAAAAAAAAAAAAGCTAATACAAAACAAGGAGTTGGCAGTCTGATTTTCAGTTGTGTTGGATAGAAAGACATAGCATTTACATTCATCTTGTGGCTTTCCAGCAAAAGGAGAACAGAGTAAAACCAAGAGATTTCAAGTTTACAAAATTCCTACTTTTTTAAAGCTACAGTTTACATCCAGTTCTGGTCACAGTCGTGAAAAGGTTTCTGATGTTGCCTCAGAGAGTTCAAGAGGGTTGCAGCCTAATTAGTATATTTTTCCCCTAAAAGTGGCTGCATCTCCCATCACCCTGAGTGGGCTGCTCCTGCAGCCACCTGGGCATGTGGCAGTTGGGCTGTAGGGAAGAGGCTTGGGTCTGGTGGCATGACATGAGCGTGTAGTGGGGAATGAGAAACAGTTTTGGACCATGCGTGTTTGGACCTGTGGCTGTCACTGTCCCCAGATTCCTCAGCTGAAGATACAATGCTTGGTGATTCACCCATTTTGTCTGAAAGCTGAGGGGTCAAAAGGCTAATGGGGGCACATTTTACTCAAGCATAACCAAACAGTTCTCTCCTGCTGCTCCATTTGTGGAGGAAAGAAAGGGTCCTAGGCCCTACCCTCCAGAAGCCCTCTGGACACCTCTGAAGGAGCTATCTCCCATCACCTCCCCTTGCATGCACAGACATGCAAGACAACCTCTCAGACACATTAGTAACGTTTCTTCAACTGACCAACGTGTCAGCTCCTCCTGTGCTGGTTGTGTCTTCTCAAGAGTGTCTGTGGTCTGTACCTTCTGATGCTGACAGCATGGATCGTTCCCCACAATTAACTGGCATTTTCAGTATTGTCAAGAGCATGAGCTTAATTCAGATTTCTATTTACTATGAGCCTTGATGATACTCAGTACCTGTAGGAACACCCAGCCCTGCCTATGTCTCCAAGCAGCTGCCTCAAGGCATCCATTTGGATGTATCCCTAGGTCAGCGAAAAACCCAAATCCACTTGTTCCAGAGTCTGCCTACAGTCTGTCCGCCTGCAAGGCATCCAAGAAGCTGCTGGCCTAAGATCTGTGCCAAAACTGCTTGGCACATGACGACCTCAAATCTCCCATTAGATGTCCCTCAAAGAAACCTGCCCAGCTGAACAGCTCAAACATGGGGACTCCTGTCAGAGAAAGCATTTCCTTAGGGGACCCACTGGATTATTACTGCAACTCCAGAGATAGGCTCTCACATGCTACTGGCAAATGCTACCTACATGTTGCTTGTAAGCAAGTACTGAGGGTCATCCTTTTGAACTAGATTTAAAATTTTCCTGTCCAGAAAGAAACTAGTACAGCAATTAAGTGTTTCTGAACATGAGAAAGACCCTCTGAACTGAATAGCAGTGATATAGGAATCTACTATTGTTTTACGAGGTTAAGGCTAGGATGTTGTCTTGTCCTTGCCTGACTGCTGAGGTTGTGAGCTGGGAAGATACAGAGCACCTGATGCAGAATGGTGGTGGTGGCAGGTTGGGAAATTACACTTTTTTGTCCCTAGTGAACAGCAGAATGACTAAATTTCTGCAAGAAATATTTGTGTGACCTCATACCAGGAAATGTGCCCTGAGGGATAAATTAACACAGATCAAGATGATGCTCTCCAAGTTTCCTTATACTCCTGCGCTCTTTCCATCTCCCATGCCTGTGATCTATGCAGAAGGTATCAAACAGTAAATTCATTTTCATTTGGAGATAAAAATTTTCCTTTACAATTCCCAAATATGGAAAAGCTGGGGGATGCATCTCTTCAGACAAGCACTGTGCTGGGGGACATTAGAGACAATAAATCTGAAGTTCAGGAAGTAAAAACCTACATTGATATCCAGCTCTTGGAATGATCGCTAAAGGCAAACAAACTCTTACAACTTTCTATTCAGATTAGTTCTGGGAAAGCTCATTTACAATTAATCCACTCCACTCTCCATTTTGTGCAACATCACCCCCTATTTATGGGAGAAGGATCCAAACCTCTAAGGAAAGTAACTGAAAGAACATCACTAGGAATCAAGCAGATTTGGAGTATTTCTTTCTGGACAAAACTTTTTAGTCCGGGCACAAGCCACTTGTTACTGTCAATAAATCTTTTCTGAAAGCAGAGGTCAAATAATCCAGCTCTTCTTAAAGGGGAGTCCAAACTCTGGAACATGAGCTTGAAATGCATGCCTATGTTCATGGAAAACACACATGCATGAGAAACATCAAGAACCTGTTCTGCAAGAGTGGCAGCTTACAGTTTAACTGCTTTGGGAAAGATTTCTCTAAGCCTATATTAAGTCCTCAAAACAACCCATTTCAGTACCAATCGCTGCAAATCATATGGTTCTGCTACACATTATTCCTTTCATCTCTATGGAAACTGATTTTATTCTGTTGAATTTAGGTGACTAAGTATCTTTAAAGATCTGACTCAAAAACACAAGTGGGCACCTTGCAGGATTTTGCTAAGTGCCTAGATGCTTAAAATCCCATTGAAATTTAGGCAACTAGCTTCATTTTTCCAATTCCCATGAAAACATCTATCAGCATCACTACAAATAAAAAAAAAACAACCAACCTTTTGAAGAATCTGGTGCTTTGACCTTCTGCACTCAAATAACAGAGAAGTGAAATGTTTTCCTTTTTGATCTGTTCTGACCTGTTCTAAATTTACGGAAACCTACATTTGTGTAATTGTTTACAGTCACTAGTTTTCCAGTCCTTAAGAGTTTTTTTTAATGAAGAGGAGGAGCTGATTGTGGCAATCCTGTAACTCTTGAAGCTGAAAGTACTCACTTTTCATTTTAATGAAAGCTTTAGGCCAAATAAATATGTTTTGGTTCACTCTTGATGGAAAGAAATCCATCTAGAGCACACCAAAATTCTTGTACAGTACCACAACACTAGCTTCTTTAGTAGCTATCTGCACAAACTGTACCCTCATTTAAAATGGTTCCTGTTCTTGCATGATGGCCCCAAACAGCATCCTCTTCACTTCTCTTCATTACCGAAAAACCAAAAAGGATCAATTTCAGCAAGAATGTCCTCTATCACAAGATACATTTTGAAGTGATTCTGCCATGGGTAAGAAGCTGTCCATGCTCAAAAGATCTGTCCACTACTTAACAGCATTCCCTGTGCTGGCTGGTTAATTTGCACCTACCAAAAATTCTCTTCAGTAGACAGGAGACTGTACACTTGTTTTTATGTTGGTCATGGTTGGGATTTTGTGGACTAACATTAATGCTGGTAATTACCAATTCCAGTAAAGGAACAGAGAGGGTGAGAGAGAGTACCTACACTTCCAACAATTATGGTACTCTTAAGAATAATATTAAGGAACAAAGTGTGAAGATTCACATTTATGAACACTTCCAAAAGGCAAAAAAATCCAAGAACACTTGCACATTAAAATTTGGCACAGTGTGAGCCTAAAGCGTGCATAAGGTGTATGGTAGAGTTGTCTGACTTTAAACACCTATTCTGAACAAATACATATTGAAAGTCATAACTTCGAGTATAAAAACTAGCTACAAATTGTCACAATGGCAATGCAATACTTTGGGAGGGGAAAAAACCAAACCAAACAGCCACATGGAAAACATTTCCAGAAGTTTCAAGTTTGTATTTAATATTTAAAAAATAAGAGAAAGAGCAAACTAGTTGTATAATGACATTTCCTACCGTGGAATGTCTTGCAGGCCATATCTGACTTGATATGGCACCTTATAAAAAAAAAAAGAAAAGAAGAAATCACTGGTTTACCACAAATTTTTTGAAGCCATCCATTAATGGCTTCTATATTTCAAATCTGCTCATGCACTTTGCTCAGAAGGCATTTGAGCTGGCAAGAGTATTTCAAAAGGAAAGCAATAAAGGCACTCGTGTTTCCAAACGTAAAACTCAACTTTCTCTTAAGAGCCTTTGCATTTCTGAAGGGAGACTAAGCCATCACATTCGTTACCCAATGAGAACTCAGCTGTGCTTCTTGAGAACTAAATGACTTTTCAAAGCAAAGGAATTTAAAGTAGTACTGTACAGTTCCCATCACTTGAAAAAAGCCCAAGTACTGCGTGGAAATTTCTCTCAGCAGAACTGTTTTATGCACAAAAGCCATTAGGTATGGCCACTACAGTCATGAGAGGGAGGAAAAAGGATTGTAACAATTTAGAAATCTAATTTAAGTTCATACAAATGAGCATCTCAATACTTTGGAGAAGACTCTGCAGTTATCTATATGAGATAAATAAATCTGACGTTTTACCCAATGCTCTCTCTAGGGGAGAGTCTGATGCTGTCTATTGGGTAGTTTACTAAATAGCCAATATTTTATTAAAAAAAATAGTATTATAATTACTGATTTCTTCCTCAACAGGTTTTCACATGCAGAGTCTGCAGTCTGAAAGTGCAGAAAAGTGTACATTCATTTAGCTTTCCAATCAGGAACAGAGAGATAAAGCGAAAAACCCAACATGCGACGCCACAGCAAGGTATCAGAAAAAAGGGGGAAAAAAAAGAGAAAACTACCTTCAGTAGCGTACTGGTCCATGGTTTTAGCAATGAAAAGTATCAAAATACAAGTGATATCATTTTTTAAAACTGTTCTGCAATCACTAACGAAAAAATCCTGTATTAACTTCTACAATCCAATGGAACATTACAACAAAAACGATCCAGTTAGTTTTGAATGTATGGAACAGAAGTAAAGGTCACCCTCCTCAAGAAATATGAAAAGCCCAAACCAACAGACAGAATTTGAAGCAGTGACAACTTGCATCCTACTGGGTAAGTTTAAGCATCTCTTTAGGCACTTCACTGGTTCATTAAATGCAATACAAAATAAAGCTATTAAATATCAACATTTTGTGCTCTTCAAAATTAGTCAGAAGCAACAGAAAACAGCACAAAAATGTGACATTTTTGGCAGCTTATTTCTTCCCTTCCCCAATATTACCGGTTGTCCGAGAATGCTTTGTTTTGGGGATGCTTTGGCATCTCAGTTATCAGGTTGTCTTAAGCCGTAAAAGCTAAAACAAAACTGCTAGGCCTTAGACAATAAAGAAATTTGGTTTTAAAATTTCTTTATGGCTATGTAAGAAGGACACTTTAGCAGTGGCATGATAGGGAAAAAAAGCTTGCTTTCTTTTTAAATATTGCACTTTTCTTTTGTTCACTCACACTAATGCATAGAGACTTTTTAAACTTTGAATATTAAAATTTCACGCTATGAAAAAGGCATGGGAAATAAATTTCTATACATCCAATATGAAAGAACAGATATGCTAGCCTTCCTTTACTTTCCTTAGTTAAAACATTGAGAAAGAAGAGAGTGCAAAAAAACCCACAACCCTATTTTTGGTCAGCCTGTGTCTTAACTTTATAGGTGCCAACTAAACAGATTGCAACATGTGATGAGCATGGATACTGTAAGGACAGCTGAGGGTGACTGTCAGTAAAACAAGATTATGCATGACTGAAACACAGTAAGTGAGGCTGAAATGGCAAATCATGAAGCCTCTTCTCTGGGGAAGGGGCATGACAAAGCAGATGAATTTCACACTTCAGTAGCATGCTGTAGGATTTATCATGATTAATTTCACATTAAAGTGTGCTCAAGGTTTGCATCCACATCTCACATCACCTTCAATTGCTGTAGTAAGACAGTGACTGGTGAGCAGTCTGCAGGAGACACAGAAGAATCCAGTGGGCAATTCAATGCAACGATGCAGCCCACGCGTCTCTGTCACAAGTCACGACGTGGTGGTATGTTCTCAGGACAGGCAGAACTGATCTTCTGCTGGACTCCACTAATCTGAAAAATGATTGCTTGGAAAAAAGAAGCCTCTAAGCACTTCACTCAGGTGCTTAAAGAACAAAGCGCTAGGATTGGCTATAATAAAACCAGTTTCAGGATCCTGACCACTGCGCAGAAATCCAGTCGGAAACAATGCAGAGTAGTGCTCCTCAGTGTTACTTTTGTTATCATTAGTAATGTTAAGCATCAAGAAAATAAAACACGTCATTGCACATTACAGCCGTGGAGAAGCACGGCTAAACTTTGACACTATAGAATCGAATAACCTGATGCTACATCACAAACAGCCTCTGGTGTGTATCTATTTTGAAAGGTCTTTACATACTCAGTAAACTCTCCTTTACTCCTGCCCAGTGAATGCTTCAGGTTAAGTGACGAGTTATGGCACGAAGGGCATACAGAAGTTCGGCCTGCATACGAGCTTCCATTAGAAGCAGATTGACGTGAACCTGTTAAAAATTAAAGCAGCCATTTAGATCACCTCTGAATGCAACATCCTGGATTCATTTAGGCTAAAATTTCTAAGCTTTAGCAAAGCATTGCTGCAAGAAATGATGATCTTTGAGGTCTCTTCCAGCCTTCTTGATTCTATGATTCTATAATTCTATGATGATCTTTCTCCCTGCACCCTGCTGCAGGGCTCCAGTTACTTGAGAGAGAGACCTGCACAGTATGCCAATACTAGACACCATTCTAGGACAGCAAGGAACTAGCCTCAACTGCTGCTTTAAGCAATATTCCACCTGAGAAGTACAAATAAGACCATTTTTGTATCATAATGGCATTAGTTCTTTATAAATTATATTTTATTTTCTTCACTATCCCCTGTCACTGTTGTGTAGGACCAAAGAGTAAGGCATCGTTTATGTGCCAGCTAGGCTAGCAGGCACACAAGCACTGAACCCTTATCAGGAAGCATTTAAGTTGGTTATCTGAAGACACATTGACTTTTTTATTGATGAAAAACAGAACGAAGAATATATATATTTTTAATATGTATAATAGATAATTACATTATAGATAATAGATAAATACATTATCTATTATACATATTAAAAATATTACATTATCAATTATATATATTATACATATTAATATACATATTTACGAATATATGTGTGTGTGCTTCAGTATATGGATATATATACACACACACACATATGAAGAGAGACTGAGATCCCTGGGGCTGTTTAGTCTTGAGAAAAGAAGACTGAGATGGGATCTCATCAATGTGCATAAATATCTGAGTGGTGGGTGACAAGTGAATGGGGCCAGGCTCTTTTCGGTGGTTCACAGTGATAAGACAAAGAACAATGGGTTCAAACTTGAACATGGAAAATTTCAGCTCAACATGAGCTCAACACTGAGGGTGACAGAGCACTGGAACAGGCTGCCTAGGGGGGTTGTGGACCCTCTTTCTCTGGAGACTTTCAAAACCCACCTGGGATGCATTCCTGGGTGGCTTACCCTAAGTGATCGTGCTCTGGCAGGGGGGTTGGACCTGATGATCTCTTGAGGTCCCTTCTAGCCTCTGATACACTGTGATACTGTGATACATACATAACATACATGAGTTAAAGTCTTTTTTGATGCCCAAACCCCACGTACTGGGTGGAAGTTGAGGCATAGAAAGTTCCACATAAACATGAGGCAAAATATTTTCACTGTGAGGGTGATGGAACACTGGAACAGGCTGCCCAAGTGGGTTGTGGAGTCTCCCTCTCTAGAGATATTCAAAACCTGCCTGGATATGTTCTTGTCTGATCCATTATAGGTGATCCTGCTCTGGCAGGGGGGTTGGACTTGATGATCTTTAAAGATCGCTTCCAGTCCCTAACATTCTGTGATTTTGTGATTCTGTGATTCTGTGACATTGGCACACTTGACCACTTCTGCATTCCCAAGTTTATCCACTTTCCTACTGCAGTTGTCAGTTCAACTTTAAGGAGAAGTCATTTAAATAATAATAAGAAAGGATGAGTATTTCCAGTACAATAAGAAGTACTTTTGTAAAATTGGCATGTAACACTGAATGAATTGATCTTGTTTGTTTTTCTCTGGTTAACAATTGTTTGCCAGATACTGCAATTTTTAGGTGTTGGCCATATTTTGATTCTTAGACAGCATGGGGGTCTCTGTGAAGCCTGCTTGGCTTTGGAATACGTACCTTCTCCGAGTGCTTGAACTGACGCCAGTAACTATCGTACATGCGCTTGGTAGTTCTCTCTGGGTAGCAGGTCACTGTCTTTATGTAAACCTTCAGGCTGCGTTCAAGTAACTGATTAACTTCTCCATAATCATAGTCATCATACCTAAGTAACACAGGCAATCATTCTGTTGGATTAAGTTTTTAAAAGAACGACCTTTTCCAGCATTATGTTCTTTAGTTTGGGGATTGGAGCAATTACTATACACACTAGAAACCCACCTGCTGACAAAGGATCTGAAAGGCTTAGTACAAGGCTGCCCTCCTTTGTGAACAAAGGATAAAGGCTGGCTTCAGAGAAGACATCTCTGTAATAATTTCCATCCTTATTCATCATCATTTTCTCCACTGGAATCAAAAGTTATCCTGATACGCCAGCAAAACCATTTTAACTTCCAGACTCAGCTACCATCTCCACCTTAACACCCAGAGCTTAAGATAATACTTTTCACACGGTTCATTTTTCATTCTGTTTACACAGTTTAAATTGCACTCCTAAGCCAGGGGATTTTCATTCATACCTGATTCCATACATACAGTGGACATAGTTAAATAAAGCTCTTCTTAGCGTAGTTGTATCAACGTCTTCGTGTGTTGCCATAGTGTTATAGGTGAGGTTATATACCATCCGAAACTTCTCATCAAGGAGATGCCCAATATCAGAATAAAGCCTGTTTACAAGGGAAAAGCCATGATTTTCCCAAGTATAGTCCTGCAGGAAGAGAAGGAAATATATAAATGTACAAATGAAGTGAAGTTCCTATCTGATCCTCTCCACAGTTCAACAGTTTTTGTTTTCTGCTAGTTATGACTTTATTCGCTTCAGAAACTCTGCACTTTGAATCCTTCATCCCTATCACCCATTCCATTTCCCCAGGCTTTCTTGCAATGAATATCGCACCACAGCACCTCACCTCCAGCTGGATATCATTAGCCTACAGGAGAAAAAACCCAAGTTTCTCCTGAAGTGCTGAGGCAATTTCTCACTGCCTGCTGTGCCACACTGAATAGTGTCATTCTATGTCGGATGGGCCTGTAAGTTTAAAATCTTGTTCCTCTTGGAGGCTTTGATGCTTAGCTCTGGGCAAAGATGGACTATTTACTTCCAGCCAGGATGTTACAATCACTGGATGAAGTGCTGGACCGTCCTTGAGCAGGCTAATAAAATCCAGGCTGCTTTGGTCTGCACCTGGATTGCAAGGATAAACACTTGCCCGGTCTTATCAGGAATGGAAAACCTTTGCAGAGTGTGGCATGGCATTGACAGTGGAGAATGACCCTGCTTCAGAGCACTGTACAACCACTCTCCATGCTGCACTTACATACAGCATGTTAGTTTGCCCACATTCTTGGCAAGTATTCAATTGTTGTCACTGATGCCAACTTTACAACTGAGGGCATCATCTCTATGTTCTCCCTGGGCTTGGCTGTTTTCAAATGTTACTGCTGGGCAAAAGACTTTGCCTGAGCACTTTACAGTAAATCTACTGGACTATCTTCTGATTAGGGTAGTGGGGAAGGCTATGTAGAACAGCATTCAGCTGCCTAACAGAGGCATGTGCTGACATCTGAGGTGCACCACAGTATCACATTTGGCCTCTAGCTGCCAGTTCAGAAGAATATAAGGCTTGTGAGAAATATGCTACACCTACCAGACCTGTAAAGGCATCTGGAACACTTAAAGGCATCACAAAGGGTTCTAAAAAGCAGAAGCATCAGGAGGGGGAAAGCACTGTGTACCAAGAGCAGGTAAGCAAAAATAACAATGAAAAAGGGGAAAACCTGATCTAGCAGAGGGTGTCCCCACCCATGGCAGAGGGGGTAGAATTAGATGATCATTGGGGTCCCTTCCAACCCTGACAATTCTGTGAAATTATTTAAAGACATTCTACTGTGTATGGAGTATCTTTTTCAATTACAAATTAAAATCCAGAGAGATAAATGCTGTCTTGTTTTAACAGAATAAAAACTGGATTTATTTTGGGGTTTTGGGATGTTACTGGAATTTAAATAGAATTAATAGCAGAGCATTTGGGAGGCTGTGGGTGTATACATCTAACTGCTTAGGAGTAGGATATAGTAATAAAGTTAAATTATCAAGGCCATTTCTTTGAATGTAGGCCAGAAGCTGCCCTGTTTATTTAATAGCAGAGATGTTTCAGTTCCAATTTCAACTTCTGTAGAGCTTTTTTCCATGGGAGCCTGCTGCTCCTAAAGTAGTTAAGCAGAATGTTTGATTTATAGGCACTGACTCTGCCTTAGTCTTTTTGGCAATATCTACCTACTTCAGGCTCATATAAAGACCACAGAGTAAATTATCCAGATCAGCAGAGACTGCTATACAGCTAAACACATTTCCTGAGAGTAATCATGGATTCTTTATTTTACAGTCTTAGATATACATATTCTGACCATGAAGTTTTCCTCCACCCACTGGCCTTTTTTTCAGTTGAACTTCTCCGACTTGGTTTTGAGGTTCCTTGTAATGCTTACAGTTTATTACAAGGTTGCACATTAATCTACTCTATAAACTGGAACAGAACCACCTACAATGTCTTTCTTGTTGCATATATAAGGAAGAAGTTCATAAGTCTGGTCACAAATGAGATGACAATAGGTAAGATAACATAGAGGTAAAATTTACATGCTGTTCTTTTAAGAGCACTGAAAAAAAAAGATTACTCAAATATAGCCAAAAATTGTCAGTGATCATATTTAAAAACGTCTTTGCTTTTCTGATATTCAAAGCCCAGTGATTTGGTGGGAATGTGGGAATGATACTCACCAAATCATTCTCACAGACATATATTGGATGTGATGATTTTAAAGGCCTTTTCCAACCAAAATGATTCTATGATTTTATATGTATCTAAGTATTGCTAAGACTTGACAGAAAATAATTAATAAAATGACACAAATAAAGAGTTCTTCCTGTAGATTTTTACTGGAGGGCAGAAAATAAATTCTTTTTGTACTTTTCACTTTTATTCTAGATGCTTTACAGTTTTCAAACATTAATTCTGGCAGTAACTGGAATAACACTGAAAGCTAAGTATTCCCTTGCCTGAGATTTACAAATAGTAGAAGATTTATCTCAGGTAGATTTATGGAAGCTTGTGAGTTATTTGATTGACAAGAAAAGGAGCATGCAACAAAGATACCCCATTACAAGTGCTTTACACTATTTGCCCTGCAATGAGATTACAAGCATTCTTTGAGTGAATGTACTTTTAAAGAGATGGTACCTGAGCTCTGAATGTTGGCAGATGGTCTTCTCCTCGCCTTGCAAAGTCTTTGTACCCAAATCCAGGATCTTCAATATAGCGAGACACATCTGTAGAAACTATTTCGTCATCAAATGCTGTAAATAAATCAGCAAGATGCTTTGCTTTAGGCAAGCACATGAGGTACCACAGACTTCCAGCTATGACTCTACTACAAGACTAGGTAACAGTTTTAGAAGGTGTGCAAAGAAAACGAGCAGTACAAAGGAAAGAAACATTTCAATCCCAATCTGCTTTTACAGGATCCATCCCTTCCACTGAGCCAACTAAATGCCAGCCTACACCAGACATCTAATGTACTTCCACAGAATGGGAAGAGATGGACTCTGTTGACTTCTGATGAAGGCTAGGTATCTTAAATCAGGAAGATAAACCCTGTCAGTAAAGTCACTGTGCTAGGGTAAGAAACAGAAAATGTACTCTTGACAACAGGATTGCTACGCTGAGCAGATATGGTGTCAGGAATTACACCGCCTCTGCTCTACAGCCCAGGGTGTAAGCAACCAGAAAGCAATGTAACATCCCACTTGTAAATATCAGTTGACAACTGTATGGAAGCAAAGAGCTCTACAGTCCATCAGGCTGAAATTCTGCCAGAAGCTCTAGTAACTAGGCATCTTCAAAGAGCTCCAAAATGTGTCACTAAGCAAGCACAGGTTCTCTATCAGGAATCAGTCTTTCCCTCCTGAATAAACAGGTGGCTCGATTGTGTAACTACCTCTGCAGAAGTTGACTACTGCATAGCTGACTGCATTTGACCCCGATGTTAAAATCCTGGCTTGCTTCCACGTGCATTGACAGAACAGTTGCCATATGTCCACTGTTAGCACCTTGAAAAGTCAGTTAATCTAAGAATTGCAGAAGTGCTTTATCTCCTCTTTGCCTCATTAAACAATCAAAACATAACTGAGTAGGAAGAAGCTTGCACAGCATCTGCTACAGCAAATCCTCTGAACTTCATGAAAGGGTGAAGTCCCAACATATAGATTTCTCAACTCAAAGGAGCAAAAAGCAAAGAAGGAGGAAACTATCAGCAACCCCACCAAAAAATCCACTTCTGTCCCAAACAACAGCCCTTCCCTGTACGCCTGAAGTTGCAGAGACTCATGGGAATTCTGGCTTGATAATGAAACTACAATGAGTGTCAGTTTATCTGCATTGTTGATACTGTCTCAGCAAAGGAAAACAGAACAAGAATGGAAAATGTCCTTTTTTTAAAATCCAGCCAGGACATTGCTGGGTGTATCTTCTTTCAGAGATTCTGCATGTTCCTAGGGAGCCAGAAAACAAAGTCATTGCTGATCCACAATACATTCTTCCTCCCTTTTAGGCTCACTGCACAGAAACTTAAGATACCTTCAAACATGTTTGGTCTGAAACAACTGAGATCTAAATTCAGCAAGAACAGCTTCAGTAAAATGTGAAGCATTTTAATGGATCACTTCTTAAAAACACACAAGCTATCATCTTCAAGTAGCTCCTACTATGAGAAAATCATTGGAGATTCTGATGTCTTAATAGCTCGCTCTCTTCAAACATTCACTTCTTGGGAAAAAAATTCCTGTCTTTAGGCAACGGATTTCATTATGCAGCTTATTAAAGATGAATGCCTCCAGAACACATGAAGAATACTGGAAAAGAAGTTTTCAGCTCAGAATTTTGAACATTATTTAACAATTAAAAAAACATGCTAAGAATCTCTATCACAACACAAGCAGTGGACAGAACAGCAGTATGATCACTTAGAACAGCGAGTCAGAAATGTCCTTTCCAGGTGGGCAGCAAGTGGTAATGAAGTTGAGTCTCATCTCAATCCACTTCCTGAAATAAATGTCACATCTGAAGGCTACTTATGAGTGTCACTAAAGTTCTAAGTACTGTGAAACATAAACCTGTGAAATATGTGCATAAATTAAATAATTAGAAGATAAAGAGCATATAAAAAAAGAGAATCTTATACCCAACTCTTTAAAGAAGCCTCCAGCTATTTATTTTTTTTAAATATGAAAAAGCTAAAGTCCAAGTTGCAAAAAAAGATGGTGCTATTGGCCAACCAAGAAAGATTAAGCAGATGAAGCAAGTGACAGGACCAGCCTTACCATACTCCTACTAGACTCAGAGCCAGAATAAAGACACGAACAGAAAAAGTTGCAGTCACTGAACTGGCCTGAAGTGTTTAGTTCTCACAAAGCACAAAAAAAGGGAACTGGAAAAGCACAAATACCTCCACTAATTACTAGCAGACTCTCCTTCTTCTCCTTTTCAAAGCGAGTTGCCATTTCTTCCTGAGAAGCTTCTTCGTCCTCTTTATCTTCTTGAAGCCTCTTCATCCGTTCCATTAGGGCCTCCAGCTCACTTAAAGAATCTGCAATCTGCAAAAACACCATGACATTCTGCAAAATTAGAAGATAGACAACGTGTGTCATCTTCAGATTTCACGCTTGACAACCAACGTTCTCAAAACAGATAGCAGCAGCAAGCACAAAAACTCAAGCCAGCATGCATTTTGTCACACACAGCACAGACAAACAGCTTTCAGACAGCCAGAAGAAGGGAGCTGGGAAGTGTTACTCTAACCTGTCACAGTAATCTACTGCAGTGGCATTAACTGTGGAAGAGGTGGTGTTTGAGTGTGGAAACCATAGTTGCTTTTAATACATACCCCACCATGTAGATGGGTCAGGAAAAGCCATCTGTGTGCCCAATGTGTATCGGAAAACAACTTTTAATATTAAGGTAACTTCTTTCAATCTGTTAGTAATGCAAAATGTATTTCTGAAGAGATACAGTGTACCACTGCAATGCAGGAAGACAATCTGAGACAGCAAATCAGTGCTTTCTTCTTCTTTTCATTACACATGATCAAAATAATCATTATGTTCACCTTTTTCCTGGCTTCTGTGAGGAAAACAAGCCTCTTTACTAGAAATACATCAAAGCTTGGCGTTCTGTGATCTATACTTATCATTCAGACTTTTCAGTAGATAAATAGTTTGGTTTTTCTTTTCCATCTTTTCCTTTTGATTCTCTCTCTCTCTCTGCCTATAGATAGTTTTCTAGCATGCTTTTCAATGCTTAACAAGCAGAAAAGAGTCAGTAGCAGCCCTTTGCCTACTGCAAACAGGGAATGAGACGCTCCAGTGATATGGGGTAACATGTCTTAGAGCCCAGAAATTTAAGATACAGCAACTGAACTGACTAATCACATGTTCACAACGTACTCTTAATTTTTTACAAATCTATTTAGTGACTCTGCTCATAATCATAAACTTCCATCAAAGGCAGTAAGCCTAATTAATCAATCAGCATTAATTCAAGGACATGTCTTCAAATCATTATAGAGCCACTTCCAGGAAATATTTTCCACATTTAAGTTAATTAACTAGTAATCAAAGTTCTCTGCTGATTGATTCAAGACTGGAACCCCAGCATGAAGAATTAAGTAATTTTTTTTCCAGACATTTCCTCCTACCTACATGGAAGTATTTTAGAATTGACCAATTTTATGACTGTAAACCTTGAAGTCATAACTATTATTATTATTATTATGACTTCTAAACTTTTTCCCATTCCTATTTTATTCCACATATTAGGAACACGTATGTATAACACAAAGCCCCACTCAGCAACACACTATCTGAAGAAACTGGGACTGTTAAGGTTTCAGTTGAAAGCAAAGTTTTAGTCTTCTTTCCCAACTAGTTGTGAGATTAACTATCAAAATCACAGTGCTCTGACTACCATACACCATTACAACGTGGTTTGCAGCAGCTGACACTGAAAACTGCTGGAGTGAACAGAAGAGTTACCAGACTCAAGCATTCTAGTAAAGCAGACAAAAACTACTCTGAAAACAGGGAAGTTTTCTAATGCAAAACAGAAGCAAGCAGAAGAATCTTGTTGCAACACTAACCCCAAAGTTGCTACTTGTGAGGGATGCATTTTCTATGTTGTTGTCGTTGGCAAGATCACAGACACAGAAGTTGTTGACTGCTATAAGTCTGACTCCGTTAGATGTATCCGGGTCTCTCTCTGGATTAATGCCACTACCAAATACAAAACTTGCCAAGGCATGATAATGTGCCAACAGGACAACAGCATGCACCAGTTCAGGAAGAGACCAGTTATTTTCCCCAGTCTTGACAAGTTTCTGAAATGAGAACAAAAAAGTGTAAATATAAAATTTCTTCTCCTCCTGCCCCTTTTCTATAAAACACTATATATTTTTAAAAAAGGGATCAAGTCCTTTCTTCCAATAATAACACATTCCTCTTGCACACCAATTCCCACTAGATAAAAAAAAAAAAAAAAGAGACCTAAGTTTTGGGGTTATTTCAGTCAATGTTATCTCTAAAGTGTACACCTTGTTGGCTTTGCCACACAGAAGAATTTATTGGCTTATTTAACACTCTAGTACTTGTCTGATTGTTTTGCAATTCAAGGGAACAAAGACTAAACAGACACTGGAATTTAGAAGTTCTTATCACCTGAGATCTACTGCTATGACAGGGCTCAACTTAACAGGTACCTGAATGTGCTCTTTTGTGATTAGCCAGGGCCGGTGTGCAAGGAGTTTGTTTATTTCGTTCAGGTTTTTCAGTCTTTGGGGAATGTATTCTAAACCGTTCAACCACTCTGCAATCCCACCAGTCTTCAAAAACTCATCAACGTGCATGTTTATTAGGTAGGAACACTGATGTCTGGCAGCAGCCTGGAATAATTAAACACAGAGGGAAAAGCGCAGCACATTAGCATATAATCTGATTTTGCTGCAAGTGAAAGAGAGGTTACTACACAAAACAAAAATACAATTTCATTCCAAAGGGACATATTTTATATTGCAATGCATTTCTATGCAGGATGGAGAATGCTCCAATAAAATAAGTTTCATTAATTTACTCTGAATCTAATTTTGGTTGGAAGAGATCTCTGGAGAACTGGTCCAAGGCCCTGCTCACAGTAGGACTGCCTTGGATCATGTTGCTAGGAGCCTTGTCTAGACATGATCTCCATCCTTGCAGATTACACAACCTCTCTTGGCTTCTTTTGCAATGTCTCAAATTTTGTAAAAATTGTTTTCCTAGTGTCCACCTAGAATCTGTTGTGACTTGAGTGCACTGCATCTCATCTTAGAGCTAGGCACTGAGGGTTAAATATCCAGAAATAAGGTTACATAGTTTTAACTGTTCTCTGTAAAACCTCTTTATCACAGGCATGTGAGAAAGCATATCTATGGGCAACAGATATGTGTATATTGTCAATTCTCCCTTCTCACTGAAAGCCTTCTGGCTAGCCATGCTTTATTCTTATGACAATCAACTAGAAAAAATTCACACCCTCTCAAAGAATACTTCAGACTCTTCCTTCTAAAGTCTTCCCTTTTTTTTTTTACATACACAAGTCAAGGTCACAGGCTGATACCTACCATGATAGCAATGTAGTGTCTATAGGGCAAAGGAAGGGGCCCATCCATGCGCAGCATATAGAACTGGCTGCGGAGGAAAGACTCCAGGTACTGAGTATGGATACTCATGACCTGTGTGATGTTGTCCAGGCGACCAGAAGTAGAGTATTCTTCCACAAGAAGATTAGTACGTTCATCCAAACCATTTGCTTGCATAACCTTAAAAATAAGATGGGCAAACTTAAGAGAGAAAGCTATTTTCTCTACCTTTAGCCCTGAAGAGAAATATATTGCAGTCTGAAAGGTTTGCTTGTGTACAAACTTAAGAGGCAATAACTGGAGATCCAGATTTATATTTGTAAATACACCTGCTTGCATGGTGCAAATACACAGAGATGCTGCTTGTACACTGAGAACTGAAGAGTGCCTTACACTGTACCTCTGTTCTTTTAATACATTTGTAGAAAAACAAAAAACATTTTTCTATAGATCTTTCCCAAAAGGCTAAACTTGCACATGCTTAAAGTGAAACCTATACAGGGAGCTGGAAGTAAGCAAGAGCTGGGAAGTAAAGTCTTTGTGGAAGTCAGCCTGTACAGACACACAACACTCAAGCATCCAGCCCTAAAACCAATTTCAAAATTAATGGAGAGGAACTGGGTTATGTAACCAAATTATAGAAAGAGCCTGGCAATATACCCCTTCTGTGCTTGTGTAATTGAAGAGGAGATCAAATGCTAATTTGTCCATAACATTCAAGTATTATTTAGGATAGGAACTTATTGCTTTCTTTAAACAAAAGCTGTTCTTTAATTATTCCAACCAATCCAAACCTTGGGCACAAGATGAAATGGAACAGAAGAGTAAGTACCTCTTGCACTGCAAGCCCTGACACAGTATTAGTGCTGTTACTCAGTGTTTATCACCACCAGCAGCCATTCTCAACATGTTCTCCACTGAAGTTACAGGCACAAGACTAGAATACCCAGTGCTTATTCGGAAACTGCACAGGATTAAACCAGCCAGCTTACTATTGCAAACACTATGAAATGAGGAATCATTTTAACATCAAGATAGAAAGTGTCTAAAGCCAAGAAGACTCAATGCTACTGATGAAATATTCTATTTATAAAGAAGGCAAACATTTTGATGGGCTGATGAAGGGACCATGTCTCCAATATTTTTTCCATCAAACCTAAGGAAGGTGTTACCTACAAAGAAATACAAACAGCATACTACATTTTCCCTTCTCACCACTGTACTTCCCTGTTTTAATTTGTGGGCTCAGAAACAAACGGGAGATGCAGTTAGGCAGCTCCATTGTTTTTACAGGACTAGCTCTTTACTGTGGCAGCTCTTCTGCGTTTTGTACCCAAAATGCCTCTTCAGTTTTTCTTAAAAATGTTTTACTACCAGAAGTTTATTACACATTAAAGATAATTTTATCTTACAGGAATAAGGAAGTGTATCTCCCATGTATTTAAGAGATCTTTGTCTCATGTAGTAGTTGCTGGGGGAAATGCTACTTCTTCTGTCTCTGGTAAGGTTTCTAATCTTCTTCTTGTCAGGATTTTTCCTTGTAACAGTACAAGTTATGGGGAAGAAACACTGCTGATAAGATTGAAATATAGTCCTGTAGGGCTGCACTGTTGCTAGGTTAGGCATAGCAATATGCTGCATTAATGCTTCTGAGATTTATCCCCACCTCTATTACTATTACTATACTTTATATGTACTTCCTCCTGATTTACTACCACCCACGGATCCACAAACATTTTCTTACTCTGCTTGTAAGGCACTTTAACAGGAACCTTTTCAACTAAGTTGTTATTGCTCTGTCCATATTCCTTCCATTACAACAGTAATGGAACAGTAAAGCAGGCTTTGACATGAGCAGTGCTATTATCAAGATTTGTGAGGCATTCAGTGTGTTACTAATCGCTAACTACATCTCTCCTATCCACCGTATTATTTCATGCCAAAGAACAGGGGAAAAAAGTAGTTGTTGGCTTAACAAACAATATTTACCCTTTGTTTGTCATATTAAAACAGCTGTTTTATCCACACAGGTGGAAGTTCCCTGCTTGTACTTGGTAACTGCTGGGGTTACTCCCTTCTGAGAGCTACTCAGCGATTCTGCCTGCACTGTTGCCTTTACCAAATGTACCAGCTGTGAAGTAAATTCACTAACAATTATATCAAAATATGTTGTAATTTAAACTATATTTTGCCCTACTCTTTTGCAATTATTGACTTTATGAGAAAAACAAAGTTGGTATGAGTTTGGTATCTCAATTTCATCTCATATTCCATATGAAAGGGAAGTCCTCTTCACAAGTTTGGATGGCTGCATCTCATTCTGCTCCCCTCTTCCCAAGTTTAAAAGACTATTTTGACCTCTCTTCCTTTCTGCTTCATTATATTTGCTTCTAAATTCAAACTTTGACAGTGTATAAATGCAGACTGCCATAACAGCAACTATTTTGTCTTTCAAAATGTCTTTTTGGCCCTTCTAGCATGTGAATTATCTGCTGTTAGCAACTACTTAAAAGAAAACAAAGGTCCTGGTTTTATAGTCAGCCATCCCAAATAATTAATTAATCAATAAATAATACTGTAAGAAGACTGAGATCACAAGAGAAAACCACCACAGAGAAGTTTCTACCTACTGCAGAAGCCATAGAGGCAGGATTAAGTTGGACATTAAATCATAGGCAGAAATCTTGTGTTTGAAGTCAAACTGTACATTTCAACCATAAATTCTCTCAAGAACCAAAGTTATGGTCTAAGGAGTCATATTTTCAGGTCCTCTCAAACTGAAGGTCAGTCATTGCTCTGAAAGCTATATAATTATATTGCTGCAATACTGGATAGGCCTCCTCTTAGGCCTGGCATTAGGAGTAGCAAGTGATCATCCCCCACAAGAAGAGCAGAGCTGGCAATCACAGCTGTCTCCAGAAGTGCTGGTGACTGAAAAAATGTTCAGCAGCACCACATGTGTGAAAGGACTTGGTGGTTCTTACGCACTGGAGACTGCTCCAGAGAAACAATCACTTTGCTCACAAAGTAGCTCCTCTGTATAACATGGAACAAGCAGGATGGTAAAACTCTTCTTCAGTATTTCCCTTGTAAAAGGTACTACCTGCCTGGCACAGCTAACCACAAACTTACTTCGTTCTCTGGTATAAAGGCACTTGGTCCTCTTGTCAGTGGCGGGGAGACTTGTACTCGTTTTTCCTGCAAAACAGTCACAGAATTCGGTCAGTGTCAGGAATGTCATCTTAACCTGATTTATCTTGCAAGACAAGATCTTCAAGGCCTGAATTAGGTTTTTTTCCCAGGGTCACCTGGGTGTTTTCACAGCCCACTGAGGAGCTGAAGTCATCACACCATGTTGGCTAAAGCATTTTTGCATTCCCTGTCCTTTGCATGAACAAACAGCAGTTTTTGCAAGGGATAAGATGGAAAAAACCCACAAATCTAGTCCTGTTTGGTTTTTAGACCGTCCTGAAGATACATAGACAAAAGCAATAAAACATCTGGCATGATGCTAAAATTAGACACTTACTGGACTGAATGGAAGTTTGGAAAGCAGAAGGGAAACGAAGCCACACTAAGGAAATTATAAGCAAGATGCTGTTTTCTTCAACACCAGCATCTAATGAGATCTTGAGTGCTGAGAAGTGTGTAAGCACTTTGTGTGCCAAGTGTGTGCCAAGTATTAGCTTGAAAAGTACAGTCTAAGGAACCAAGCAAGACCCAAATAAATACTTGTTTGACAAACCTGGTGGAATGGCTGCCTTGCTCAGCTACTGAGCCTGGAGGAAAACACCATATGCAGTACAAGCCTTGGTGTGCAAAGCATGGTCAGAAGGCATGAAATGTCCTTTGAGAACAATATATTTAGTACAGAACAGGCTGGTAGTGGAACAAGAGCCAAAGGATATTTTTTGGTTTATTTGAGATAAGAAATTAAACTAAGATAAACCTTGGAGGCATTCACACCATGGCCACTGATAGCCAGGGGGGTGAAGGCGACCTGGGGAGGCTGCCTGCTCCTCTGGTTCACCAGGGACAGGACCAGCACTGTCCTTGTCATGTCTGACTAATGTTGGTTGAACTTCCTCTTACAAACCTTCCTGGATGTTCCTCTGCCTCCCTCGGTTATTTATTTCAGTGATTAAATCCTTGGATGTTTGGAAAGTTTTTCTAATGTCTAACATGAATTTCCCTTGCAGTAATTTAAAGCAGCTGCTCCTTGTCTTTTCTTCTTTTCCTCTTTATGGTTACACTCCACCTATCTGGAAACTATGGCTGCACACTTTCTCAGGTCCCTAATTGCACTGCAGCACCGGTGAATCTTAATAAGTCATCCATCAACAGCAGTATTTGATTTACATACAAAGTATTTTGTGTTCCTAACATAAAAGTCCAAGGTTTTCCATAACAAATGACCCTTAAATACTTCTGCTGGGGGCTTAAGTTTAACTGCCATGTGCATGAACAGCAGCATTGGTCCCAGAAGGAGCATGCCACCAATTTCCACACAGGAAAATGAAGCCACTGGAGCTGTGTAACTATTGTCCTGCTCCTTAAAAACATCCTGTCCTTTCTAAATTAGATTATAAAAAAACATGCAAAAATCAGCAGTGATTATTCAGGAAAGATGTCCCAAAGCAAACTCTTGCATGGCAATTAAATCTGTGACTTTAGAATAATTATCTGCTAAAAGATGCAGAAATAAACTGGATCTACTGTGTGAAGCCCAGCAGCCAGGAGACAACTTACTACAAGTGCTTCCCGCTGTCACAGCCCCAAAAATCCTACAAAATACTTCTTATGAATCAAATTCACTCAGTTTAAAGTAAGAAGGAAGCATGTAGACAGATGGGTTATCAGCACATGCAATCCTTTTTCTCACACAGCTACACAAGGCACAGGAAGACATCAGGCTTTAAATACACAAAGCAGTCAGTCATTTCTGCCAACATTGAAAAAAAGAATTGCTTTCCATGATTACTATTAGGGTTGTATTTTACTTATTTTACAAAGGTTATCTGAATATTAGAGTTTAAAACCTTCATTTCATACTGAATAACCTGGAGGAAGCAGCTTGGGTGAGCAAGACAACTTGGACAGCTGCTAACTGTCAGCTCTCGCTGGAGTACAAGTCTAAACAAGATCTGAACCACTGCCTTCTCCATCATGCTCTCTGACCTATACCCTGCTTCTTCAGGCACTGCAAAACTGATTCTCAAGGCCAGACCAGGGAAGGAAAAAAAAAAAAAAAAGCTTCTAGGCTCTGGGCTCTGTCCCCCTGTTTCCCCATTCAACATGACCGCTATTACTCCTTTGACCCTGCAGATAAGCTACTGCTGAGAATGAAAGGAGGAAATGGCACTTGGGTGGATGAACGTAGGCAACTGTCTCCAATCAATTCCTGTGAACGATGACAGAAAGCCAAGAAGACAGTCGGGCATGAAAAATGAGTTGTGTTAAAGAGACTTTTACAAAATCCAGCTCCTTTCGGGTGGTGGCAGTTTGAAAAAGCACAAGCCTGGAAAACAGAGACAAACAACCAAAACAACAACAAAAAAACCAAACCCCAAAGATGATTATTGAAGTTGATGAATCTAATCACAGCACACTTCCATAGAGTTGATATTTTCCTGTATTGGAAGCATATACTCTTCCCTTCCATCAACATGAAAGATTATTTTGCCTTCACTCCAAAATTTTTATTTTATTAAAACTGGTTAAAAAAAGCTTGCCAGAAGAAAAGGAGCAAACATCATCTGGTTGCCCAAGTTCTCAGGATGCTATTAATAAAAACATGGGAAGTCTACAAGCATTAAGATAATGTTGGCTTTGTGGAGCTGTAGATAACAACCACTGCTTCTGGGCATGCTTTATCTAGAGTAGTGATTTAAGGTCTGCCCAAGAACCAGAATATGAAAAACCATGTATGGGAATTAGAAAGTAACACTGCAGATATATGGTCCTTTATGGTTCAAGTTTTTGCAGAGCTTTTTGTTACCCAAGAAAGCAGACTCATTTTCCTATCCAACTATTCTTTGCAGGATACACTAGCTATCACTAAGTCAGCGAGGGTCCCAAATATTCTTGTTTGAAATTCTCATGCTAAGTGACTGAATCAAGAAAGAGGTTGCTCAGCAACTAAAATGCTGTATGCACTTATACCATTGCTGGAGTAAGAGTAAGTTATCTTAAAAGGTTTGCAACCAACTCCATTTATATTAAGATTAGTGCCCTTCTGAGGAGTGCTTCTTTGGAAGGAATAAAATGATGAAAGTGCTTCAAAGAAAAGCAGGGAAAACTGAGCCTGGGCAGGTTACTGGGAGAGGGATCACTGGAAGGCCAAGTCTAGAAACAAGATTTGCAGTAGCATGCTGCAGCATCAGACAACAGAACAAGACCTCTGCAGACTACAGGACTGCTGCTGCAGGAATTAATGAAAAATCAGGTCTGAGCAAGCTTTATCTGTGGCTTGCTTTCCGTCCTTACTTGCAACGGTGTTGAGGCTGCACTTGCAATGGTGTTGAGAGCTAAGTATCAGGAATTTTAACAAAGTGGAACCATTTCCCAGTTGCATATCTAGAATTTGCAAGAAACGCCTTCATCCTCGAGAGAGCTCTGCCCAAACCCTCCAGAGCCAAACGCTGTGACTTGCCATCACATGGGTTTATTTTTAGTTGTGGCAGTGACCACACACCTTCCCTCCTGAGCTAAGAGGCCACGGGCACTGGGACATGGCATCTGCACCTCAAGTAGCTGCCAAGCTGCCATGGCAAAGAGAGGGATGCCAGAGCTACTCATCTGGCAACGTGGCCAAGAAGCCCAAACAGGAGCCTGGCCGGCACTGAGACAGCACAGTAGCTTCCCTCCCCAAGCCTAAGGCAAAAGAAATAACCCTTCTTCATCTTCACTATCACAAGTCACTGCATCCTCAGGCTTTAGATAAAAGGCTGGTTGTAGCAAGCTGTAAAAGAAGGCTGTTTTGTCTGAGAATGGAGGTGCTAGCTGGCAGCACTGATAGAACAGTTGGGTTAGGAAGTGCTTTTGAATACCAATAAATGCAGAAAGCACAGGCAAGCATTTAAGTGGTTGCACCAATGTGGGTCTACAGGGGTTTCTCACATACATAGCACATAAAAGCTAACTCATCCTGAACTTATCATCAAGATGGTCATGCTGCAACTGGGGGAAAACATCAAAAACTCACTGCACCTCAAGAGGGAATTTTGCAAGCCATGGTAACACTGCAACTTGTGTCACCGTAAATGCCCACAGCAGTGAAAACAGCCAGGAAACAATCATGAAGGGGCTCAGAGCTTTCACTCCAAGAAAAATGGACACCACTATAAAGACATCAGGGTAATAAACAGCATTACCTCAAGTATAAATCCTAAACACACCTCAAAATTATCTTCTCCTGCAGAGTGAACTCTTTGTTCTATACAAACAGGATTTTTCAGAGGGGGAGAAGGTGACAAGTATCTATTTTTTTATTTATTAAACCTGTACAAGCAATTTTTATATAATCTAGGATTTCTAAGGATCTTTGTTATTTAAATCCAATGGTCTATCTCTTTCTAACACACATTATCACCTACAGCAGTGATTTGAGCTGAGTCCATCACTAAAACACTTGGGTGGGAGTCAAGAATGGGGTTTAGGACTCCCTGTCTGGGGTTGAATCTCCCCCCGGGCTCAATTTTGTCCCAGTCTCAGATTTATCTTAGGGTTCTTCAAGATCAAAATACACCATTTCAATCTCACAGGCTGGATGCTGCAGAGCCCACTTTTGGTTTCCAGTCTAACAGACACAAATGCCAATTCAGGTGGCACAAGCTGTATTATTTGTTGCTGCTGGTTAAAACCCTACCTAAAACCTGCTTTCTCCTACCCTGCTGTCACTCACTGAACACATTTCCACTTTGGGTTCTTGGATCCTGCAGCAGTCTATCTCCACTTTCTCTGATCACAGTCAAATTCTCTGGGTTTCAGTGATACTTTACACAATTTTACAGTCACAGTGGACTGACTGCTCATTCTATCCTTGCTGAAGGCAGAAAACAGTATTAAAAAACCAAATAAACAAAAGTTATCTGAACACAAATTGTGTCCTAGCATCTACTATTAGCCAAACACTTCCTTAAGACACAGGTGGGATTCCATTTGTATGTCAAATTGCATTTTAGTTTATCCACCTAACTTTGTCAGGGGAAGAGCAGTTTAGAAATGTGGCACAAGTTCGGGATGCATCCAATTCATTTTCAGTGGAAATTTTTATACTGTTTATAAATTTATATAGGATTAATATCATATTTAAAGCTACATATAGTCTTGCTGACTAACAGGAAAACCAAATAGACACAGGTTACTTGCCTTCACATGTCACTATTCCTAGGAAGTTCTGACTGACAAGAACAAAAAGAAAAATACATTCATCAGAGATGTTAAAATTTTGAACTCTACTGACAAACATTTATTGATTCATCGCTTTTTTTAAAGAAGAAAAATCTGCTTATGGCATCTAATGCAGTAAAATCAGGAGCTTTATAGTTTCAGAACTAACTCAAAATAAGTTCAGTGTAGACATGGTACTTCAGGAAGTGGTGTAATGGCCATGGTGGTCTTAGGTCAACAGTTGGACTTGATCTTAGAAGTCTTTTCCAACTGAAACAATTCTATGATTCTCTATCTTCAGAAGCAACAAAAAAAAGATGTTCAAAACAAACAATGTCAAAATGCTAAGAGTTTACAAAGTAAAAGTTCTAACCTACAGTTATTTGCTAATGGTATTTCAAGTGATTTTGCCATGTTTTCTTCCTCCTAGCACACTGTACAACTCCAAAAATGCAATCTAAGAGATAAAATTGAAAATTAGCAGAGGAAGTCAAACAGTAGGGATATCTTTTTTTTATGGAACCATTCACTTTTAACATTAAGAATCTGGCATCTTTGTCCCTATCAGCTGATGAAGTGGTGTAAAAAGCCGGGAAGAGAGCCAGTGCTGTACAATTGATGGGGAGCTTTTCCTTTGGTAGCAGATTACAACCCTTTTGGATTTCACACAATAAAAGGAAGCCTATCCCAAGTTCCCATCCCTCCACCAGCTATTAAGAACACAATCCACACTAATTAGAAACCAAAGGGCAGCAGTTTGTATCCAACCTAAAATGGATGGCTAGGCAGCAGAAGTCCAACAGAGGTTCATCAACCTCTGAGAGGTATCTGGCACACTCAACCTACAGGAGAAAATCTCAGAAGTGAACACATAGTCACTGGCAGAAAAGCCTATCTCCTTTTTAATAAAGAAATCCTACATCTACATCTTTTTTAGTCCTATTTCTGTCATATCACTCTCCCCGTTTTGGAGATGATTTCTGTTAACCAAAACCAACTGTGAGCAGACAGGCAAGGACTGAAAGTCAAACACTGCAGTAATGGGTATGCTGCTAGCCATTTCTGACCTGTAATTTGCATTTTTGCCAGAATAGACCTGAATGTATCAAGTAAAATACACATGTGTAAAATAACCTTGGTGTAACCAGAGTACATTTAATTGAGAAAATGAGGTTGATGCTCCTGACCAGAAAAATGGAAAGATTTTCATGAGAAGATTTGTTCAACTAAAGGTGTGAAGTCAAACCTAAGTATTGATTATTAAAACAAATGAAAAGGATGGGACACAAACAGCTACTTTTACTTCCTTGTTGATTAAGAATTACTTCCAGCTAAATTAAGCTAAGTTAAGCCAGGCCTCTGAGTTCATACCCATGGCCCAATCCTTATCAGATATTGGGTGAAAGACAATTGACCAAAGAGACACCCAAATCAGAGTTAGCCAGCCAGATCCTGGTGGCAACTGAAAAAGAAAGGTGATGTCTAACTCAGGATGAGATCAGTTGAGCTATCGAAGGGCCTTGTTTTCCTCCACAGAGTAACAGGAATCCATGGCCAACCAGGTCAAACCACTACAGCTGAAGCTAGGCAAGACACATCCCATGAGAAGACAATAAACGGTCTTCCGGTCTACTTCAGCCTTCAAATATACAAAAAAACCCCAAGAAAACCAACCAAAAAAAAAAAAAAAAAAAAAAGGTAGGAAAGAAAAAGAGAAACAAAGCTTCCCTCACTGGTCCATGGAGAACCTCATCTCCTTTCCTCCCTATATACCCAATGGAGTTTGTGTGCTTCCCAAGAAATATCCTCAGGACACAAGATCTTGTGATTGTCAAGATGGCTCAAATTCCTACAAGCACAGCAGAAGAGCACTTTCTATGTTTCAACAGCATCAGATATTGAGAGCAAAAGTCAGTGGAAAACTTCAGTGGTTTAAGCTGGGACTTGTTTTATCTGTACCTTGGCCTACTTCCACATTCTGCTTTAGCCCAAGTTTGACGTACCAAGACCAATATTACCTAGTTTGGGGAACATAGCCTTTAGCCACTAAATTGGCAAAACTACATTGAGTTAATCTGCCTCATATCAGCCAAGACAGTAATGGTGCCTGCTAACGGAAGAGTCTCTGAAGCAGCACAGTACATCCTTTAATCCGCTGCCTTCCAGACAGAGGGCTGCCCCGTCCTGCCTGAGCACAGCCCATCTAACCAAGCCTGGTTTCGCTCTGCCAGCAGGGTACCATGTGTCTGGGAGGCTGCATGCTCAGCATGGGTATGGGCAGCAACTGTGGTCACACATGTGGTCTCCATCCTCCTACGCAGAGACAGTTATCGACTTCCCCATTCGATCCATGCAGCAAACCACTGCCAACAGGTAGAACTAACATTTGATAGAAAGTACAGATAAAACAGCAGCTGCTTTGACAGGCCTGAATTAATACTGAAATTAACTACTGATAGCACAGCCCCTTTACAATACAGTAATTGAATGGTTAAAGACTTCCATTCAAAAACACACACACACAATTGATTCATTGGGCATACTGCCAATCCGAGAAGCATAACTGCTGGATATTAAAAAAAAAAAAAAGGGAGAGAGAGAGAAAGACCCCTAGGGTTATGTAAATCCGTCATGTATCTGTGGCAGAACTGCCTCCCAGGAATGCTCTACCGAATTTTTAATAGGAGTATTGTCTGAAAATACATGCCTTGTAAGCAAGCAAAATTGAATGGCATTCATCCGTAATGTAAATGCATAACAGTAGCATTCTACTGTGAAGAAAGTGGTTTAGCTGTTTTGGGTGGTTTTTTTAAGTATTTTAAAGATGTTAAATGTTGAAAATACTAGATTAATGAAAGAGCTGTACACAGGAAGACACTCCAACAATATATTTTAAAGAAAATCTTTAACAGATTCCACTGCATTTCATGTTGGAATGTCCTCAAGTGCTACAGTATTCCATCAGAAACCATCATTACCAAGGGTTTATGGGAAAGGAGATGCATTTTGCTGTAGGTTACTATAGAGAAGTGACTAGGAGAATTGTTTAACCAGGGACTGCCATTGAGGCTGCATTCTCTCACCTCTCCTCTGCAGCACTGTCATGGCTTTCATTACAACAAACATGCCTTAAAATATGAAGATTTGAATTTTTACTCTTATGGTTAGGTCTGCACCACAGTCACCAGCACAACTGCTGCTCTTCTAGGAAAATGTAAACCTAGATTTAAATAAGTCCTTGGGTAACAGTAGTTATAATAAGTCCTTGGGTAACAATAGTTTTAAGTAAGTCTTTGGGTAAGTCCCTGAGTCAAGTGGGTGCACGGAACTGAGCTGCACAACCTGCTTGAGTCACCAGACAAATGTTAATTGAACCACTGCTGAGTTTTTACTTGAAATGCTGAAGCTAGAAAGTTTAGGCTCAATAGTATCATAAAGAGATCTGTTCACAGCAAGTATGGAGTTCTACTTTTGCACTTTAATGGAAAAAATAATAACAATATCCTGGTCTGATTAGCATCTCAATCCCCCTGCACCTGCAGGGAAGGAAACTGAGCTCTGACCTCTGCACCAGCTTGCTGAAATTGTTTCCTTCCCAGCTTCAACTACTTGCATGATGGGCTATCAGAAGCAGCAAGACTGCACCAGTGTCCTTGTCACACAAGTATTTTGCTGGCTGATGTCTTAGTCAAGTAATGTTTGTGACTGTTGCCAAACACTACCTGTATATTAACTACCAAACACTGAAAAAAGTGTGCAAAGTGTGGAAATCCACCAGAGATTTTAACTCAAGAAGGCAGAGACTGAGAGTCTTCCTAATGTGAGGAGCTCTTTAACCTGTAGCCATTGGATCTCAGATCCCAGAATCATAGAATCAGTCAGGGTTGGAAGGGACCACAAGGATCATCTAGTTCCAACCCCCCTGCCATGGGCAGGGACACCTCACACTACATCAGGCTGGCCAGAGCCTCATCCAGCCTGGCCTTAAACACCTCCAGGGATGGGGCCTCAACCACCTCCCTGGACAACCCATTCCAGGCTCTCACCACTCTCATGGGGAAGAACTTCCTCCTCACTTCCAGCTTTGTTTCATTCCCCCTAGTCCTATCACTACCTGATAGCCTAAAAAGTCCCTCCCCAGCTTTCTTGTAGGCTCCCTTCAGATACTGGAAGGCCACAATAAGGTCATCTAGGAGCCTTCTCTTCTCCAGACTGAACAGCCCCAACTCTCTTAATCTGTCTCCACAGAAGGGGTGCTCCAGCCCTCTGATCATCCTCGTGGCCCTTCTCTGGACATGTTCCAGCATGCCCATATTCCTCTTGTATCCTGCTTCCCAGGCACTTCCACTATATTTCACCAAATATTTCACCATGTAGCTCTCACTGCTTGTAGCTCTTCTCTTAAAACGCTGGAGGTGACACACTTCACCTCCTCCCCTCATCAGCCAACTGGTGAAAACCACTAAACCAGGATGTTTAAGTGGAAAGTGAATTTTAGCATAAGATCAGAACATATGCTGCACAGAGGCATTTTGTTACCTGGACCATATCACAGGTTCTCCTTTGCTGCAAAGGAAGAAAAGGCAAAAGTACAGAAGTCACATAGTCCACAAATAAACTCACCACACATCCCTGCCAACAGTCTCTTTTGATAAGTCTATCTCAATAAAAATACTACTCAGAAAACAAATGTGTCTCAGAATAGGCTGCTAGAAACATGCTCCTGGGCACCCTTCATTTACCAGGTACTATGTAAAAGAAAATTCTATTTTGAGACATAGGGAAGTCAAGCAGATGGCAGAAGCATGGGTTTTCAAATTGCTTTTCCTACACATTTTAGGTACAAAATGATCATAGCAGTTATTTTAAATCTGCATGCAAGAACTATCTTAAGAATCATGGAAGTAACTTGCCAAAATTCAGAACAAATCCTCTCACACAGATGAAAGAGGGCAATGTGCTCAGATCAGTACTGAAGCCCTCTCCCAACTAGCTTTCTGCCATCTTTTTCATATAGGATTGTGAAACAGTAGTTTGAGTCTTGGAAAGCAAATCTGAAGTGCTGAGTTTGCTGTCACAAGCATGTCAAGATACTTTAATTGATTGCCTCCTGGCTGTCACAGTCCAGGCATAGTGTGCTTTTACAATCTTCTGTAAAAGGATTAGAAAGCAACCAGCAGGTGACAAGCTCAAGCAGAGCTTTTCCACAATGTACAACTAAGCTGTGGGCATCTGAAGTTGGTGTGTGTTTAACAGTAAATAGTTAGAGCTCATCAAAGAGAAATGGGAGAGCGGTTGTTAACTATGGAGAAACCACCTACAGCTCAGGGAGTTTTCAAGCTGCAAATATCTGGAGACTGTAAGACAGTGCTGAAGGAATGTCATGATGAACGTGCTCCATTTTGTGTCCTCTTCCTTAGATCCCTGGCCACTGCCAGAGACAGAACACTGAGTTTCAATCTGATCCACTATACCTGCTCTAAGGCAGCAGATTGGTTCAAGAATATTACTACTTATTCTACAAACACTATTAAAACAAATAATCCTATTTCCTAATAGACACAGGGATTGGCACGACCCAAACAAGGAAACATTTGCATGAGGTTTAACAAGGGCAAGTGCTTGGTCCTGCACTTGGGTCCCAACAACCCCATGCAACACTACAGGCTTGGGGGAGTCACTGGAAAGCTGCTCAGCAGAAAAAGATCGAGGGCTGCTGGTTGACAGCCAGCTGAACATGATCAACAGTGTGCTGAGGTGGCCAAGAAGGCCAACATTATCCTGGCCTGTATCAGGAATACTGTGGGCAGCAGGAATAGGGAAGTGATCATGCCTCATGGGACATGCCCCAAGTGACGCCATGCATCAGCACTGGCGAAGCTGCACCTCAAGTAGTGTATTCAGTTTTGGGTCACTCAATACCAGAAGGACATTGAGGTGCTGTAGCATGTCCAGAGAAGGGCAAGAGAGAGGGGTCTGGAGAACAAGTCTTATGAGCAGTGTCTGAGGGAACTGGAATTGTTTAGTCTGCAGGAGGTTTCAGTGAGGTGGGTGTTGGTCTCTTCTCCTAGTATCAATTGATAGAATGAGAGGAAATAGCCTCAAATTTCAACAGTGAAGAGTTAGATTGGATATTAGGAAAAAATTCTTTACTGAAAGAGTGGTCAGGCATTGGAACAGGCTGTCCAAGGAAATGGTAGCATCATTGTTCCTGGAGATATTAAGAAAAGATGTAGACACAGCACTTCGGGACACGGTTTAATAGCCATGGTAGTGTTAGGTCAGCAGTTGACTCTGTGATATTAAGATGTCTTTTCCAATGAGAATTATTGTAAAAGTGAATCCATTGAAAAGCTTTTGAAAAAAAAAATAAGAAGCCCCCTTGGCACAAGTTTCTCAGACAAACACTCCCATACAACTGATAACCACTGAGCATCTTTGTTACAGATCAAATAATGTAAGGAATTTTAATGCTATTCTCACAGCTCTGCCTGGAAAGGGATAGCCCTTCTGGATGTCCAAAAGGAGCAATGTCCTCCTGCTTGAACAGAAGCAATTTCACTATCTTTTGTTGATGACTCAGAAAGAACGGGACAGACGAAAAGCAAAATGTCCCTGACTAACGTGCTTTACCTCTAGCCTAAAGGTACAATTTCCAAGAGCAAGCACCTTGCTGTGTAAGCCAGGAGTTTAAGCCTTTTTTGATTACTTGACTTGGAAGCATTTTTCAGAAGGACTGTGCTTCTGAATTTACTGAAATGAGTTTTCTTACATAGTTTCCTCGAAACAAATCCACAGATATCCTTATAGGTGCTAGGTCCACAGATGGAAAACCACAAACAAGGTTCTTCTGATTTTTCACCTAATAGGAAATCCTGAAATAGCCACCAGTTAGAGAAAATGATTTCTCCAAGGAGTCTCATTTGCAAGGGCTGTAGACTGTTTTACCATGAGCAAGCAGCTGACAACACGCTTGACCTTTGATTAGTCTGGGAGAGGTTTAGGCAAGAGACCAACAGACGAAAGGCTTCATCTCAGCAGCACATTCGAAAGCCACTGACTTGCTGGAATGACCATAATAATACTTGCAGTCAGGCAGTTTCTTCCTGTTTCTTCCTCTTTCTTCTTCTTCTTCTTCTTTTTTTAAAAAAATTGCATCTTACCAAAGTGAGTCATTACCAAGATACACTCTCCAAAACACACTGGCTTAAGATGGTTGAGACGGTGGTAGCAAAGACCTAAAGTACAAACGTGTTTTCCTGACAAACCTTAAAAGAGATGCTGATTTTCGAAAACAAAGACTCATAACTGTTACAGAAGATTTATTGCATGTAAATAGAGATGTGTCCAGAGACAGATTAGCTATTCCTGCTCTCTTCAGCCATCCAGGCCAGCAGACCGGCAGAACTTCAGATTTACCTCCAACCTCAGAGCTGACAGGCACTACTGTCTCCTCAGGTTGCTGCCTACACTTCTACTAAAGGGACTTTTGGCTACATTTTAGTGACTTAGTGACTCTACCAAAAAAAAACACCAACAAGTACTACAGAAATAATAAACTCACTTATTTTATACCCTGCCTGAATAGAGACTTCTACAGCTGTGAAAAGGTGGTAACATGCATTGTCTAAGGACTGCATTCCCATCTACTTGCCCTTTTTCTGAATGAAGTCATCAAACTCAAACAGACCTTTGCCACCAGAGTAAGCCCAGCTCCTAAGATACACATTCACAGCCTTTATTTGCAGCCATCTTAACGCCGTACAGGCAGAAGTTAGATCTTGCAATAGGTATTCCAACTTTTATGGGAAACAAGCACCAAAGCCATAGACTTAAGGTTCTCAAACAAGACAGATTACTCATGCTGGATAGCTGGATGCTGCTTCTAAGTATTCATGAGGCACAGCTTAACCCAAAGGAGTGTCCCATACAAAACAGCAACAGCTCTGGATAGTCAAACTGCTTTTGCTTGTGCTGCAAGTTTCTGTTGGATAAATAGGTCAAGTAACTACAGCTTTATCTAACACTTTTCACATAAGTGACCTAAATAGCAGGAGCAGGGAGGAAGACCTTCCTTTCATCTCCACTTCCATTTTGCTTTTCTAAGCCATGTGTAGAGACAGCTCCAGCACACCTTGGTGCAGACTACTCTTTCTACTCGTCCTCTGCTCAGGTGGAACAAGCACCAAGCTCCATCTTCCCTCAAGAACTGTAGTGCCAGCTGCAGGCTCCTTCAGCATTTAATTATGTTACAGTTGACCTTTTCAACCAACACACCTTTTCTTCTAACTACCTGCAAAGCAGCAGCGTTGAAGCGAGACAACAGGTTTTAAATTGCTGGAATAAGTAACTTATCTCAAAGCAGGTTCTACCTGCATGATCCCTGACATTAGTGCCTCATCCAATCTTTCCCCAGTAACACAAAACTTAAACTAATATATAATTGCACAGTTTGTTTGGGTTCTATGGGAGGAACAGAAGATGAAAAAAAAAATCTAGAGTCTCCCAAAGCATTAATACAGCATAAACTAATTGGAGGTCATAGAAATCACAGAATGGCTTCAGTTGGGAGGGACTTTAAGAGATCATCTACTTCACCTCCCAACGCTTTCACTCTATTAGTTTAAATGTGGAGACTGGAAAATGTACAAATATTAAATATGGTGAAGAAACCGAATTTTAAAAAATCTGTAAGGAGAAAGACAAAAGGGCTGTATTTGATTCTAGTTCAGATGCATTAGAGCTTATTTTCTGTATTTCAGAGGGAGCAGCTAACCAGTCACAATGAATTATTGACTAACAAACATCATATGTCCCAAGCGTTATTTTAATGTGTTTCCTACCACTAGGGACTGGATGTTTCCACTGCACTGTATTTCCATGGCAGGATGCTAATGAACAGTCCTAATTCAGTTTTCTAGGAGTAGTGCTCGAACAAAACTGTTGAAACTGATTTAAAGAGGACTTAAAACGTGGGTGCTAGAACAGCTGCCATAGCACTCAGCGGGTGTTTCAGTCAACTTTTGGTGGAACAGAACAAGACAGCTCATAAGAGGGAGAAAGAAGCGGTGCTTTAACTTGCAATCTTCATTATCAACTTATTACTATACAAGAACACTGACAATTTGTCAACTTTAACAGCATGCTTCTACCTCATATACACTTTGTGCTATTTATAAGGTATGTGTGCAGCCACTGTGAAGTCCAGTTAGCAGTATAGATGCTTCCACATAAACAGCTGCCTTGATTTTCTAACTCTAAGCTAGTTATTGCAGTAAGGCAATGAATGCTCAGAGGAATAATCAAATCCTGATTCTGATTTCCATGGAGGGTCAAGGTTCACTCTGCACACTGAACAGCCAGTGGGTATTTGCATGCAGGCAGCAGAGCATATTTCAAGACACAAAACATACTGTAGTAAAGCAACATTTCAAGTGTTCTTCCATGCTGGATGAGCTCCAGCTAGTGTCAGGTAGAGTATTTAGACAGCGTGTAGGCGCTCCATTTCATTAGAGGTCTAATCAAATTTCTAAATGCTAGAACAAATTACTATTTCCACACCTCTAATCAGCAACAAGGGTGCTTTACTAAGAAGAATGTCAATCACCTTGGATGGTGTATTTTTAATTTTTTTAGTTAATAGGGATAATTACATTAAAAACAGATTTAGAACCATACGGCCAAACCCGCTCCAGATACATTTAGCCAATAATATAACTATATTCCCGTCACCACATGCTAAAGCAGAAGATATTAAACATATTTACAAGCACATACTATTAAATTAGGTTCAATGCTGTTAAGATACTGGCTTATTAAATACTTTTTAACTGCACGGTTCATACAGAAAAGAGAACATATACTGGCTTTCAATTGTTTTGTTGGCATCAGCCAGAGCAAATCCAATGCAGTAACAAACAGCCCAGAGACAGATAAAAGATGGTTTTGAGTAAGCATCTCTGTACTGCTCTAAGAATAGCTAACAGAAAGACAGCCAGTACTTCCATAACTGTCTTTTACTTACGTCATGTGGAACTGCTCAGAAGCAAGAATTCTTAATTCCCAAGTAACTCTGTGAACCTGAAGTGTGTAAATACAACTGATTGTATTTCCAAGTTTTTTGCTCATTCTGAATAGCTGGAAACATGATTTTAAAGTCACCTTTTATTTTTCTTCCAAATGTGTTCTGCACTTTAAAAGGCAAGAGACATCCTATGGTTCCACATAATTCTCAAGAATGTGATTTCTCCTGGCGTTCAGACACGTTAATCTAACATTTCTGTGTGTTGGAAGACTTAAACCACAACTCAAAGGATGGTCCACACACACAAACCACACAATATGGAGAAAGTCCTGTCCATGAGACTTACTTCTTGTGTGATACAGGCTTATCACTTCAATTCCAGCCTACTCACAACATACAAAGTCAGGAATATTTCATATTCCTCTCGATTATTATTTTTTTCCCACCTGATCCCCTGACAAAGGGGACTGCAGGTAGCCTCACTCTGTAACCGAGTTGGGTGCTGAGCTCAGTGTTTACCCTGACAGAAATACAAGAGAGTCATTAACAAGAAGAAAAATAGGTGTTTAATCAGGAGGTTGTATTCGTTTATTTATCTTACTCTATTTCAGGTAACCAGGGATTTCAGGAAAGGCTGAAGATGTTTGCCTAGACTAAGAGCACCAATTTCTGTCTCCTGCCCTGAACACCCTGTTCAGCCCCTCCTTAATTTATGTCCTATGCCCTAGAAGAAAAAAAAGCCCACGCTTGAAAACATCTTACTCTCTATTTAAGTAAGATGTGAGAATGAAGATACCTGAATAAATCAATGGTTGATACGGTCTGTATCAAGCACAAAATAGATTCTTAATGACCTATGCATCCAATATTAACTACCAAACACACTGGTATTTTGTCCTAACTGATAGTTATCCAAGACCTGATATGCAAGAAGTGTCATGTAATAGAAATTTGAAACTAGCAGTTAAGAGAGACATTTAAAATTAATTTTCCCCTCCTCTGTCATCAGCAGTTGGCCAAGAGTGGCATACTGAGAACCCCATACAAACATCTTCAGCTATCCCTAACACAGTCAATCGACTGACTGACAGATAAACAGTCAGGATAAACACTGTTTGTGGAGAACATCCCCACGTCCCTGTAATGGAATTTCTCATGATATTTGAGTCATCTGCATTATGCTCCCTACAGAGCTTGTACTTAAAGTGCACAGACTACCAGGCTGTGTTGCAGAGACAACAATGGGAAGGACCTCTGCATACAAACAGGAACACCTGCAAAGAACAGAAAAATTAAACAGCATAAATTATTCCCATACAGGTTTTTCCCAAAGTTGATGATGTGCAACTTCTCATTAACTGAGGCCTCCCTCCTGAAAATTTGAATTTCTTTTCTACTGAAAATGCCCCTTCTCCCCTCAGTCTATACTGACCCACTTAAGAACAAAACTAATATTCAGCTTGGTCAAGTAAACTATGCATGCAATCCCTACTTATTCTCCAGCCCTAGAAATGGAAATGGATAATAAAATCTCCAGACTAACGTCGCTTGCTACGCAAAGTCAGGGGAGAATTCTACCACTATTTTCTTTTACTCAAATCTCTGTAGCCAGGAAAAAAGGTTCCAATAAAGAACCAAACAAGTATTAACAGCTCCCTCTCTAATGTGGAAGAAAGGGGTTTCATCCTGTTCCCCAGGATGCTTAACGAACCATACACTTTTTTATTTTTTTTTTTTTTTTCAGATTTCAAAACATCACCATTTAAAGAGGTGTCAAATTTGAAGCACTAATTAAATAACATGTATAAATTTAAAGCAAATGCTTAGAGCCCACATCTCCAAACCTCAGCCTGCGATTTGGCTAATACAACACACACCAGCAGCAGTGAGTCTCAACAGAGGATAACTTCCACATTTGGCTAACCCATCCCCAACACGAAACCTCAAAGTTTCTTTGAAGAATATCCCCCTCTTCACTTTCTTTCCCTTCTTGAATCCACCCCCTCCCTGCAATTCAGAGATGCATGTGTTGCTTTTGTTTGTTTCCAAATAAAAGTGACTATTCCAATGAGTGTAGGTCCTACACGGCCACCTCTTACAGTTTTTCGTTGCAGAAGAGCATCCTTCACCAAGGGTTCACTTCATTCATGCCACTCTCATTTCAAGTCTAATGAAAACTTCAAAGTTCATTTTCAGCACATAAGACAAGAAAGATACAAGGAAATTTTTTTACACTAGCTTTTAAGGCAAAAATGGAAGAACCCAGGAACCCTCAGGACCAGCATACACATGCAAAGAGCAACAGCACTCTCTGATTCCAGGCAATGAAGCCAGTAATTACTCAAAGGGGTGGGAGAACAATTATTTAAAAGGGTCAGACTCTGAAAAGGTATAAAATACTGCAAAGCTCTTGAGGATGAGTAAGGAAAGAAACCACAGTAATCTGGATTTTCACTGCATGTATTTCACAGGGAAGCATCCTGTTCTTTAAGTTGTTAGCTTAGTTTTTTTTTTAACCAAATCTTTCCAGAAAAACAAAGAACAAGTAAAGAAGTTGATGGGACTGTTGCTGATAATCTTAAGTGCCCTGAAAGATTAGATTAATGTTCTTGGTTTATAGTTTCACATTTTGGACCCTCAAAGACCATTCTCCCTCTAGCTGTTCACATAGGATTGGTTAGTGGAGGAGTGACCCAAGCTGTTTTCACCATGGTGAAACTAGTGACTGGAAGGTGCAAACAGTGAAGGAACATTGAAAGCAGATACCATGTTTTACACAACAGAAAGCTGCTAGAATTAGAACAAACTGTTTAAACAGGGTCAGACTTTGCAAACCACTTCGAGAACTCCTTTAGGAAGAGGCTTATTGGAGATATAAAGCCATGTGAGCAACCATACATTAAGACAACTACAGCATAAGGAGATTATTAAGTGGTCAAACTATAGAAAACATAATTTGATTTTACAAAGTAAGAGCAAACTACACAGTGCAATCAACAAAAACTACCCAGTTGCTGCATTGTGGGAAACCCAAGGTGTTTTCCAAACAAAGGCACAGCAATTTTCACTTTCCTGTGTTCAGAATAGATTGAACCAGAATTTTGACTTTCCTCAAAATAGTGGAGGTGTCCTTGAAAGGCCTCTTAATTTCTACAGAACAGGTAACAGCATCTCCATGCACCTTCATGACTCATGGTGACATATTTTAGCTTACATGTGCTTATGAGACCTGACATAAAACTATTTTTGGTTCACTTTTGGGCTACTTTCTTATTCACCCACACAGAACAATAAAGTGAATGAAAGTTTGTCTTTTCTTGGGCTTTGGAGTTTTTTTTGGGTATGACCTCAACTCCCTGAGCCTAGGCTAGTGCTATTGTAAGTACCACATCATTAAGGACATTCACACATTTTTCTGTCTTAAAAGCTGGTGTTTTTTTTGGCAACACCAGACCTAGAACAAACTCTTCCAGAGCCTCACATCTCTGGACATTTCAGTCTTCTAGCCTAAATGTGTTTACTACCACTTTACATTCATCTACTCTTAAGCTAGTTTCTCTTCACCAGCTCTTACCACCAGATGTATTTATAGACATAGAGCATGTCCTCTCTCAGGCTTTGTTTCTGCTGGATTAAAAAAAGCAAACACTTTTAGTCTCCTGCAAAATCAGTACTCTGTTTCTCCCAGCACCCAGCCAGCAAACCTCTGCACCTGTTTAATTGGGGTCCATCCTTCCAACAATGCTACCCTGCAGGGTGATGGCTCTCTGCTGGTCCTCTGCACACCAACAGCCTTCTCCCTGCTTCTTCCAAAGAGCAGCTGTTACTGCAAATTGTGAGCAACAAATAGTCAAGCCTATAACTCTTACATTTCATATCACTGGATTTCAGCTCACTTCTAACTATGCCAATGCTCAAGGTCTCCCAAACTTTCTATGAAATGTTCTGCTCTTTCCCTGGACCAACTACATTCCCCACTTCCACCGTGTGTATTTATTTCAGAAACAGTCACGCTATCATTGCCATAAGGGACAGTGTTAAACCAGATTTGTTTCAAAGTGATCCTTTGAAAACCCACTCTCAGTACAATGATTTCTCCTTTCAGCATGGCCCACCACCATCCCCACTCCCATCAGTTACCAATCACTCCTCCATAATTAACAGGAACAGAAAAATTGACAAAATGTGTCAGATCAGAAGTCCCTAGTGCCCAGTAACCCACCACTGCCAGGGGGCAATAGCAGACATGCAACATCCAGGAAAGCATACAAAAACTGCACCAGAAAGCATTGCTATTTCCTGCTTACAGGTCCCATTTAATTTTTCTGTTATGAATTTGCCCAAATAACTTTCAAACTCCCTTACAGTTTTTGATTGTTAGATTATTTTGTGTTAGGAAATCCCAAAGCTTAGTACAAGCCAACTTGCTACCACAGCAAGGAGTTCAACCTTTCAAGTTACTTCAGATGTTTAATGAATTAAGTCTAGTTTTAGTCCATCCAAAGCTTTTGGAAGATGACACTCCAGGAGATGTCTTATGAACACAAGGGTACTACATTAGTCTCGCATGACCTGCTTTTGGTGGTACCATGTCATTTTTTTCATGTATCTGTATACATTTTTGTCAGAATCTGCTTTAGCAACTTGCATAGTACTGAGGCTCATGCTTAAAGAAGGAGATTGGCACGGGGAAACGAGGAGTACTGAAAATCATGTCCATCATATTGATGGCTATTTCCCCCTCACAGGATGACCTTGATTGGGTAGGTCTGTGCAAAACATGACCAGATTCAGAATTTCATATACTTTTATCTGGGCTTCCAGCACAGAGACTGGCTCAAGCCAGGAGTGTTGGCTAAACTGGGTTCACTTCCACTTTGCCAACAGCGATGGATGCTTAGAAACCACAATCCCCCTGTGTCTCCCTCACTGAAATCCAGCACAAACCAAAGATTTAATCCTGGAACAATGCTTACACCCATCTTCCTTTTTATCCTACTGACTTGTATGTACATGTAAAGGCAACTTTTCCTTAATATGCTTTGCAATTTGCAACTAAGCTTCAACATCTGGCAGACTCTCCCTGTTCCTACATATCAGGATTTTTCCATCCCCTGAAGACTTTTTGCTTATTCAAGAGCTTTCCTGAAGCAGTTACTTGTCCAAAGAACTACTGAGCCCTTCCTATATATTCTCTTCTGGTTTGCTTGGGCTATTGATTTTGTTTTGTCAGGAGAACCCTGAGTTTCCATCAGGTTCCACACCCCCTCCAGTTTTACACCCCAGAGCTAGCCCTGCCCAGGGACTCCCCTACATGTGGGACTTTTAAGCATGAGAGCTGGAGGCTATCCTGGTTACTGCAATGGCAGCAACGCTCGAACACTTTTAGGAAGGACTTGCCTCAGTACCCCTATGCCATTTTAAGCACTCTTCCCTACTGCTATGTCACAGTTTTGTTACAAAGCCTGCCCATCAATCCCACAAACCGAAGCTAATCATCTCATTTTGCTCATTCTTCCATTCATTTTAAGCTGAGTCAAAGCATAAGCCTTGGCTGGCTGTTCAACAAGCTCACTTGCCAAATCCAAAACAGAATCACCTATCACTGACTGTCACTTATGATAATGATGTAGCTTTCACATCCATGACTGTTTAAGCCCTTCCAATTAGCAGCAATTGTTCTGCCAGTAGATCTGGCTATTTAAAATGCCCTGTGATAGTAAACCAAATCTGAAATTGTATCTTTTTAATACAAGAAGCCTTCTTCATAGGCAAATTTAACATATGGATCCTCATTGAGTTTCTAGTGCTATCCTAATAGAACTATACATAATAAAACATAACTTGGGATTCATTTGAAATTAGCTGAAATCTCAAGCACTGCATCTAGCTTTTCCTGTTTCCCGGCTGAAAGAGAAACTTACCTTCACCCATGAGAATCCAAAAACCTGCTGGACTATTTCAGATTTCACAATACACCACTGAATAGAAAGCTTGCTTTGCCCCTTAAGAGTTCTCACAACGGCACTACCTAAACCACAAATGTTCAAGTGGCTTCAAATAAACACTTAAGACTGAGGAGGGCAGAAGAGATTCAACATGTTTTAAGCCCAATCATTTTTCCACATATTGTCACATGAGAATTCAAAAAATCCCAACACCATCAAAAGAACAGATGAGGCAGCCCTTATCTGAAGATTATTACTCTGAAACTCAGGTCAAATTTGCATCTCGCTTCCACCAAGCCTTTTTTTTTGGTCTTGTTTTCTACTTGCATGCTTGCCAATGCAGTGCGAGAGGTTAAAATTTACAGTGATTTTTATTATACCAACTTTTAAGTAATCACAGGTGCAGCCAAAAGCTTTGTACTTCTATTTTTATTATGCAGCCTAAAACACAGATGCAAAGATGTCCTAGTACAACCACGGCAAGCACAATACCCCTGTATTTCTAGAAGGGTCTTCATGGGCTGTCACTCTTTCTCCAGTTTTGCAAAGCAAACAGTTGAAATGACCACAGACAAAGCAAGATAGCAGTGAGGTGCCTTCCCCAGCAGACCCAAATAGGTAACTTTTACCATCCTCCTCCCTAACTTACTTAAAAAAAAAAAAAGGTAAAAAAGAAATCTAATTCTGCAATTTTCCTGTTACCAGGGAAGTAGTATCCAGCCCTGTTCATCCTCCCACCCCTAATATTAAATAGGTATACAAAACCCAAGACCTACCAAGCAGGATAAGACTATGGCTTCAAAAAATTCAGTAATTTAAATTTAATTTTAGATCTACAAGTGCTGCCAAGCGCCACTTTATTTGTCAACACAACATTTTTATTATTTGGCAGAACAATGCAAGCTCCCTCCCTGCTTTCTCCACAGACATATTTGGCACTGGTTTATTTGTATGTCTTTAGACATATGTCAAGTCTGAAGCTGTTTCAGGCTTTAAGCCTGCAGAACTTCTCTTTCAAGTACTTGTTTTTGTTAAAGCAGTTAACAGCAGCAAGCAAGGCTGAGAAGGGATTTGATCCTGCAATGAAATGGTTAAAAATCAGACTCTGCTGATGTGTGCTTCTCTGATCCATTACATTTCTCGCAAGCTGAACTAAGAGCTGAGCACCAAGTATCAACTGTAATATGATCCAAGAGTTTATGGAAAAAATAACTGCACATACCAAGCATGCAGATTTATTAAGATTTTGTTTCCATTAAAATATTCAAGAAACATGATTTTTAAGATCTGCTTCTCTCTCTGACCGATTTTTAACATTTCTCCTCCCCCATCCCCTAAAAACACACCTCCTTTACAAAAACCAAACCCTTGAAAAAAAAAAAAGGGGGGGGGGGGGCGGAGAAGAAAGAAAAAAGCAGTCCTACTGCAGGGAAGAGAGGCTTGAAGGCTTGAAAAACAACTTTGATTGGCACTTGGCCTGACCCACAGAGGAAGAAAAACAGTTTTTGGACAAGGAGCGCAAATATTTGAGCTCATTGACTTACAGGCTTTCTTAGCACTGCAAGAATCAACCTGGTGCAAAATACATCGGGAGAGACTGAATTAAAATCAAACCAAAACCGGCACCGCGCTCGTCTTGGGCGCTCGGACTCGGCACATTTGCACAGCTCAGCAATTTTAATTCATTTGCACTGGACAAACAAAAAAGCACCTCAACTAAATGCTCCCGTTATGCAGATGTGGAGAGGAGGTGGTGAGGCGAGTGCCCTCCTCCCGAGGTACAGAGGATCCGCGCAAGGAAGCGCCTGAGAACTGTAGGGATGGGGTTCACCGGATTGGGGGGGGGGGGGAAGGGGGGGGGGGCGGTTTCTTGTGGGTTTTGTTTGGTTTTTTGGTGTTTTTTTTTTTTTCTGGGGTTTGAGATTTTTGGTTTGGGGGGTTTATTTGTTTGTTTTTGATTTTATGTTTTTGAAGCTCTTATTTTGAATGCCACCGCACAAAGACTTGACGGAGATCGTGGTGTTGAATTTTGCTGGTGAAATACGTGGATAAACTTTCCAAGCATGGCTGGGCCCCAAGTCAAATCCCCTCCTCCCCGCCATAGCATCGGGGAGGCCAGGTGACCCCCAAACACTGGAAGGGGCAGCCTAGTGCAGGGGCAAGGGACAACCGTGCCAGGGGGAGGGAAGGGACGGGGATGCAGGAGCTGGCAGTCCTCCGCAACCCCCAGCACACCTGCGGCCGTGTCCCCCGCGCCCCGTACCCCTCTTCTGCCCCCCACTCCACATCCCTTAGGCACTCACCGCCTGGCAGGCTCCACACACTCCCCCACACCGTCCTAGGTGCCCCACAGCCCCGGCCCCACTAGCTCAGAGCTCCCCACTGCGCCCCTCTGCATCCCCCCGCCCCACAGCTCCCTACGGCCCGTACCTCCTCACGTCACTGTCCCCCACTCCCCAGGTGTCTGCCCCACCGCCCCGCTCTTCTAATCCCTCCTAGAGGTCTCTACGTCGCTGGCTCCCGCAGGGCCCTCAGCTCCCCCCGCCTCACAGCGGAGCCCCCCATCCCAGTACCTGTCTCGGAACCTTCCGGCAATTGCCGCACACACGGTACTGGCCACCGGCAGAGGCGGCGGTGGCGCTGCCCATGGGGCCAGAGCCGAGCCGGTTCATGCTGGCGGGGAGTGCGACGCTGGCCGGGTGTAGAACGGGGAGGCGGCAGGCTACCTCCGCGCCGCTCAGCAGCCCGCGCCGCCGGCCGCCCCCATCCTCTAGCCGCGGCCCCAGCACCCCGCTCCGGGCCGCTGCCCCCCGCGCACACCCCTGTGCGCTCCGCCAATCCGCGCGGGCCGCCCCGCCCCCCACCTTTGCGCCTGGCCAATCAGGAAGGCCGCCTGCCACTGACCAATGGACAGAGCTTGCTGAGACTCCCATCTCCAGGCAGCCTCTCAGAGGGGGTGGAGAAAGGGGCGTGGTCCCCGCTGCGAGGTACAGGGCCAAGCGCGTCTCTGGGCAGCGTTGGGGAGAGAGGTGGGGTTAGTGCTCCGGCGCGTGCCTTCTCCCGGCCAATAGGATGCGCCAGCGGGCGCTATGCAAAAGAGGCGCCAAAGGCTCCTCCTCTCCCCCGGCTGAGCTGTGGGGGAGCTGCGGGCGGGGTTGGGGGTCGGTTGGGTTGTGGGGCCTCGGCTGCTCCCGCCCGCCATGGCCAGTCCCTTGGGCCTGCTCGGGGCCGAGGTTTGGGGGCGTGGAGGAGAGCAGAGTATAGCAGAGTGACGGGTCACCGGTGTGATGAGGTGCGAGCCTCAGCCTGCCGCCCTGACTGGGGCCAGGCCCCGGTCCTGGCCCTGCCCGTCCTCCCGGAGTTCCCCCTCCGCAAAGGCACGGTCTGTTAATCTTGGTGAGGGTGGTCGGTGGTGCCGGCTGGCTGAAGGTGTCCGGGGCTGCCTGTATGGAGGATGAACTGCTTTCTGCCAAGTACCCGCTCTGAGGCGGCAGCTGGCACATGTAGGGGCAAAGCTGCCCTGCTGCCAGGCAGAACAGGATTAGGTATTTGCTTTAGGGGAAGTTGGGAACGTTTGGATCGCGCATGCGGGCCTCTGTGTGCTTGCCTCAGGTCGTCGGGATTGTTAGAAATGATGAGTCAGGTTTTCTAGGCTCCATGCTAATGCACAGAGATGGAGTGTATAATTAGGACAAAGACAAATCTATAATCTGCAGCCTTGTATAGCTGGGATATAAACTTTTTTTTTTTTTTTTACATCATAGTATCACTGCAGTTTGCCTTGTTTGTGTGCTCTTTAGCTTTTAAATACTCACATATGAGGTTTATGAGTAGTCCCACTGACATCAATAGAAGTTTGTTCATTAAATGTCAAGCATAGAATTCTTGTCTTGAAAGATGGTGGTGTAGAAAGATTTGGTTTCATTATGGATACAGAATGCTACAATGCTGAGAAATTTCTAAGAAGATTGGGGTGTTACATTGTTTTCAAAGTTTCTCCTGGCAAAGCAGTTGTAAATCAGGTCCCTGAGAACTGTGATCTGCTTTGCCTGGGAATACTTTCTATTTTTGCAAAACGAAGCATTATGTAATTTAGTCAAGTGGTTGACTATAAAGGGCACAGTGCAATTCATAATTTACATCTCTTAAAGGAAACTAATTGAACCTAGATCTGTCTTTAGGAAGTACAGAAAAGTTTCTCAGATCAGACTTTGCCACTGTAAGTAAATCCCCATCTACAGCAACACCCTCCTCTATCCTTCTTCCATCCATTTCTAAAGGGATCTTTTCCTCAGGGAGCACTGCCATCAGCAGCTGAGTGCTCTGTGGACTATGCTATTGCCAGTCAGTGGAATGCATCCAAATGTTGAAGTCGCAGGCAGCCATACAAAATGCTTGGAAAGGAATAAATGAAAGAGAGTTTTTTCCAAGCAGTGTAGTAGAAATGACATCCCAACATGAGAAAACAGTTTTTTGGTGCAGGTACTTACTGCACTGTGTCTGAATCCCACATACAGCAGCATGGTGCTATTAAAACAAGTGATGAAAGGGAGACAAACAGGTTGGTTTCCATCATCTAATCTGAATGTAATACTAAAATGTAAGTAAACAACATAAATTATGTAAATAGATTTTTATTTCTTGCTGAACTATGCAATAATATTATTTGAAATGAGAAGTTTTGAAAGTAGAAGAGAATCAGTTGTTACAGCCACTAGCAATGGAGAGCTGACTCAAGTTGAAGACCACTTTGAGTCATTTGCAGTCAAAGCATCTGGTTCAAAACTCAAAGCCATTGGCAAGGATGGTAGCAAGTTTGAAGCATAGGTAAGAGCGTAATTTTGAATGAGTTAATATTTAATGTTGAAACATTGGCAAATACTCTGATTTCATTAATAGAATCCATTAATTTATTTTCACAGTGACAGGAGTGGACATCCTCAGAAATGTGGTCGGGTCCCCATTCCTCTGCACTGAAATTCCACCTTGGATGACAACTTCAGACCTTTAGCAAAGCCCTTTGAAGCCAGGAAAATTTTCCATTAGCCAAGTGTGAAAGTTAGGCTGACTTGTAAAGCAGTTTAAAATTTGAGAAATTTGATACCTAGTCTCTGTTCTCTCACAAACTTATGGTGAAACAGGGCGGGACCATGTGTACTTTAAGTATTTGGTTGACTAACCCTCACTTAAACCGTAGGCACTTAAGTACCTTTGTGGCTCCCAGTCTTGCCTTTCAGTACTTTAGTATCTGAGACATGTCAAGAGAAGCATAAACTTTGAAAGTGTTTCATTGTTCTTGGAAACAATACAGCAGATGGAAGTTGCCTGAAGTCCTTTCCTACGCACAACAAAAATTATCTTGGATAGCTTTTCTGAAGTTCATTTTTGTCCTCTGAATTTTCATTTTTCTAAAGAGTTTTAATGCCTGATAGAGATCAGAAGCCTACCTGACAAGGCCAGATGCAGAGCTTATCCAGGCTCAATATTAGATAATTATTGTATAGACTAAAGATAGTATCAGGTTTTTTAAAACACCTGAACTCTGTCTAGATGCAGGTTTTGGAAATGAACTGTTGGGATCCTTATGGCACTGATCCTGTAAAATGCCATATGCTTACAGCATCCACAGAGTCCTGCTGATTTTAAGCTTGTTCAATTTTGAGTTAAACACGCATATGCTCTACAGAGTGAAAGCCTCTCTTTGTACAGGCTGCCTTCTTGGTGGACATATCCACGTTCTTGAAAGTTCTTGTAAACTTATTTCTCAAAAGAACTATTGCAAAAAATGCTCATTTCTGCCTTCAGATTGGCTGACAGTTTTTGTGATCCAACCGTACCTCCCTTGCCATCCATTGATACGGATTTCCTTCAGGTTTTGCCTGATTACTGAATTGCAAAGGAAAGCAGAGTCCTGAAATTAAGAGGTAATGGAGTTACAAGCAGCCTGGCATCTTGACCTGCCTGGAAATTTTAAGAAGGTCATCAGTTCTATAAACCCAACCAGTCCTCTCTGCTGAGGTCACCTAGAGAGCCTGCAAGTTACTAACCTGTATGGAAAAGGTAGAGAATATGGTTTTTTTTCTTGATGATACAGATGGCTTCAGACCATCACATCCTTTCAGAGAGATTACTGACCTGCTGAGGTAGAGTTGCACAAGTGGTTACTGCTTTAAATAGATTTTTATCACCAGTGATTGTAACTTTCGCAAAGTTTAAAAAACAAACATTGTGATGAAACAGCAAGGCAGGAGCAAATTTCTAAGGGAAGCTAGGTGTGGACTGCTGTCCTTGTAGGAGTGCTTGAGATGTGACGACCTTTGCTAGGTCGAAGTTCTCCTAATGCCATATGCAGCTTTCAAGATGGTTCAGATGGATTGGCTAAGACACCTAGCTCATCCAAACATCAAGCTACTTTCATGCTCCAGAATGAGCACTTAAATTGCACTTTAACAGCATGATGCTAGCTTTGAGCTCCTGCTAGGCCTGCAACATTTATGCCTGGAATTTCCTGAAGACAAGGTTGAGAGCTGGACACAGTGCATCTCCACTGCCTTCCAGAAAGCGTTGCAGACAGCAACCATCCAACCAATCTGTGAGAGAGCACAGAGCAATTAGAAGATGCTCTGTAGTACTGACCATGCTCTGTGTTGCAGAAAAGTAAGCCTAGGTGCAGTGTTGTGTGCAGGTGCTGTGGGAGTGCTCAGCAAGTCCACATGCTTCCCCAAGACATGCACCTACTGCACAAGCATGCAGTGCATTTGTTCAGACATTGATGCAGTAGATGCTTCCTGAGAAGCCTGGATTGACAAGATCAAATGCTGTAAAATTGAACTCGTTATGCAGTGAATATGTTTGTGATTCATAGACCTCCAGCAGCTTGGAGAGAGAGGAAGGGAGGGGAAAGCTGCCACGCAATGGATCTGACTGGATTGCTGCAAGACTAGAAATCCCACATGAAATTATAAGATCCTCAAGTTTTGCCCAAGAGCAGGAAAAGAGAGCTTGCTGGAGCAGCCAGCTATGGAGCACTACCCAGTCTCCCTGTCTCTCTACCACAATGAAGTGCTTTGCACATGGTCAGACAAGGTGATTGACACATGTCACAAACTTTACATTTCAGGAGTGCATGAATCATTCAGTAAAGCCGTAACAAATATGGATACATAGGAAAACAGATGTGATTTCTTCAGGCTAAAAATCCATCCCATTGCCATTATGTTAAATCAATGATAGTCCTGCCTTCATTATCATAATTTTAGTGGCACTATTTAAATATTATTTGCACAGGATTTACATGATGTTGTTAGGGAAAGAAAGGGCAGTAGATAAAGTTTGTGCCCTGAGTGATGCTATGCACACTTTGACACTATGAAATGGCTTCCCATCCTTACCATTACACATCTAATTTGCAAAATGAGTGTTCAGCTAATTGTGTAAGCCAGGGAGATGTGATAGTTTGTGGAATTCTTCCTTGAGAGTGGGGGTACATTCATTTGTGACATTTAAACCCTGACTGCCTAAAGCACTCAAAATTATTGTAAAAAACAATTACAGCCTGGCCCAGGAGAGCTGAGGTTGCTGACCTAATAGGCCTTTTTAATATCTAATTTCTTTGACAGTTAAATAATTATAAAAAGCATTAAATCACTACCCAACCAAGAAACTTTGTCTCATCTCTCTCTTTATATTCTTCTGTGGTTTGCATGATAATTCACTAAATATATTTCAACATGTTGTTTACTTCAGTTCAGCCTTCTGAGACCACACTGGCCAATGATGCAAGCCTGTAAGTAGGGATCATCTGGGAAAAAAAAAGGTTATGCTTCAAGTTAACTTTAGAAGAATTTTGGCCTGTACCATTTTTGGGAGTGATACAACAGGAAAATTCATTAACATAAAAAAAAAATCTGAAAGGCAGGACAAAGGTAGACCAGCCTTACTCCCTGCAAAAGGAGAACTGTAAGTAATCCCTTGCAACTTAGTCATATTAATATTGTATATAGTCCTACTGAGTAGATTTAACAACAGCAGCAGGACCACCTTTGGTGGTAGAAAGACCTCTCCTCCCCAGAACTGGAGATGAAGTTCTTGGGGCAGGCACTGATGCCTGGGTTTGTACATCCATATCATGGAAAATTCTGGGTCTCAGCACCAGCTGCGCATCTATGACATAAGGCACCAGCCACAGCACTGGGGAGGAGTGTCTGAAGGTTCACCTCTCTCTAAACATAGATGCCTGTATCAAAGCTTTAATTATGATATCTCTGTGAGGTGCAGGTGACCCCCAGTACCATTGATCTGGGTCCAGATGGCAAGATTTCCTTGAGAAGACAAAGAAATGCTGCTGGCCTTTGGCTGGAAAGTGGGAGCTCCTGCCTCAGCTCCCAGCTATATTGCATGTCACTGGGGAGTATCACCTAATCACGAGACTAGGTCAGGCTGGGTTAAACCACCTTGAACCACCTTGAGCCTTTTTCCCCCCCCCCCCCCCCCCCCCCCCAGGATACCTTAAGGCCAAGAGTTCAAAAGCCAAACAGCCAAAAGAAGGCAAACAAGAAGCACAGCTGGCTCAGATAACCTGCTGCTTGGGAAGGTGAACTGGAAACGGAGGTTTTGCTGCCCGTTTCCTTCCACTGCTTTGGCTTAGTTCTATGTCTGGCTGGTGTCAAGCACACAAATGTCTTTGGCTGGCTGGAAAAGCCTAAAATTTGTCAAGCAGTAGAACTTGTCTATTCCTAATTTGCAAATGAAACACATGGTACGGCATGATGCCACATTAAGGATGGAAGTGATCAGTGAAATTAGCTTCCTGTATTCATTGGCAATGTTAGGACTGTTACTATTTTCAATTACAAAATACAAATACAAAGCTTGTCAGCTTTCTGATACATGGCACGTAATTTAGGTCCATTTCCCACTGAAGGCCTCAAGATAGGAACGTGCTGGAAGATCAGGCTGAATTAAGGCAGAGTTTTATTCTTTGTTTCTAGACAAAGTAGAGCTGAAGTGCTGAAAGATTTGCATCTGTTACGGACTTGTCTTATTTTGATTTAAAAATGATTTTACTGTGTTTCATTAATTTTCTGAAGGTTACACCCTTAGAAAACAGTGTCAGTGGAGGTGGGATTTTCTCAGAAGGTACCAGGCTTAGGAACAATTAGGCATGTGAGTGAAGACAGTTAGGACACGAGATCTTCCCCAGCAAAATCAGCTAAGCCCTGAAGACTTGCTTGCATGGCATGTTACATCTTTCATCAATCACCTTCCAGAGGCCACAGACATCCTTGGACAGGAGACATCCCAAATTTCGAGATTCAGTGCTAAAGAAAGACCCCTGCAGGGGAGCTGGCTGACTGAATTAGCAGCACAGCGTGCCTGTGCAGAGCCACACAACCCACTGACTTTGGCACTTCTGCCTCGCTCCCTCCTGCGTGGCCAGCCAGTGCCCGCTGTGGCACACCAAAATACAGGCAGTGGGATGGGCCCAGCCATCTGGCACTGCAAAGCAAGAAAAAAGGAGCAGCAGCTTCCCTGGACCAACATCAGCCAACTCCTTTCTGCTCCTGTCTCCTCCAGCCTCCTGTTTGTCTGACACTGGATGGAAATGCATGACTCCTGCATGTAGATTTGCCTTTGAAGACTCTCTGACCTATTTCATCCCAGCTTTGCAGCAGGCATGAGCTCTATTTATAATGTTGGGAGAGAGGAAAGGGAGGGTCAATCTGGAAAAAAAGCCTCTAAGCAGTGCACCTTGCTCTGCTGGTGAAGCCCAGCTTCAGTGCTGCCCACCCCCCCACGCTGGCAATGGCAGAACCTGACTTCTTTTGGGGCAAATAAATTTTAAAATGTAGGTCGTATCATCTTGCTCTGCTAACTGCCAGATCCATGTAGTATAACTGTTCCTCAGGCACACAGACCTGACTAGTTACTATCACCAGTGAAGCATTCAGATTGATATGGATGTATTTATTGTTATATTTATATATTGTGCTAGGAGAGGTTTAGATTGGGTATTAGGAAAAATTTATTCACTGAGAGGTACTGGAGCAGGCTGCCCAGGGAAGTGGTGGAGTCACCATCCCTAGAGGTGTTTAAAAGTTGTTTGGATGAGGAGCTTAGGGAAATGGTCTAACAGTTGTGTACAGGGCAATGTTAGGTTATGGTTGTATTTAATGATCTTAAGGTCTTTTCCAACCAGGTGATTCTATGATAAAGATTGAGGAGAATGCTGGACAGCAGAAGCAGAGAAATGACTGTTTTATAGGCAGAGCCTTTGTAGAGCACAGGAGCATGATATGAGATGGAAAACATAAAAGGATTTTATTTCCAAAGCAATGTCATATCCTAAGAATTTTATTTGTCCTCATTTCTATTAAAATGTTCTTTTACAGGGAGAAATAACTTCTTTTAGTGATGTTGTATTGCTCTCAAAGCTTAACCTTCCTCTAGCTGGGCTACATAAATCACTAGAAATCATGGATTTTCTTACTAAGACTACAAATCAACTTACTTTTTTTGATGATTTGGCTCTTTCATTTCAGAAACAGTATGGGCCAAATTCTTCCCTGGTGTAACTCCAGTCCTAATACTCCTGTTCTGAGAATCCTGGGCCAAATTCCTGTTCTCTGTTTTGTTGATATATGTTCAGAGCAACTCTGCTGTAATCACTGGAGTCACATATCATTAACACTAATGTACTGCTGAATAGAATGTAGCCCTCTCTATAAATATCACTTTGGTCAAGGGAACTGAGGAAAATAATACTGAATGTGGCCTTAAGCATATTACTTACTCTATTGAAAGATCATTCACTCTTGGCTTAACTTAGTTCAAGCATGACAGTCCAGGAAAAAAAGTATATCTGTGAGTGAAATGAGACTCAATAAGAGTCACTAAGACTGAACGTCTTGTGGTATTAATAAATATATATTTGTGCTGAAGCATGCTAAACCTCAAAGACTGGATATAAATATCAATGTCTATTGAATTTCAGTAAGAGATAGCTAGTAGTAATCATGCTCGATGTCATTCTGCAATATGTAATCCATGTTTACACAGGGGCTATTCATAGGCACATTCCTGTTGGTAGGCAGAGAATTTGTCTCTTCTAGGTGGCTTATGAGAAGATAATTTCTCCCCTTACTTCCCTTACAGGGTGGTTTGAGTAAAATAGTAGTGGTATGCTACCATGCAATTAATGTGAGCTGGAGAAAAAGTGGCAAGAGCTTGGAAGGGACCTCCGAAGGTCATCTAGACCAACCCCCTTTGCAGTAAGCAGGGGCATCCTCAACCAGATCAGGTTGCCCAGAGTCCTGTTGAGCCTCACTTTGAGTATCTCCAGAGATGGGGCCCAAACCACCTACCTGGACAACGTGTTCCAGTGTTCCACCACCCTCATGGTAAATATCCAATCTAAAGCTGCTCTTCTCTAATTTGAAGCCATTGCTCCTTGTCCTATCACTACAGGCTTTTGTTAACAGTCTTTCTCCCTCTTTCTTGTAGGCCCCCTTCAGGTACTGGAAAGTTGCTATTAGATCTCTCCAGAATCTAGTCCTCTCCAGGCTGAACAACCCCATCTCCCTCAGCCTGTTCTCATAACAGAGGTGCTTCAACCCCCTGATCATTTTTGTGGCCCTCCTCTGGACCCTCTCTATCAGGTCCATGTCCTTCCTATATTGAGGGCTCCAGACCTGGATGCAATACTCCAGGTGAGGTCTTACCAAATCAGAATCAGCTCTCTGGATCTGCTGGCAATGCATATTTTGATGCAGTGCAGGATGTGATTGGCCTTCCGGGCTGCAAGCACACACTGCCTGTTCATGTCCAGATCCTCGTCCATCAGCATCCCTAAGTCCTTTTCCAAAGGGCTGCTTTCTATCAGCTCATCCCTCAGTCTGTATTGATAGTGAGGATTGTTCCGGCCCAGGTGCAGACCCCTGCACTTGCTCTTGTTGAACCTCATGAGGTTCACCTGGGCCCACCTCTCCAGTGTGTCCAGGTCCATCTGGATGCCATCCCATCCCTCTGGTGTATCAACAGCACCACTCAGCTTGGTGTCATCTGCAAACCTGCTGATGGTGCACTCGATCTCACTGTCTGTATCATTGATAAAAATATTAAACAACACAGGTCCCAGTATGGACCCCTAAGGGACACCACTTGCACTGCTCTCATCTGGACCCTCCACAGAGGGTAACACTTGGTTAAAGGCAAAGGAGTCCCTGGTGCCCTGAGCAAACTCCTGCAGCAGGTGAGCAAAGCCTCCTCCATGCAGATGGAGGATGCTCTGAACCTCAGCAATGACTTCTCCCCATGATAAAACATGGCATGCATGCATTTAATCAGAAAATGTGTCATAAGCGGTGGAGACAAGTCATACTGCAACAGAAGGATGTGGTTTCTGAGCGGTGTCTGTAATGTGACTAAGCTAGTGAAGGCAGAAGAAAGTGACTGGTAACTGTTTGCCAGTGTGGTGAACAGCTTGAGACTGTGCCAGGTAATTTTGTCGGTTGTGTTCTGAGCCACCGTGTGCAGCTGATGTTAAAGCATCACCAATTTGTTTGACTATGGGTGCTAAAAAGGGACACAAATGAAAAAATCATGCCTTCAGATTTGCAGACCTGTAGCTATCTGCCCCAAAGCAAGGAAGTTGAGATTTGATCTGAAAAATGCTGGAAAAAGTATTTGGCATCTGGTTAAAAAAAAAAAACAAAACCAAACAACAAAACCCAAACAACAAAGAATGTCCTTTCTGCAGCATATTTTCCTTTTGCCCACTGGGATGATGGACACGAGAGGTTATTCAGAAGCAAGAAGGGGTGCTGGTCGGCTGCTGTGGAAGCACCTGGCCTGGGTGGGCATTGTGGCAGCATGCAACTCCTCAGTGCTAAAAATACTCTTGTCTTCCTAAGCCTCCTGGTACTCAAGCCTTAGTCTCCTTCATTGCCTCTGCATGCTGAGGTTCACTCTTAAAACAAGGCACTGGGGGCTGGGACAGCTGACTGCTGTCTTCTGCAGCTACAACAGTCTCCTTGTGCTTCTTTTGTGTGAGAGTTTTTCTCTAGAGATACAATACTCATGGGCACCCAGCTTCATCATGAAAAGCAGTCAGGATTTGCAATTCTATGAAATTGGATTGTCCTTTCCCACACCTGGGAGGGTGTTGGAGGACTTTAAGCTTTATATAGTTATTGCCCCTACTAGGTTGGGGCAATATTGACCTGACCCAGGTGCAAGCCAAGTGCAATGTCCTTTACAGACTGGGCGGAGAATGGATAGACAGCAGTTCTGAGGAGAAGGACTTGGAAGTACTGGTTGATGAAAAGCTCAACATGAGCCAGCAATGTGTGCTTGTAGCCCAGAAGCCAACCATATCTGGGACTACATCAAAAGAAGCATGTCCAGCAGGTCAAGGGAGGTGACTGTCTTCCTCTGCTTCACTCTTGTGAGAGTACTGTGTCCAGTTTTGGAGCCCCCAGCACAAGAGGGGCATGGAACTGTTAGAGTGGATTCAGAAGAGGGCCATGAAGATGATCAGCCTCTCCTATGAAGGCACGCTGAGAGTTGGGGTTGTTCAGCCTGAAGAAGAGAAAGCTTCAGGGAGACTTTAGAGCAGCCTTGAAGAATTTGAAGGGGGCCTAGTGGATAGCTGAAGGGATTTTTACAAAGGCATGTAGTGACAGGGGATGAGGGGCAATGGCTTCAAACTCAAATAATCTAAATTTAGGTTCGACATTGTGAAGAAATTCTTCATCATAAGGGTGGTAAGGCACTGGAACAGGTTGCCCAGAGAGGTTATGGAGGCTCCAACTCTGGAGTTGTCCAGATCTAGGCTGGATGGGTCTAGTAGGAGGTCTCCCTGCCCATGGCAAGGGGCTGGAACTAGGTGATCTTTAAGCTCACTTCCAACCCAACTCATTTTATGATTCTATGACAAAGGGCAGCAAGAGGCTCTGGAGAATCAGACCTCATCTGCCTCATGATATTCCCTTTCAGGGTTTCCTGAAGTACATGGAGATCTAGTCATGCAAGATTCTGAATGGTGAGAATAAAAAGCCCAGAAAGAGCAGTTATCTGTGGAGTTACCAAAGAACAGTGTCTACACTTGATAAGCCGTGGAGAAAGTAAACCAGGAAAATACTCAAACTGAAGATGATGCTGATGTGGCTGCTGAGCTCTTGATAGTGTCATCTATGGTAAGAACTCAACAGACCATGCACATTGTATTTGAAGTTATCTGACTGACAGCGGGAAATAAAATTTATTCTTCTGATCAAGAAAGGCAGCGTGATAGTTTTAGCACGATCTCATTTTCTTCAGCTATTGACACTTTTCAGCAGTTCATGTGAAAGTGATTAGCCAAGACACAGCTTCCTAGGAGAGCTACAAGGCCTAGTGGGATGTTAGCCATTTAATTAGCTGCCACTGGTTAGTGCAGTGGGAAAACAGGAGCAGATTTTCTGTCCCCCTTAGTACCATTGGTTGCAGCTACCTCTGAAAGCTACTTTTGAAAGAGGCCATGCCCTGGATAAGCCAAGGCACGGCCATAGCCTGTGCTGCCCAGACCTCCAAGCTTGTGTTTCCTAGAGCTTGTACTGAGACACAGGACAGCCATGTGCTGAAGCTGGTTCATGAAGAGAGCCAGTTAGTTCCCTTGATGATCCATCTTCCAGCCCCTGAGCAGAGCTGTTGAGTAGCACCATGGGCCTCCAGCTGTTCCATCAGGTAACTGTTCCTGGGAGGAGAAAGACCTGCCCCAAAAAAGCCTGTAGGAAGGCAAGCATGTCCTGGGCCTCTGAATTGTCCTAAATGTCAAAGAATCAGAGACTGATAGGGGTTGGCTAATGCTAATGCCATGCCTAATGCCGAAAAATTTCCATGAGTCTGTTCTGATGCCAGGCTTCCCATAAGCACTGCATCTAGACGCTGAGTTTTGATTGCTTTACTGGTAGGCAGATTTCACATTTGGACCTGAACACACCCATGGTGTGGCAATGATGTGATGGGGGCTTCCAGCCCAGACTCCCATGTGCTGCAGCTGAAATATGATAGCTGAAATAAAAAAATGAACCTACTGGGTGCAGCAGCAGTATGGGCATGTGGCGGGCTTGCCACTTTTTCACTCAATCTGTTGAGGAAGCATTAACAGTCTTTGTTCTTCATCTTTTAAGAGGATGGTAGAAATGTAGGCTGTGGGCTCCTTACACCATTGAAGGCAATGGCAAATGTGTGGGGTTTGCTGATGAGCTATTAAAAGCTGCTTGCTGAAGTTAGATGTATGTTCATGGTATAATAAAACCCAAAAGTGGCAGAATCCTTGATTGCATAAGCTCTTGCATAAATCTGCATTGGAGGTGAGAAACCTCTGAAGAATTGTGTTAAATGATTTTTTTGTACTTTGCTATGACTCTTGCCCATGGAGATCCACGAGGAGACCTGCAGTCTAGCATGGCTTAGAATAAGAAACAAAAAAGTAGAAAACAAGTAGACCCTCCAGAGGAGAGGACAGGCTCTCTGCCATCACGGGCAGTAGTCAAATGACACTGCAGTCAAAACTGCACTTCACAGCAAGTGAGGCCACAGCAGTGAGTTAGAATGAAACTGAAGGAAGAGATAGGCATTTTAAACAAACTGCACCATATCTAGGTCTCCTGGGGCTTATCCATATGGCCTCTGCTCCAAAGTTTCTCCACGGCCAGAGGCTGCAATGCCATACAGCAAAAGTCCCACCGGTAATTGAAGAGGTCAGGCAAGTGCAAGGGTTTTGGCTCCTGGCTGGCAAAAATGTAACTCTCAAGCCACAGATGAGACAGTGATACCGAAACTTCATCTGAGACGATCACTACCAGGAAGATGAAACCAGCAGTTAAGGGTGTCTGCATGAGACGAAGCAGCCAGTCAAAGAGGCACGTTGGCTTCGGGCACCTATGAACAAAAGGCCGTTTCATGAAGATGATGTCCTGGGAACTGTACTGGTGGGGGGGAGAGGGCAGAAATCAAAGAATAGGCAAAAAAGAAGGTGCCTGGATTTCAGCGGACAGGGTGACTCCAAAGGCTGCCAGTCCTCCCAGCTGAGATGAATGGTTTCTTTCTATTGACGTAGATCCGTATGCAGAAAAACATTAAGTGTGATCTAAGCAGAGTCACAGACACTTTGGCGCCTGGGCTGTTCCCTCCTCCCACTCCAACAGGAGGGCTTGACCCGGGTGGTGATGCGCATCCCACAAGCCCTGCACATTGCACCCCTCACCATGTCAAGCCCAGTGCACAGCCTGGACTGCCCTTCAGCCACCGTTTTGCACCCAGAGTCCTCCTGAGGGGCTCCCTGCAACAGGACAACCCCATCACTTGGAGGGAGGATACATGGGCAACAGGTGCGCCCTGCTTTACCAGTGCTACAACCCTCAACTGTATCTCACACCCTTTGCCACGCATCTCCATGTGCATTTTGCCTTGAGTTTAACAAAGCTAGCAGACCCTCAGTTGCCATCCCAAGCTGAGTATGTGCTGAAGTGCTCTGAGAGCAGCCAGCTGAGTCATAAGCCAATCCAGCAATTCCTATTCAAAGGCTGCTGTCTCTGCCCTTGTAGAAAATGCATTTATTGTTTTGGGTTTTTGCTTCTTTGTGTTAAAGTTCAAGCAGTGCTTTACTTGTTATTGCATGTAATGGTTTGCATGCAGCACACCAGCCCAGCAAGATCTGATGCCAAGATACAGGCAGTGCTGGGACCAAACAGGTACCTCTGGTGGAGCACAGCACTGGAGCACAGCAGTGGCTGGCATGGCTGCATTGTGCATCCCCCCAGCATCAGATAGTCTGGGAAACTCATAAAATACCAAGGCAGGATGGATCTGAGCATAAAGCTACCAAAGTGAGCAATTTGACTTGCTTACCTCAAGATTGAATTTATAAAATTATTTGTAAAGTGGCAACAAGCTTTCCCCCCTGCAGTCTTAGGGCATCCTATGCAGATGGGTGAAATCTGAGAAGTCTCTCTCCCTTCACAAATCTGACTGCAGGCTGGACTTTGCAGAAGGCTCCTGTGGTAATCTATGGACAAGCTGGTTTGCCTCCTACCTTGAGAGGGGCGATGCAATAAACTTGCTTTTGTATTTTATTCATGCAAGTGAATACAATGGGAGGCATCTGTCTGCCAGCCAGAGCCCTCTACCCCTGCACTTTCCATTGTACCCAGCTCCCTGGGGTCATGATCCTCTCCCCAGCACCTCTCCAGAAGGCTCATGGGTGAGGAGACTTTTGGGTGCTGTCACCTAGCTGGGGTTGCATGCATACACTCTCCCTGGGAACTCAGCACTCTGCTCTGCTGCTTGGCAGTTGCTCCAGCCTGGGCTGTCACTCAACCTGGGACATCTGCATCACCTGCTGGCAACTGCCACGCCAGAGGGAGAATAAAATAAAGATACACATTGTTATCGGCAGGATAATGACTCATTATCCCCATCTTAGAGGCAGGCTAGCAGGCCATCACATGCCATAACAAGTCAGACATTAAATCAACAACAACAACAAAAACAGAAAGTCCAGGTTTCCTCCCTGCCAGCCCCTTTTCATACTCCCTGGGGGGACCACCCTGCGCAGCACAAAGGGAGCAGCAGACTTTGGCTCAGCATCACTGCTTGGAGGAAGGGAGTTGCGCTGGGCCACCAGCATTGTGTGCAGGAGAATGCAGATGGGTATGGGGCTGGCCTGATAAACAGGGTAAAAAACCCCACTGACAACTCCACCGCCTTTGAATGGCAGCATCTTCCTTTGTAAACAGATTATGCAGACACATTATGCAACCCTTGGTGAATGAATTTGGTTTCCATACTGTTAAAACATGATAATTAGATGTTTGCTTGTCTAGTGCCTTTGCAATAGAAACATTTTGACTCTCTACTAATTTTACTGTTGTGGGCCTGTCATTTGTGCTCTTTCTATGTTACTGCCACGCTGCTTAACATCAAGTGCTAAAAATAGTGATTAGCACACTGGAAATAACACCGCTTCACCTCTGTGTTATTTCCATTCTCAAGTATGAACTTCTAATGCTTGCCTTCTCAAGTGTGCCTAAAAACGTACTTTCAAGTGAAAAATTAATTCAATGCATCATCTCAGGAGAAGAGACTTCACGAGACCCACCAAACATGCAGATTTGCAGTAAATCCCAAAGAACTGGTAACATGGGCAGTGCCAAGAGGCACAAATCAGGCTGACAGCTCTGGTTTAGTATGTATTGTACAAACACAATGAAACTCATCTGCCCAACTCACAAGTTGTAGGAAATAAATGTGAAAAGATTGGAGCGGAAACAGAGACGCAGGAAGATGAAGTGACTTGGCACAGGTCACGACACAGGTCGTGGGCACAGCTGAGAAATGAACTTTTGAATCTCTCTTTCTGCAGTGGTGCCACTGTGGAAAACCGTTTGATCTGACTGTACTCATACTCAGGTTGTATTGTGAGCTCTCCCCCCCAGCAGAAAACTCAGTTGCCAGCAAAGATGCTTTTTAGCTAAGGGCATTATACAGGACATCTCAGTGACACTGCAAAACAAAAATTTAAAGACATAGTATCCACCCAGCAAGTGAGATAGAGAGTTAGACTAATAATACTTTCATAACAACCACTGTTATGAGAAGCCCTTCTTATTTATGTTTCTAGTTGCAAATAAAGCAGGTCCTTGAATGTAAACATCATTTGAAAAATACACAAAGGAATAGGATGTTTAAATGGCTGCTTTATTGAATATGTGCAACAGGCATGCTCATAGGCATCTGGTCAGTTCTGTGGTAGTTGCTGAAGTATAGACAGTAGGGAAGGACAGAAATGGGCTCACAAAGTATTTTAGAGTGCTTTAATTACCCTGCTTATCCCCTACATTTGTCCATCTCATGAGAATGAGGTAGAAACCCAAGAAAAGTTGCTTAAACAACCTTAACACTGAATTTATATTTAAAAATAAATAAACAAAAACCTCAGGCTTTCTTTCAAAAGTAAACTGCATCTTCCTTTGTGGTTCATATCCTCTGTTTGCCACCTGTTTCAAAATGCTACTGCATCAAGAGCCCCTGATTGGCACACAAAGCTAATCTCCTTTCCTAGCCCATCACTACTCTTCAGCCAAATTCCTTTACCTGTTATAGCATTTGCAGTGCATCAGATAAGAGGTCAAGGAATGAACAAACATTTTCCTCCCAGGAGTTCAGTTTGTGTTTGCGCAGTTTTGTGAACAACCCTTGGGCATTATTCAGGTCACCTGAGTTATGTGCAGAGTAGTTAGGTCCACAGACATGCTGGACTCCTTTTTTTTGTGACCTTTCCAAAGGGTAAATCAGCTCATTTGACATCTCAGGCATTATGGGATGTTCCTATAATTGTGCATAATACAGGGTCATAGAATCACAGAATCGTTTCAGTTGGAAAAGACCTCTAAAATCAAGCCCAGCCATCAACCTAACACCACGAACATTAAACATGTCTCAAAGTGCCGTGTTCACACATTTTTTAACACCTCCAGGGATGGCGACTCCACCATCTCCCTAAGTAGCCTGTTCCAATGTCTGACCATTTTTTCAGTAAAGAAAATTTTCCTAATATCCAATCTAAACTTTCCCTCGTGCAACTTGAGGCCATTTTCTCTCGTTCTATCACTAGGTACTAGGCAGAAGAGACCAATACCCACCTCAGTGCAATGTCCTTTCAGGTTTATGGATCAGTGAGGTTCCCCCTCAGCCTCCTCTTCTCCAGACTAAATAATCCCAGTTCCTTCAGCCACTCCTTAATGACACTTGTTCTCCAGTATGGGTCTAAGCCTTACAGTGTGTCATTATTTCAGGTTTTACTTGTATCTGATCCTGAGCTTTGAGTTCCCTTGTTATCCTAGGCAGAAGTATCCCTGCTAATACTGTAGATGCATCCTGTGCTTGTAGCCATGCCCTCCATTGTAACCGCAGTCAGCATGATCTGCAGGCACTCCATGGTTCCCGAGTTGTTCCATGGCCATCTCCTGATGCTCTGTGCATCATGACAGAAGTAGTTAAGTCTTCCCAAGTCTCTGGGCAGATCAAACCCTAAGGCTTTACCTGAATAAATATTGAGGCCACCATTGCTAGCCACTATCCAGCCATGGGTCTGGGGCAGGAAGCCAACCCAAATCATTGTGTTGGTGGAAGCCTTCTCTTGGTACAGGCAGGAGAAGTCAGGAGGCGCAATGCAGTGGAAATTGTTTCAGTAGCTGCTTACTGCCCTGAGCTTTGGTGACCCTGCTTTAGTAAGAGGCTACACAGGCTGGTAAAGTGAAGCTGATTGCTGTAGGCTTTCATAGATGTGAATAGCACAGTAACATAATAGCAATGAGTCCTAAGCCCCTGTCTGGTGAAAGGGGGCTGCACAGCTGAAATCCTCCATCCAGGTAGTGAATAGAAGATCATCAGCTGACCCTCTGCACCCAGCCTGGCTGCCTCAGCCTTACAGGAGCTGCTGAGGATTCGGAATGCTGCAGAGGCTAAATGATGCCCCAGACAGCTTGTCTGGAAAAAATACCCCTGTTTCAAGTCTCTCCTTCTGTTTCCAGCTCTGAATACTAATACCCATCACTTTTGTGATGCTGGAAGAGCCCTTTGTCAACTGCAGTAGTTATTTACGCAGACAAATGAAGTTAAGAAAGGGCTTGATATCTTTAAAATTTCATCTGATGAAACGTCTCTGCAAGGAACACATTGGCAAGAAAGCCCTAGGGAGCTCTTTGGCTCTCAGTGTCAGGCTTATCCACCAAAACCACTCCATCAGCCCTAGCTCAGGGCCCCCACAACTTTGTGTGGAAAAGTTCCTGCCCTCTCAGCACTCATAAACCCTTTTTCCAGCTCATCTCATGTTCGCCATGAAGCTGGTGCTTTGACCACTGCAACACGTGAGCCAGAGCCAAAGCTGGAAAGCTTAGAATTTGCTTCTCCTCCTTTTGTTGTTTTAATTTTTTTCTTACATGCACAAATTATCCAGTGTTTTTCTGAAGTCAGTAAAAAGACTTTCAGGTGACCTTCACTTGTTCGGATGCTAGATATGGAATTAGTTTATGAGCCAGTTCCATCAGCGTCCAGTGAATCATGTGCTTCTTATAAACCGACCATCCTCAGCACCAATGCACATGTGCAGACCTGAGGGGAGAGAGGAAAAAAAAAGCAAAATGAATACAACAGAAGTAAAACCAAAGTGGAAAAGTAAGAGATTTATCTTAATGTCAAACATTATTAGAAATGATCTAACATTGTGTCCTGAAGGGTCAAACCCCCAAACATGCCCTAGCCCAGACAATGTGTTAAGCACCTGCAAATGTGCTAACCTGGACAGTTCCTGGGGTACAGATGGCCAAGGCAAATGTATGGCAGGTGTGATTAACATTGTAAGGACCTGTGAATGTGCAAACCTGGACACTTCCTGGGGTCCAGATAAATGTGTACCACGTGCAATTAACTTCGTAACACAGATGGGAACTGTGTGTGCCCCTGGCCATGTTTGGATATGCCCCATCCTAGAGGTCCAGTTATCAGGGTTCTGTGTTACCAAAGGGCATTAATTGTCTCGGGACAGTATTTAAACCAGCCAAGAAGCCAGGCAACTCGCCTTGTTCACACCCAGACAGCAGCAAAAGCTAAATGCTGCCGGAGTAGCAGCTGAAGAACTTGCTCTATCAGACCAACAGCTTCACCCAGGCCTTGCACCTGGACCAAGGCAGAAAAGGGAAAAGCTCAAAGGGAACTGAATCCCGGAAGAGGCTACAGCCCAGTGACTGGGCATGACAAGAGAGAGGCCCCCTAGTCCTCTCCGAGCCAAGGACTGCTGGAATTATAGACACAGCATCTGGGAAGATACCAGACAGAGGAGCAAGTTGTGAGTCCCTGACTAATCTGCCACAGAATCCCATTTGTGGGAAAACCACAGATCACAGCACCTGTATTTCCAATTTGAATTGCTGTATTAGAAAGGTTAGGTCTGTGCTTAAATCATTTAACTGTCTTTATATGTGCAGTGTAAACCCACAACCAAATAACTGAACCTGTGAAAATATTTTTGTAAATAAGTTACGGTGGTGTCTGAAGATACCACCACCAGGAAATATTAATTATCACATATATAAAAATATACATTTTTATTACACATTGGGAAGTGAAACTATTTTCTGTAATAGCCTGTTAAAGTGTCTTCATATTCTGTGAATATCAGAGAAGCTCAAATAAAAATGAAGCCTTATTTTTTTTGATGTGCTTTTTCAAACCCTGGGCGTTCCCTGCATTCTCTCCTTGCAGTATGTTTCCAAAGTGATGTGCTGTAAACCAAAGTGCCCAATGCTGCTAGGTGGATGTCCCTGCCCTCTCTTGGTGCCACTATGGACACATGGCTCTGCCCATGATGACCTCCTGAATCAGCAGGAAACAAATCTCTCTCCTAGATCTCTAACTTGCTTCCTTTCAGCTAATTTGAGTGAAAATCATGTGTATTATTGTACCTAATCCCTTCGTTGTTCCAACCTGCAAAAATTCCTGCAAGGTCTCAGGCATGGCTGAGACTTGACTTCCCAAAGTGACAGGTATCAGCAAGTTTCATCGCTGTTTGGTGGATTTGGTAATGCAGGATATCTGGAAAATTATAAGATGCTTCATATAGGTACAAGATAGGATTCATGACTAGGATTCATGACACCTAGCTTTGGTCCACTAAAAGTGAAATGCCACATTGTGGCTCGTCTTCTCTGGTCACCTGCAGAGGCAGGATCCCTCAGCAGATGTTTTGTCTCTTCTGTTTAAGATGCTCAGAAAGACTTGAGTCATTGTTTCTCTCTGTTGTCTTGGGAGGCTTATGGCAGATTGCTCCTCCTGGAGCACTGTCCCTGTCCCCAGTCACAGAGCAACATTATGTGACTCTTGGGACAGCTGCTTAACTCTAGGCCAAGTCATACCAGGGGAGAGAGTAATGGTGTGGACCTGTGCCAGACATGGCTCCCAGTGGCCTTGCAGACCTGGAAAGCTGGGCTGGTTTTGTGCTGATGTGAAAACAAATTCTGCTCTGTTGTTCCTATCCAGGGCTCTGAGCAATGGCACAGGCTGTGGTCTGCCTGCCTTTGATGAGCAGATGCAAGGTCTCCATTTTCTGCTCACCTTAGGGGAGTGCTAAAGATAAACATCTGCAGTGTTCTGGCCTGAGAGTGCTAAAAGCAAATGCCACCCCTGCTAAGCTTTTCAGATGGTTGACGAAGCACTTTAAAGGTCCAAGTTTTATTTGGAAATGAAAAGTTCTTTGTACCAAACAGAATATAGCTGGTGCACTGTTGAGGCTGACAGTCACTAAAAGCAAGAACATTTGCTGATGCAACCTAATTGCTGTTTTGATTGCCCAGCCATGACAGAGCATAAAAATATTGTCTGCTTACAAAAAAAGAATGAAACCTCACTTGACCATTTTGTGCCCAAATACCTTGGCATCCAGCCCTGCCGAGCTAGAGTTGGGCAATCTGAATTAAAAAAGTCCCCAATGGAACCAGCTTCTAACAATACAAAGCTGTGCCTGTCTGACTGACTGGACTATTTTCATGACTCTGAACAAAAATCATGTCTAGAGCACTGCATGTTTCTGTGGAGGCTTTGCAAGCAGGCGGGCACACTGGTCTATACCTGGGAGCTTTCCAAATTGAGTGGGCAGAGGATAGGCCACTGCTGAAGGCCAGTCTCTTGATACTCATGGGCCTTCTGCTTGCCTATGAAGAAGGTCTTTGCAAAATGCTGACAAGAACATTTCTGAATCAACATGACAGGGTTGAAGTTAGTCTTGAATTAGGAAAGACCATGTCTGTTTGCTGAAGAGATTCTGGACTCATCTTGTGAAGCTTCCAGCATTGATCACTGTGGGAAACGAGAGATTGACCTCCTCAGCCATGGGTATAAATCATAAGGATGTCTTTCTTTCACTGGATTCTGATCCAAACCAGGTGTTGCACTTGATCCTGTTGTTTAACAGTATGATTTTTGACAAGTTATACAGAATCACACAGAATCATAGAATCACAGGATGAACCAGGTTGGAAAAGACCTTCAAGATCATCAAGTCCAACCTATCACCCAACACCATCTAATCAACTAAACCATGGCACTAAGTGCCTCATCCAGTCTTATTTTAAACACTTCCAGGGATGGTGACTTCACCACCTCCCTGGGCAGCCCACTGCCATAGCAAATCACTCTTTCGGTGAAGAATTTCTTCCTAACATCCAGCCTAAACCTCCCCTGGTGCAGCTTGAGACTGTGTAGTCACTGGGAGAAGAGACCAACCCCCACCTGGATACAGCCTCCCTTCAGACAGTTGTAGATGGCAATAAGGTCTCCCCTGAGCCTCCTCTTCTCCAGGCTAAACAACCCCAGCTCCCTCAGCCACTCCTCATAGGGCCTGTACCAGTGCGACTATTGCCAGGGGCAAGTACGTACCAACTGACCCCACTGGGATGGAGTGAGGTCCCCTGCCACAGACAGCACCACCCAGCAGGATCCCACTCCAGGGCAAGATTCTGGGCCAAATCCAGCCTCCCACAGTCCAGCTCTTCTGAATTTGTCTGGCTACAAGAAGTAAATACAAGAGAGCAGGGGTAGCTGTAAACCATACAGGGAAAGAGAAAAGATTGATCTTTCCCTCCCATTAAAAAGGCTATTGATTGATCTGTCCATTTAATGGACTTCAGCTGCTAAACCCCAGCTTGCAGCCTGTCTCTGTCCCTTCAGCCAGCTCCTCATACCATGCTCTTGTGTTTTTCTTCCCCCATGGTGGAGCCTTTCAAGTCTTTCTTTAAAGAGTGAACCAAGTGCTTTCGATCAGCTGCCAGCCCAGCCCGGTACCAGTGGGGGGCTCATGGCTGCTCCCTGGCTGTTCTTGGCACTGCAGCGCATGAAATACCCAAGATCCACCCCTCCCTCAACACAGAAAGAAAAGAAAAAAAAAACAACACAACACGAGAAACTGTATTAAAAAACACCAGATTTTGTTAATTCATGATTATTTTTTAAATTTGTATTTTCTGGAATTCCCCGTTGGAACTAATGTGTTTCATGTATGTGGTTAACGAGTTGCTGGTATGCAGCAGAGCTGGGCTCAGGCTCTGAACACACTGAACATTCTGCAGTCATCTGATTGGCAGGTGGGAAAAGGATGGAAAAGATGGGCTGCCCCATTTCGCACCCTGCTGGGTAGAGCCAGGCTCTGCCAAGCTGGGTGTGTCACTGCTGTAATCAAACCACCAAGGACCAAGCAGGGAGTCAGAAATCAGTTTTGGAGCAGATCTTCCTTGAATAACAAGAATCTGTAATCCTGTAGTCGAAAGAGCTGGTGTGGCTTTCAACATGTCTCCAGGCTGCCAAAATCACCCTCATCTCACCTATGTGTGGTTCCCTTTGAGTTGTCCTTGGTGGTGCACTAATCCTATGTAGAAGCTGACCTGTGTCCTCCAGGCCAGAGGAAACAGTGACATGCCTTTGACCACTGTAGACCTGATAAAAAGAAAAGAGAGCTGCATCTTGCTGAGTAGCCTTTCCTTATGGCCACGAGGAACAAGAGAAATTGACAGGATTAACAGTTTGTGGTGCCCCACAGTCGAGAGCCCTTCGGGAAGAAGTGTGGGGAGTGGGACCGTTTGTGGAGAACTCCCAGGGAGAAAGAATGAAGCTGCTGAGCAGAGGTCATGTCTACTCCTAGAAGCAGTTCAGTAACACCTCCCTGTTGATGGAGTGAGAGTAATCAGTAGTTTGAACAGATGGATCTTGCATACGATTTCATGCTCACTTCCACAGATGGGACCAGGGCGGGGAAAAAAAGGAAAAAAAAAGTTTACTCCAAAAGCAAATAAAACTTGGAAATGGCAAAGTTCCAAAAGTCATCTGAGAGAAGTTTAAGTTGGTGTTTTGTGTGTCAACCATTTAGAAGCGTCCCAAGGAGAGAAGACTTAGGGAGAATGGATTTCTGAACACTGCAGCCCTGAGATTGGTCACCTTCGCTGGGCTCTTTTCACACAGTGGAGGGAAGCTCTGGGAACTTGCTGTACCCACAAGCCTCATGTCTGGGATTCAGCAGGGCAGTCTGCCATGGGTGCTGCAAGCCGACAAGAAACAAGGAGAGTTTGGAAATCCACCTGACAAGTGGGGCTGCACTGGAAACTTGCCTGGATTCTGTCAGAGTATTGTCAAAATCATCCCATTCCCAAAGTGTGTTTTCTTTGTGTCAGATCAGTATTTGCAGCAAGGGGGAGGAGGGGAAAAAAAGCTCATTTGGGAAGTTTGCAACCAGCAGTCAGCCCGATGGCTGTATCGCTCTGGTAATTACATGTCTGCAAAAGAAAGGTTCAAGCCAGCTGTCCATTGCACACAGGACTATAGTGTGACTAAAGAAGGTGAAGGAGAGCAAAAGCACTTGGCTCCTCTGAGCCTCTCCATAATGTGATTCCAAAAGAAAATGCTGTAGCTGAGTGACCAGGATTACCAATATTCAGCAATGACTTCTTGAGCATAAAACACTTTACTGACTCCTTCAAAGAAAAACCAGCCTGCCACCTTCAAAAGCAGTGCTGATCATCTCTAATTCAAGGACCTGCTAGATCTGCACCAGCTTTCATCCACCACAGATAACAGATGCAAGATAAATTCTGTTCTTCCAACATCTGCAATATCTTAGGAGTACCGATAGTCCACAATCCACAAGAGAAGATGCAGACTGCGTAAGTTTGTTTGTTCCACCACAAGATCAGTCCAATCCACAAAAAAGCAATTCCTTTCTGATTATAGGCACCTGGCTTTGCTGTGAGATCAAGACCATCCAGACTTACCAGTCTATCTAAAACCAGAAGAAACCTCTGCTGGAGGTTTCTGGATTCTGAACAACAAAAAGGACACAGCTTTATTTAGCATGAATGGAAAACAGGTGGTTTCTGGAGGGATGTGCCTCCACTCTGAAATGCTGAGGCAGTGGTTGATGCATGATGTAAGATCTAGTTTCCTTTACTCCACTCCCAACTAAAAAATGAGATCCAAACATTCAGCTGCAGGTAATTGCTGAGACATAGCTGCTTTTTCATGACCAGAAAATTCCTGAATGTCTTCTCTGTTTCATCATTTCCAGGCAAGTGGACACTGTCAGGAGTGACCATGTCCAGTGTCACTACACTGAAGAATTCATTCAAGTTCTGAAGTGACATGAACTGATGTGATGGTGCATCTGGGAAAAGGACACACTAAACACAGCACCTTTTCATGCTGTAGCAGATGTTCTCATCTTCAAAGAGGGTCTGGTCTTGGTGATCAGTACAGCCTCCACTTCTCCCTAGTGGCCTTAAGTCATGGTGTACTGATAAATGGCAGCTGTGTTCAGTACTGTTCTCGTGCATAAGTAACGTGCTACATTTACTTTTTTAATTGCAGGCAGATCACTTTCCTACCAACAGAACATTTCTTGTAGCTAACCAGGATCTTTGGATGGTGTTTATCTCACCCATCTAAAATGTCTGGAGATTAATAAGCTGTATCTGAGCTGATTACTCTGTGCTCTTTATACAGTTGTTGGATGAAACCGGCACCTTCAGAATGCAATGCACCTGATTTATTTGAGACATTTTATTTAGGATGACATGAATTGAAACATCCAAAGTAATCTTGGTCTCCAGATGAGTCTCACTCTAGTTTCCCAAGAATTTGAGATCCTGAGAGAATGAACTAAAAGGACCAAAATTAAACTCTCTGTGCAGGATCTGTATTGTCTCTGTGGTTTGCCATTACTTAATTTTAAGATGTCACAGTGACTGAGGACACAAGGCTCCCCTGCTGATGTTCTTATTTAATCTCTGTTATTGCACTGATGATGGCAGCCACTGAGGAAATGCAGATGTCAAGCGGAGAAGTGGGCAACAAGAATAACCTCCAAGCACCATACCAGAAAAGGACTCATATATCCTGTTCCACTCCTGCTCCTTGTCTCACACTGAAGGGCTTCCCAAATGTTATTCGATGGTTTTTCTTACAGCCTTCTTTAATCCCCTTTCTCAGTATGGCCAAGTGGAGAGAACTATTAACACAGTCCCTCTCTAAGATGATCTCTGGCTAACCTCTAAGTCCTGCTTCCAGAGTCCCAGCAGTGGGGAGAAACCCGAAACTGCTCTTCTCACGTTGCAAAGGCTTTCACCCATTCATCAGTACAAAGCTGTTCGTTTATCCTTTCCCCATGATAGGACCACCTATAAAGAAAGACAGGATTCCTCATGTAACCTTATGTAGGGGCTAACAATACAGGTTTCCACCATTTCTGATGTTACTCCTTTTCTCCCAGAAGCCAGACTGTATGGATCACATTAAGAGATTCAGCACTTAATGAAGTCTTGCTCCTTCTGTTTGCTCACACAGAGGAACCATCACACTCTATCCCACACCTAAGTCTCTCAACACAACCAATATGTATTGAATGGGAGAAAGGAAACTTTACAGCCAGGAAGGTATGAAGATCGTAGATCTGAATTCCCACTGACTGAGGAACACCTTTACCCACAAAAATAGTGGTAGATGGGGAGCAGACAACAGCAAGAGCAGGTCCTGAGATGGGTAATGAGTCCTCATCATCTGGGACCAGTCCCTTTTTCAGGCCTGGTCCCTTTAGCAGTAATCCTCTCCATTAGCACCAGGGTGGGTCTGCTGTGTAAGGTGAAATGTATTGAAAAATTCAGACTGGTATTGACACAAACCAAAAGCAGGGCAGTTTTTAATTCACAGCTGTCACCTAACTGAATTCTTGCAGAAGTCTTACTGAGGATCAGAACTGAGTCACTTCTATGGTGTGTGGCCAAACAAACATTTTGTGGGGATGTGTTTGGGGAGGGGAGTGGGAGTAGAGGGGAGGGGGCTAATCATACTTCATAATTTCTCATCTTCCAAAATAATCTGTTTTTCTAAATGCAATACTAAATTCTTGTTCTAGCAATTGACCATCTGCTCCTTCTTTCAACACACCCACTATGTTCTCTGCTGTCATGTTATACTGCCAAAACTCCATATACTGCAGGTAGAAGAGAGTCTGTACTTTCAGATGCTTTTCTTAGGTGACAGGGGGAAAAAAACCTTTGCAATTAGCACCAGACAGAAGTGAGTCCATTGCCATGCAGCTTTCTCTCTTATCCTGCAATATGTGATGTAATATCAGCAGCAAACAGGCAACTAAATTCTACCACTCTAATTCCAGGCAGGGGCTCTGGTAACACCCTCCAGCATCAACTGAAGCTGGAATGTTTTGGGTAATCTCCAGAATGCCCCAATAGAATTATAAATCCATAAATCAAAGCAGTCATTATGTATTTGAATAATATGTGGATCAAAGTCTCAGATTGAGGGCCCTTTTGTTCCCATGCTCTTTTTATATCTTACTCAGCGAGCATCTATTCAGTGAGGAACAATTACAGTAAATTTAGAGCAAAAACATACAGTGCTAATGGAGCTCTGAAGATCTCATCTGGCAAAGTATTTAAGCAGATGCTTAATTTTAAGCACATGAGTGGTAAGAGTGGAACTGCCCAGAAAAGAGCAGCATTTGGTTCAGCAATAGGTTGAATCAGTATTTAAATTTAAGTTAGTGACCTCTCTAAGTCGAGCCTTGTAGAAAGTAAGCCGTCTTTACTCTCCCACCCAAACGCTTTTCTAGCAGTGTTTCATACTGCAAGTCTGTGCAAATAGTGCATTAAATTCTGCTTGTCCACTCTGGAGATGGGGCTGGCTTCAGTAGGAGCAATTAAAGAAAGAAGAGCAAGACAAGAGCCACTATGTCATTAAACAGTGCAATTGTTTCAGGATTTATGACTCCTCATTTTTTGACAGAGGAAAGCTGAGGCAGAACAACCAAGTGAGTTACTGTCAGTGCCCTGGCAGATGCTGGACTAGGCCATTGGATCATGAAAGGCCACCACTAGAGATGTCAGCCAGAAGCCTCCTGCCTTCAGTCTAGGATAATCCCAGCAAATGCAGGGATACCTTCTCACATGTGAGGACGTTTCTTGTGCTTACAACACTCTGCTGCTAAGCCTCTCAAAAGCAGTGCAAACAAATGCAGGTATGACTGCACCTCCAATAAAGGAAAGTAGAGGATCTAGAGGGGTTCTTCACATGGCTATGCTAATGCTTGATAGGCAATAAAGAGTCCAATGAGAGAAGGACTACATGCTCATTTTGTTTACATGGTGGGAAGCAGAAAAATCCTCTGGCATTTGGTTTTTGTGCCAAACTCCTGGCAAAATAAGCCTGACATCTCTTCTTTGCTATGTTCCAGAGAGGCTCCATCGGATGCCCTCCAGCGTCAGGATGTAGCGAACTCTCAAGATGGCTTGTGCAGGTTGTCCTCTAGTATGGTCCCTGCTCCAGCACCTGAGCTACTGCCTGGGGAGAATTCTAGCTGTTCAGGGGCCAGTTCCATGCTTCAGCATGGCTCATGGGGGTGGCCAGGGTCAGTCCCTTGCTGGAAATCTTCCTCCCTGTCACTCATTCTTTTGTGTCAGCAAAAGAAGGAATTGTGAAATATGTCAAGGCATATGTCAAGGAAGAACAAAGGAGTTCTGCTCACATGGTGAAAAGAAGACACTGTTTTAAATGACAGATATTGCAAGATACCTCAAAAGACCACCTGACTGCTTGAAAGCCAGTGAGAGAAGCTCATGTTGCTGAGAAAATGAGCCAAGTTTTTGCTCCACAACACACTAGGTAGAGTGGGGAGGGCTAGCTGGAGCAGAAAGCTTTCCAGATGGAGGGAGGGAGGGAGGGAGGGAGGGAGGGAGAAATGGAGAGTCTTATTGCCTAAAGAGCAGGACAGTTTTGCTCCTGCTGCAGCACACACTAACTCACATACTGAACTCTACTTAATTCCTCTTCACCCTTAAGGACAAATCCTAGATTTTCTGATTCCATTTAAAAATGTAAACCAAACCAATTGCTTATGTACCAGCTCCAAAATTTCTTACCATACTTCTCAGAGAAAGGCCAGACCAAATACCAACTTCTAAAAGAATAAATGTTTTCTAGGCTTGTGGTTAGTGAACATACTACAGACTGTCTTGTTTCATTTTAGAAACTCCATGTCTGGATGCTTCTATGTACCTTTCTTGGTGGACATATTAACTCTGATGAAAATAATGATGAAGACTTATTCAGGTCAGCTACTGTAATTTGAGAAAATGTTATGTCCAAACTTTTTTTCCCTTGTACATGTTTCCCCCACTTTAAATGCTCTTCAGTTTGGCCCTAACTGAATCAAAGATCAAAGCATTTCAGCTTTTGAGGTCAAATTGCAATTTATAATGTCTGTGGTTCTCGCTAATCTGTCTCTGTGTCATCTCATTTTAAATCAACAGAAAGCAGCACAAAATAACTCATTTCAGTACGCCACGCTGCACTGGGGATTTTAACTCAGGCATTCTGTTACCAGTTCTCCCCACAGGTAAATGGGGTTTTCTTGCTTTATCTGAAGGTGCTTTGTTCCTATTGTAAACATTGATTTTGTAAACAACTTGTGCTCCACTGAGGTGAAAAAACCACATCTTCACACCTGAGCTGGTTTGTCTCCCTTCTCACAATTTAACTGTATCAAAGAGTATCTTAACACTGTAAAGAGCCTTTCATTTTTAATTAAGTAAAGGAGATCTTAATTTCAAACTCACTTGAACAGCCTGAGTTTAAAAGTTCAATTCATGCCATAGCCTTATTTATTCTTCACAGCAAAGACCAAGGCAAACAGGCTGTTTCTAGTGGAAATGCTGCTCCCCTACTCCCCAGATCACTGCTATGTGATTCCTTGTTTTGTGCTGATGCTGCTGCCCTGACAATAAAGAGGATGCACCAAAGGAGCATGAGGGTGAGTCAGCCCCAGGGTGCATCACATATTAACACCCTGTGGGAACAGCTGAGCACATCTCCACCGGCTTTGCAGGCTCTCTAAGGGGCTATCACCATCCCCGCTATGTCCCTGCAAGTCTTGCTGTGAACCACTGCATGTGAAGAGAAAATGCAGCCTAATGTATCTCATTTTCTATTCAGATTTCACTTCATCTCTTTTTTCCTTGAAACTGGCACAGGCTTTCATGCTGTGCAAGGGTTAGGTGCCTTGCTACTCATGCAACACCCCTTGGAGCCCAAAGAGCAAGTGGGTGCGCACTGGATGGTGGCTACAGCAGCCATGAGTGCTCCTGTGTCATAGCCTGGGAAAGCCAGAGATGGAGACATGGGCTCCTATTGTTGAAGCTACCAATTAGCACTGTTGGAGCACATCTCCTTGAAGGAACAAGTAACACATGAAATGCCCACTAATGCCAATCTGGCTTTTGTTTGGGATTGCCTAACTGATGAATAATACAAGAATCCAGCCTGCATCTCTTTTCAAAATAAAACTAACCAAACCCCAAGCAAACAAATACCCCTCCAGAACAATCAAACATCTGACCTTAAAGTGTGGTAGCTCTACAGCACTGGAGGTGTGCTGGAGAATAAAAAACCTTTGTGTTTACAGCATAGAGACCATGCAAAAAAGGAAGATCCACCCTTTGTAGCCAGAGAAAAAGTCCACCCAGATCACCCTGAGCTCACTCTAGTCAGTACAAGAGTTCAAAGAAAGAGTAAATCTCACAGTTGACAGTCTGAGATCATCCTGGCCTGGAAGTTACATCCAGAACATTACTTTGAGCAGCTCTTGGTAGAAATGTCCCCTATGAACTGGTCTAAATATCAGACTCACAACAATTCATGCCACTGTGTCCCACAGTTTAATTATTTGTTGGGTGAAAAAGTACACCGCCTAGTTTGCTTTATAGGTCAGCCTGCGTGCTGGACTAGCACAGATCAAATGTAGTGAAAACTAAAGAAATAAATGGAATTCTGAGGGCTATTATTTACACACATATCCTATTCTCCTCAAAATATGACTCAATTTCTTTTCACTTCAGTTGAGAAAGTTAATACTAAGGCTCTGTGACCCAAAATTGCTCTTCTATATCTGAATGTCCAGAGACCATATCCTGTGCAGTGCTGCATTCCTGTCCTTGGGGAGGTTTGGGTACAGGGGGACAAGGGTCTTCAAGGACAAGGGCAAAGCAGGGCTCTCACCAGCCTCAGTGGGAGTAGAGACAGATGCTATGGAGCAGCTCCTCTTTGTTCCCCATGATCTCCTTATTCAAGTTTGTGTCAGTTGGTTCCTTACATCAATGGAAACCAACCATCTTCTCCCGGTCAAGGGCACCAAACCCACACAGAAAGTATGTGGGCCACCCTTGCTGCTACCAAATTTTCAGACTCCATCTTCTTCTGACAACGTGACCTAAGCCACTCATGATCCTGGTGGAAATTGTTGGTATGGAAGAGGAACAGATAAACTGAATGGGCTTCCTGCACGTACCACAGGAGCCTATAGCCAGGGCAGTACTGCCTTGAGCTCTGCTGCTACCTCATCCTCTGGAGAAAAATATCCAGCCAGGTCTGCCTGGCTGCTGTCAGTGACACACAGCCTGCCTTCCTAGGCTGTGCAGCACCTCAGGCCAGAGCTCGATGGCCATCCTTCTGGGAGTCAATGTGAGTTCATGTCATTGTACGTGGAGCAGCTGAAGTGAGACGTGAAGTAGACCATGTCAGCAGTATGCTGCTTTAAAAGTTGGGGTGTATCTTGGGAAGGTATCCAGTTCATCCAGTTTTGCAGGGGTGAGGGGGAACATAGGGGAGGAAAGTTAATGTGCTGTCAGGAGAGCTTTACGTCTGAGTGTCTTTTACTGAAAAAGAGAAAGTGACGCTCTCCCTGTCAAATGGAAACCAAAATAAACTCCACAACACGAAAGGATTCCTGGCAGGAGCACGTACACTGGTCATCTTTCCAGATCTGTTGCCATAGTTTTACAGCCAGAATACGGAACTGACTGAAAAGTAACATTCCAGGAAAACATAGTTAAACCAGCTCAAATTTGACAAGCCTAACTCTGCTCTGCAGAAAGCAGTGGCAAAATTGCCTCTTGATTTCTTCTTTCTGGTTTTCTTTGAGTATTGTATTTGTGTCCATGCAAGGAAAGGCATACACTAAGACAATTAGTCAGAGAGGCCACCCAGTGTGCCCAGTACCCTGCCACTGGGACAGGCTAATGCTAGCTGAGATCAGGCACGAGGCTGGGTAGCAGGGATGGTCACACTCAAGTGGGGAGTGTGTGCCCAAGAAACAGTTAAAGATGGGGGTGATTTCAGGAGCCCATGGATGGAGGCAACCTCTGATGAGAATGGGAGGAGTCATTTTCAAATTATTATTGAGCTATGTTTGGAATGAGAAAGCTAGATTTTCCATTTCAAATGAGACATTGGTTTGAAATATATTGTTTGATTTTCATGACCTGCAGCTGGTGGTGGACAGACCATGGCTAAGCACTGTGTGCGGCAACAGGGCCAGAGGACATACTCCACCTATGGACAGCTAGCAGAGCCCCTTTCACATCAGTGGAGAGAAACAGATGTTTGGAAGGTGCACCTCATCTAGGTAGCTTGGATATGTTACCTTTTGGAGAAGCCTAACTGTACAAGGCTCAAAGCAGTCTAGACAGCTAGTTCTGATGTAAACATATTTGTTGCATTCAACTCAAGCTAAGGAGACAAATCTGCTTGGATGTGAATTGAGCATGGGCATTCTTTTCAAAGCTGATTTACAAAGGTGGATATACCAAAGTACATTTTTTTCCCCTTTAGCTAAGTCCAGTCTGTGAAACCTCTTCCATACTATCTGGCACAGTCCCATCAAAGCTCTTCACTACTTGGAGGGAAGAAACACTTATGTTGATACACTTCAGCATATAAACATAATTAGGACTGATATTAAAAAAATAATTTTTGAGCCATCCTCAACTCAAATTTTTCCATTATGATAGTCTGAATTAATTGTTCAGATGTTTATACATATTGGAGATTTTGAGCTTTTGTCCTCGTTTGGGACATAATAATTTTATAATGTCTTAGTCACTTCTTCAAGAAAAGAAGTAATGTTCTTTCCAAGTCTGCCTGAGCTTAGCTGCAGTAGCCCAAAGTGGAAGCTGTTTGTGCTTGTTAACAATTGCAGTTGTTCTGCTGATTGCAAGTGGTGCCTTTATCAATGAAATAGCTTTGTGATTTTTAATTCTAGATTTGTTGACATAATGCTATCTGTAAATTCCACATGCAGCTTAGCCATTGTACAAATAAATTCCTCTGAAAACTGTCCACCGTCTTTATTTCAACAAGCTTGCTTTGCTGCTTGACTTGCAAGAGTGGTATGTTACCTAACAGGCCCAGCAAAGCCCAGCACGTGGTGCTGATACCGCTGGAAGTACATAACCCATTTTGCAGTGATGCCTGGCCCATCAGAGCACAGGCTTTGACAATGTATGGGAAAGAGGACTTGGGAACCTGTTTTCTAGACTCCTCATTACTGATCAAGCTACCTGTGATGCATCTTCTCCTGCTCTGAAAGACTCGGTTTACCTCTGATCTTACCCTCTTTATTTTCTTCCTGCCATATTCTCAGAGAGTGCTTTAAAGGACACCAAGTAAACTGGAATGGTACAACACCTGCAGCCTGCCTCATAGCTTCGAAATAACTCTTCCTTGCAGCTCTGTGTGACTGGCACCATACCCTGATGAGTGATTTCATTTTGTTGGCACATTGAACTTTTCCCTGAATGGCTGCAGGTACTCCTGATGCCTCGAGAACCTGGGCAGCTCATTCTGTTCCTGCCATCAACTCTTTTATATGGTACTGGTACAGGTTCTGCAGCTTACAGCTTTGCAAAAGGAGTAGTTTGTTTCTGTGCTGGGATGAGCTGAACAAAGAGAATCTGTTTGAATCTGCAGTGCTGGACACAGAAGTACAGCCCAAGGGAGTGCCTGCCCTTTAGGATGTGATAGATTAGACTCTCTTATTTTCACTACCGTATCTCCTGTCTGAAGGCTTGAATGTGGTAGCCTGCTACTCTGCCTCCTTGTGCTCACAGCCCTGCCGGCTGGCTGTAGCTGCCACTGTCCCTGCTTCAGTTTTCCCATCTGCAGGTGAGAATAATCTTCCTGAAAGGCCTTCAGACATTCTGGTGAGCATGCAATGTAAGCCCTACAGTGTCCTAAGGACCCTGCTTTCTCCTGTGTTTCCAGCTTTCTTAGAAAGCTAAGAAGACTATGTTCATCATCCTTATTTCAACAATACATGGAGCTCCTCCAATGCCAGGGAATCCTTATCCCAAGTGCACTTTGAGCTAGGCCTGCCTCCTTATAAAGTCTAGAAACATTTTTAAGTTTTGACTGAAATGCATCACTCTTGAGTCATTCGCAGACCCTTCCCTCTGCTTTTGTTCCTCCATGCATCTGTCAAGGAGTCCATACAGAATGGGTTGATAGGAACATGAAGTGCTCCATGTGGTGCCACCTGGACCTTGCCACAGATCCTGCTCCAAACCAGGCATCATGGAAGGTTCTGGGACTTGGAGGATGCTTCTCAGCAAACACCAATGCATGTGTGCCTTGCAAGGTGATATGTTCCCAGCTTGACCCTGGACCACGTGCTGAGGCAGGAGATATATCATACACAGAGCAGGAGGGAAGCCACCAGAAGCAGCAGGGGGGCAAAATGGAGAAAGCATTCGGGTCTGTTATTTGGATTTTCACTGCTGGATCACCATCTAGACATTTGACAGGCTCAGCAGCAGGTCACAGACCAAGTTACTGTAGCAAAGTGGTGTGGTTGTGCCTCCTTCCCAGGCAGAGGTACAAGCAGAGCTGCCGACTCTGTGAGAACAAACACGAGACAGATCCCAGATACAAGGTATGTGAGTAAGAAGCAAAAGATTTCAGGTCTGATGCCTCTTAACTCACTAGTGGTAGCTAGGACCCAAAGAGAGTGCAAGGCTTTTAATGGCAATCAGCTTTTCTGATCTCTAGTGATCCCTGAACTATTACCTCTTGAGCAAATTATATGGATCTCAGATAGTCCTGGTAGAGCTGAGTGGTCCATTCTGGCACAGCAATGCATCAAACCAAATTTAATTAGCAGTCTTTCAGCCTTTGTTCCAGTTTCAACGATGCTGGTGCTCCTCTGTGGATGGAAGTCTCAATCCAAAGGTCAATGAAATATATAAAACGATTTCATGAATGTTGGGGGACTTCAGACCTCAGGATCCCTTTTGCATGCCCCCATGGCATAACTTGTTCCTCAGTAACACTGATAGCATGATTTTGACAGATGTTGACTGACCAAATTCTCAGTGCTGGGAAGAAGTACCTAACTCCAGGTATCTAGAGTGCCTTTAAGTTTACTTTGTAACTTCTCAGCCTCCTTGTTGTTCTATTTCTTCCTGCCTCTTCCTTTCCTTTGTAGGAATGTTGGCTCTATACACACCCAAAATGCAGCAGCAGGCATATTCTGCCCATACCTGCACACAATGAGGCTGCAGGAGAGCCAAGAGAGCAGGAACTCAAGAAGAAAAGCAATCTGGAGAGGTGGGTTGAGTTTTGTGCTTTGGAGATATGTTTTAATTTTATTTGTTTGGTTTGTGGCTTTCCAGATCCTCTTTTGGAAGCTTGTCACACAAGGTGCAGTCTGCCAGACTATTTGGATGAATTCATGCTAAGTGCCCAAGGGGTGCTCAGACTCTGACTCCGTGCCCACAAATGGGCATACAGACCATTTTGTGCACAATGAAAGAAACTGCACTGAGAACTACAATGCCTAACCTAGTTTTCATTCATCCCATTCGATCAAGGCCTCTGGAAGGTCACTGGCTCTTTTAAAAGTAAGGGAAATGTGGATAGATGCCCAGCCGCTATCCTGCTGACAGTGCACTTCTCTGACTCATGTACAGTGTGCTGCTGAAACACTGATAGTGTTTTTTCATGGAGGTCTGCAATCTATTAGACAGCACTTACTGGTACTGCAGACCATAAAAAACCATTAAATATTTGGGTAGATGGCAATGATCCTTCTAACCAACAATGTGAATGTATTGCTTTACACACACACAAGTAAATCTGCATGTACATGCACACAAAGTCTGTGACATTGATCTTGGTAAATTGGTTGTGCACCTTTGACCTGCTCTGCCACATTTGGCTGCACTAATCTGTCTCCTAAGGGTGCTTTTCTAACTCCAAAACCTCTCTAAGGATGCCAGCAGCTGATGGTCCTTGAAGCTCGCTTCAACCTGCCACAAAATTGCTTCCCTTCTTTCCCCACTGGGAAATTCCCATCCATCCATTACAATTACTCATAGAAATGCAAGCTAGACAGTATTGAGTCCTGGACCAAAAATGAGACTGAGGTCCAATTATTGGGTGACCATGTGGGATAGAAATAGGGGAATTTATACAACTGGAAAAGATAAATGCTCAGCCTTCTTCAGGACCACTGGCATCTTCTTTGACAAGTTGAGACATAGCAGACCATAAAGTTGTGATGGTATAAGCTCCAGAAAACCTAATTTAGATGATTTTTAGTGATGTTGAAAATTCATTAATTGTCTATTTTTTATTGGGTTTAATCTTGTGCAATCGAACTTCCAGAAACAAAAATTTAGCTTAACACAAAATGGTCTGCGAGAAATGTTTGCTATTAATATTACCCTCTCCAGCTGAGCAGGCTGCAGAGATTTTCTTTTCTGGATGGAAGATGCACAAAATGCATACCAGAGTTGAGGAACATAGCGTGGTAGTGGCCCCCTTTTGAGTGCTTTGTACAGTTTGGTTATTGTCTTAACCAAAAGCTTCCGCAGACTTACAGAGACTTTGGATCCAAGCATTGCTTTGCCATTTACAGTGTGGAGCATCAAGTATTTGTGCCAATAAAACCTTTATGCTGTGCCTTGTGCTGTTGGTTGAGTGCCTTGCAAGTGGAGTCTAAGCATGTGTTTGTGAGGCTCCTCAGAGCTGTGTTAGCAGAATCCCCTACTTTTAACCTCTGCAATTTGGAAAGCAGTTTGTCTAAACACTGAGAAGACTCCAGAACAAAGAGCCATTAAGCTTGGCAGACCCTTCTGGCTTGTTTTCCCCTAGAAGTGTACTTGCAAGGACCGAGATGATGTCAATCTGATAATGGCCTTTTCTATTTCTACCAGTGCTTAGATGGGACTGCAGAATTGACATTGTGTCTGCTTCATTAGTTCACCTACTGGCAGTTGCCTTGCTGAGATCACTGGTTTTTCCTGTTCTGTATTTATAGCTTTGTGTGCTGCTTTCAGCATGCAGATTATCAGAGCCCTGATTGCTGCACTTAGGAGTTTATCAAGACCTTGTTTTGCTAATCATGGAAAACTAGTCTCAACCAACTGTGCAGCAGGGAAATTTTGTTTCTCTCTCTCTCTTTCATAAATATGTGTATGTTTCAGGTGCTTAGATGTGCACATAGTAGTTCAGAAAATAACTGGTACAAATGTTGCCATTTCTAATAGGAAGCTGTTAGCATGCAAGATCTTTCAAAATGTTTAAAGCCAAAGCAGATTCAACATGTCTTTCTCTTGGGAAGTATAAGAGGACAGGATATCTGCAGTTCACACGTGAGCCCATGTTTGAGTTTAGGACCATGAGCCCACTTCTCTTCATCCCTCCACCATAATGACACCAGTAGGTGCCTGGCAGACAGGGCTCAATATTTTGCTGGTTAATCTGGTTGCATCTGCTGTCTTAAAACTCCAACTTCTGGGGCCAAGTGATCTTGCATTATTATCAATGATTGCTTTTAAAGAAAACATAAACTTTTTTAAGTTGAAGAGAAAGAATGAAAACTAAGTAAGGAGTTCTAAAACCTTGGACTCCAGCAAGCAAATGAAGAAAGACATACATTTCCTATTAAAAAGAATTGAATGATATAACTCTTGGCAGAGGACCATGGAACTGCTCTCAGCAGTATTTCCGTCTGCTAGGGCCAGGACTGAATGCACAGGGCATGTCTGCATTCTGAAATGAGCTGGAGAAGGCTTTGGTGGCAAGTCTGCTCAGCACACCCAGCCCAGACCTGGCTGGGGGGTCTAGATTATGACTAGCTGGTCCAATGGACTGGATGGCTCCTGGGCCAGCATGACATTGCCATGGCATGCATGCTACTCCCTCCCGGCGTCAAGCCAATGAAGCTGCAGCACTGGGTGGGCTCAGCACCAACGTCTATCATGAGAGAAAGGATCCCAGCAAAGGGTTTTTTTTCCATTTTGCATTGGTGAAGGATTATTTCTTGTACCTTGTTGTTCTGAGGGTGGGCATTGAGTTAACCACAGAAATGGACATTTCACCAAATGCTTGCCTTTTGTTGGATGGTTTCCCTTTTTCCATACCTCCTTTACAGTATGCTTGGAGACATTTGTAAGCACTCAGCAATTTATTCACATCCTGCAGAAGGGGAAAAAAGAAAGTTGCAGATGTCAACTTACATTTAACTGATTTGGCCAGTCGGTGGACTACAGAAAATTGTTCTGTTGGTGTCAAGCAGGTTCTTGGACAAGAAGATGTAGATAAGAAGTGAGCAAAATACAGTTGTAGGAAAGGGTTTGCATGTAATGTTCAAGATTAGATTAAAACAACAGCATGTTGTAAGGCTGCTGTGGTGAAGGACCAGTAATATTAAAAGAGCTACCTAAAACAGATGGGATTGATAACCTGAATGTACTTCTTGTTTTTCATCAGTGGTCCAGAGAACCTAGACAACTACCTTACACTGAATACTAAGTTTTGATTAGGTTACCTGGCATTTTGTGCCATTTGAGACTCTTGAGGACATGTGAGACACCAGTATGAGGCTGGTGGACATGAGTTCCCTAATGAATGATGGCGGGAGACAGGCAGGACAGTGAAGGACACCTCATCTTTTGCAAGATGTTTAGGATGGGCAATCAAATCAAATCAAACCAAACCTTGAGGGTGGGGTGAAGTTTCAGATTCAGATGCCTGCTTTTAGATATTGATGACTACCAATGACTTGAGTATCCAGACTCTCACTATAATCAGAGGAGATCTAATCAGTGAAATTAATGGAGCCTGGAGAGAGGCTCAGGTGGGCACATAGAGATATCTGCTTTAAGGTAACATGAATCACTCTCTTGGCTCCATTGGTTGGGATAAGATTTGGTTACCTACACATAGCATATAATACCATATGAGATGACTTAAAATATCAAGATATCCACACAAGACAGGTAGATAGGAGGCAGTTCTAAGACCTTCTGGAGCAGCAGGTGGAGGATAGGCAGGATAGGCTGCCCATATGAATAATGACTCTGTATCTCAATGGGGTAAGGAGGAACTTAAAACACTCAGCTCACTTGTGCACCTTATGTGGCAGACACCCTCAGCCTGCAAATTAATCTCACTGCTAACTTTAAGATAGTCAAATCAGAAAATCCTCCCACTTTAAAAGTGGTTCTTTACCTCTAAAAAGCTAAATTAGTTTACCGAATCTATGGAATTTCTAACTTTTCATGCTTTTAAGTGTTTTGAGAAAGAAGACTCTTATTACTTATCAGCCAAGTCTTACCTCGGGAGTTAGCTGCAGTTCAGGATACACCTACAAACATAACTGGAGAGCAGCTGGGTTTCTCAGTTAAGAGCCTGTAAAGCTCAGGAATTATATCAAGTGTCAGGTCTCCTGCATAACACAGGCCTTATCAAAAGTTCTGATCTCTCACTGAAGCCAAAATCTATAAAGCTGTGATTCCCATGAATCAGTCATGACTTGTACAGAAAAGCATGGGGCCTGATTTAAATTTTTCCTTTGATAGAGAATTCTCCATAACCATTAGTGAGCTGTTCTGGTGATCAACCCTTTCAACATCAAAAATAAATCTTCTACTCTGCATGTGTCAAATACCATCTTATAGATACTGGATTGTGTTGTAGGTTTGTCCATGAGAGTAGTAATCCCTTTGTTATTTTGATTCCTTCATGGGAAGTACTTGCAAGGTATCATCAAAACACCATTTAATCTCTTTTCTTGTAGCCATAAAGATTGAACTCTTTGAGTCTTCCACCATGTCTACAGTCCTTTGGTTGTTCCCAGAGCTCTCCTCTGAATCCTATCCAAATTTCTTTTTAAATTGCTCTTAAAATGTTGTCACCAAACCTGGTCAGTCATGCTAGAGACGATATAACCTCTGGACTCCTACACGGCATTTCTGTGTTCATTTAACCACTTTGGAAATGAAAGGCCTGGAGCACAGGAGTGTCTGAGAGAGCTGGGCTTGTTCGGTCTGGAGGGGAGGAGGCTGAGGGGAGACTCATCTCTCTACAACTACCTGAAGAGAGATTGGAGCAAGGAGGGGTCCAGCCTCTTCTCCTTGATGACAAGTGACAAGACTAGAGGAAATGGTTACAAGCTGCACCAGGGAAGGTTCAGGTTGGATATTAGGAAATACTTCACTGAAAGGGTTATCAAACATTGGAATGGTCTGCTCAGGGCTAAGGTGGAGTTGCTGTCCCTGTTGATGTTCAAGCAGTGTGTGAACCTGGCGCTTAGGGACATGGTTTAGTGTTGAACCTTCAGTGCTAGGTCAAGGGTTGGACTGGATGATCTTTGAGGTCTCTTCCAACCAAATGGATTCTGTGATACTGTGATTCTTACAGATACAAGTTTTTGTTTATCCATGTGTGGCCTTACTCACTATTTTCCATTACATCTCTCATCATGTATATAAAACCAACTGTCCTTGTCATTAGATATTCACTCTGTCACTGGTATATTGTCCCCATGAGTTACTATTATGCCTGTATGTATGTTATCAATGTTATTAAAGAACTTCTCTTTCCATATCACAGTCAAAAATGTCAAATAACAGACTGTTCAGAAAAGTCTCATAGGATCATATTTGAGGTTGTTTCCTCAGTTGCTCTCACATTGAAACTAGTAATTTGTAGTGTTTAACTCATGCTCAGCTATGTGCTGGGCCTGTGAGTCAAAGTGCTGTGCATAAGTGATTCTGATGCTTTCAGAGAATCTCTTAGATGAGCACTATGGCCTTTATCAACCCAACCTGTAATTTGATCAATAAAAGATAGCAAGTTATATCTTGTCATAATATTTGGTATACCATTACCCTGACAAAAGGAACCCCTTCTCTCTCCAGTGCCTTTTCTTTTCCTTTTCAACGAAGGCAGTCTCCTTCATTGTCTTCTGGAGGATGGACATGTAGGGTTATACCCTTTGGCCACAACAACCCTGTGCAGCACTATAGGCTGGGGACAGAGTGGCTGGAGAGCAGCCAGACAGAGAGGGACCTAGGGGTGCTGGTTGATAGCAGGCTGAATATGAGCCAGCAATGTGCCCAGGTGGCCAGGAGAGCCAATGGCATCCTGGTCTGTATCAGGAATAGTGTAGCCAGCAGGACAAGGGAGGTTATTCTTCCCCTGTACTCAGCACTGGTCAGGCCACATCTTGAGTCCTGTGTCCATTTCCGGACTCCTCAATTCAAGAGAGATGTTGAGGTACTGGAACGTGTCCAGAGAAGGGCAATGAAGCTGGTGAGGGGTCTGGAACACAAACCCTATGAGGAGAGGCTGAAGGAGCTGGGATTGTTTAGCCTGGTGAAGAGGAGGCTCAGGGGTGACCTCCTTGCTGTCTACAACTACCTGAAGGGAGGTTGTAGCCAGGTGGGGGTTGGTCTCTTCTCCCAGGCAACCAGCAGCAGAACAAGAGGACACAGTCTCAAGTTGTGCCAGGGGAGGTATAGGCTGGGTATTAGGAGGAAGTTCTTCACAGAGAGAGTTATTGCCCATTGGAATGGACTGCCCAGGGAGGTGGTGGAGTCACCATCGCTGGAGATGTTCAAGAGGAGACTGGATGAAGCACTTAGTGCCATGGTCTAGTTGATTGGATAGGGCTGGGTGATGGGCTGGACAATGGGCTGGACTGGATGATCTTGGAGGTCTCTTCCAACCTGGTTGATTCTATGATTCTAAGACGCAAGAGGCCCAATTAGCCTCTGGTGCATCATGCACCAGTCGCATTGGGAGGCAATGGAGATCTGCATCCTTGCAGGGCTTTGCTGGAGGTACTTCCTGGGGAGCACTGCTGAAGCATGGCTCAGCTCAGGCACAGGGGGGTTGGATCCTGCACGTGGGAGCAGGAGCAGGGAGTGGTGCCGCAGCTCACTCAGCCTTGCCGCTGTACTTTTCCCTTCTGTCAGGTAGTCATAGCAAATACCGACCCACCTGCTTTACTCTGACGCCACGCTGAGTTAATCATTGATTAAACAATCCTTTGTAAATGCAGAGTATTGTAAAAGCAGGAAGTGTTACCCTTACCAAATCAGCACGAGCTCTCCGCCCTGCTTAAATTTATAGCTCTGTGCTAAAATGTGTGAAATGGACCGTTACAAAAGAGGCTGGACTTCAGGTGTCTGTTCAGTCTTAAGGGGGGACACAAGGCATAGTAACAATTTGGTAGTATAGTTTGAAAAATGAGTAGGATTATGGAAGCTGAAGTACAAAGTATTGACATTATTCTACTATCTCTCTACACCAGGTTACAAACAGGAAAAAATCGCTAAAGCTGGGGATTTGGTATCAAGCTTAATTTGACAAAGAGCATTGGTTAAACCCCCAGCATTTACCATATGTACACTAAATTATTCAAAGGACATGGGGGATGATGAGATCAAGAGCAGCCCTGCACAAAAGGGCTTGGGGATACTGGTGGATGAGAAGCTGGTCATGAGCCAGCACTGTACACTTTCAGCCCAGAAGGCAAACCATATCCTGGGCTGCATTAAAAGAAGCATGACCAGCAGGTTGAGGTGATTCTGCTACTCTAGTCTGCTTTGTTGAGACCTCACCTGGAGTGCTGTGTCCAGCTCTGGAGTCCTCAACACAGGAAGAACATGGATCTGCTGAAACGGGTCCAGAGGAGGGCCATGAAGATGATCCTCTGATAATCTGGGTGGAGAATCTCTCCTATGAAGACAGGCTGAAAGACTTGAGGTTGTTCAGCCTGGAGAAGAGAAGGCTCTGGGAAGACATTATAGCAGCATTCCAGTACCTGAAAAGGACCTAGAAGAAAGCTGGGGAGGGACTGTAGGGCTTGTAGTGACAGGACAAGGTGCAATGGTTTTAAACTGGAGCAAGGTAGATTTAGGTTGTCATTAGGATGAAATTCTTACAGTGATCATAGTGAAATACTGGAACAGGTCACCCTGAGCTGTGGAGGAGGCCCCATCCCTGGAGGCATTCAGTGTCAGACTTGATGAGGCCCTGAGCAACTTGGTCTATATTGGAGATGTCCCTGCTTATTGCAGGGGGGGTTGGACAAGATGACCTTTGAAGGTTCCTTCCAACCCTATGCTTTCTAGGATTCTATGGCATGGAAGTAGAAAAGGGGAAAAAGATGGATATTATTACTCGTGCAACTGAGTATAACATGTAGGGAGCAAACCCAAAACAAAACAAAACAAACAAAAAAAAAGGTAAAAGTAGCATAGAAAACACATAGTTATGTTTGTAATTGTATTTTTGAGTATTTTTTTGTTTCTGTGAGCCATCTGGGCAACTGAGTGTTTCACCAATCATAGCTCGAATGTGAGAAAATAGTGTAGTGATGTGCTGTTACAGTCATCTGCTTCTGCTCACATGGGCTTGTCATAAGGCTCCTGCTCTACTGTGAATCCTGGCTGGGTCAGCAGTGAACGTAGCTAGCTTCAGACTCTGTTTACCACAGCTTCTGAATATTCTAAATTCTGCAGACTTATAGGGGTGGTGCCAGAGGCTCTCAGAGTCTGGACTTGGTTAAATTTGTGGTGAAGGGAAGGGAGAAGTAGGGGGGGAAGGGAGAACTCCATCTGGGGTAAATTAAGATAGTGCTATACCAAATCTGTGGCAATTGAAGACTGGGTTAAGGAAAAAAGAATATCCTGAGAGCTCATGGAGGGTCTCCATTGAGTAGCCAGCCAGGTGATGTTTTCATCCTTTTGTTCTGTTTGTCTGAGAAACCTGAGTGAAGTTCATGGATTTATTCTGGTTTTGTTTCTAGCTCCCCCCAAAGTACTGATAAAGCAGTGACAAAAAGGAAAGGTCTCCCTGTAAACCAGTTATTTGCCTCATGCCAGATGAAGGTTTAGACTACTCTATTTGAGGTGGGGTAATGTAAGAAAGGGTGAGTTTAAGGGAGGTGATTTACTTCCAGACTTGAGAAGGAAAGAATTAATTGGCAAGGTTTTCAGGAGTATTAAGTAGTATGCAGACCCTAGGATATTCTTACCTGGCTTTTAGCTTTCAGTCTCTATTTCCCTTAAAGAAAAAATGTTAAAATGGACTGAGACCCCATGTTCTGCCCTTCTTCTGGCTTCTTTCAAGTGCATTCACCATGTTCAATCTTCATGAGGGGAAACTCAAATTTTCCAAGACCATTCTAGGGAATGTCTGAATTCTGGTATTACATGATGTCAGCCTTCACCTCCCACTTGTGTATGTTGGGGGCTTAGTGCTTACAGCTTGCTAAGAATTTGATACTTGAATTAGTTTCATACATTTTATGAACAGCTATTCCCCTCACCTCCTATGCCACCATGAGGACTCTTTTGCAGAAGTTCTACACCAGGTGGTAGAGTTCTGCCATCCAGAATGATTCTTTGGGAACCATCTGGATGTCTTTGAAATTCTGCTGCAGTGGTTCTCATCACATCTGAGACTGTACAGATTAGAGATTTCCATTGCAGCATAATCAGCCTTCTACCTGAGTATTTCTTCATTAACAGATTGTCAGAGAACAACTGCTACACCTAATGCGTACAAAGTGGAGATAGATTACATGGCACAGAAATAACTTCAGTCTGATAAATCAAATTAATTGGGAATATCTCCAAGGAAGAAAATCAAGTGTCAAACAGTAACATGAAATGTAGAGACCCTCCTGAATTGCTATGCCCTGCAAGTGTTATAAAAATGTCATTTCCCTTGATTAATACACAGTGGAGACATTTGGAGAAAGCAGTCAAGCATTTACAGATGTTTTCAAGGATTTGCATTTTGTCTGGGGCAATCCATGACCATTCAAACCCTACAGAATCTAATCCCATTCATAGTAGTCGATCTGGATTGCACCAAGGGAACTGTAGAGATAGTCCAGATTTACACCAGTACAGCTGAGAACAAAGCCTTGCTGAAATATGCAGTTAATTCAGTCTTGTACCTACTGTCTCGTTAGGTAACTAAGCTCAACAGGTTTGCAAAGGTGATCTCACTATCCAGCATTCACAAACTCCTTCCTTACCAAGAATGAGGCTAGTTTTGGTCCATCATCTCAAAAGGACACAGACTTGGCAAGACTGCCAAGTATTTTCAGCAGTTGTAGTAAGTATTTTCTTGTGGTCAGCAATGTCTTATCTGAAAGATTATAGCTGGAATGCTTCAAAAGTGATGGACAGAAATTAACTACTCTGTTTTTCTAGGTTTCCTGAAGTATTATCCCAATGAATATGACAACCAACCCTGGAGTGACTTGTTGAGTCTGGATCTCAGAGCTTCTCTGAGCTGGGCATCTGAGTTTGAGGCTATTTGCCTCAAATGGAGTGACTTCCCACCTGTCTGTTGCACCTGAGACCTGATGCTGTTTTCAGCAGTAATCAAAAGCCACATTTTTTTAGAGTTAATATTTTACTGGTGCCACATGCATAAACAGAACAGAGCTTTATTGTACTTTTCTTTTTTATTAATTTTTACCACTGAAATCCCCTATTAGGGCATTTCTAAATGCAGAGCTTTTATATATCATCATGGACACATTAACAAGTGTGCGCATCTGGCCTAAATTAGACCACCTAGGAAGGTGGCCTACAAAATCTAGATATTACCAGAGGAAACATTGGAAAAGGCAGTTTACTACTAAGAAGAGAAATATTTTAAAGCCAGCCCACCAGCGAAGAGATCGTGGCAGCCCATAAAAAATTCTTCAACAGAGAGTGGAAAGTGCATATGAAGGACAGATATCGATCCCAGTTCCACCAAAAGTAATTAACTGTGTTGACCTCAGGATATTTACCCCAGTGTTAACAGTTGTGAGGCTGAATGAGACACAGAAAGTAAGATGCAGTTCTGAGATGGTGTGAAGCAATTGCAGATACATGCTGAAATGTCACCTGTCAGATGAGAAAACCACTAGAAAACCAAAATACATCATGAAACTTTTGGAGAACATTGGAAGCCTAGGTCTCTGCTAGAAGTAGTAGACTGTAACAGATGTAAAAAATTATGGCTACACATAATAATCCAAAAAACAAAGGAAATGAAAGCAAAGATGCATACGTCTAAGGTATTTCCTATTTCCTCTTTACAATGCTGAGGAGTCTTGATGCTTACCTCACATACCAGAGCAGAAGGACCACATGCTGTCTTGTATAAACACCGCCAGTCCAAGTCTGATTTTACAGAGTTCAGGTTTGGTTTAAGAAATTAAGACTGCCTGCAGCCCTATTGCATTCCCACTTGGCTGCATCACCAGAGTACAAAGTTGAATAGGAATAACAAATCCCACAAACAGGATTTATCTCTGCACTACTGGAAAAAAAATAAGGAATATATTACATTGCAGCAACCTGAGAACATAAGCTGAAGATCTGAGCATACAGCGCCAATGCTTTTGCAGGTTGCTGTTAAAGGTCCTGTTACATGTCTGGTATTCCTTCAGCTAAACCATCACAAAGAATTTGGTGCTTGGTGTTTAGGTGTTAATGCTGCTTTTAAAACTGTGTAACTTATGGAATGCTTGGAATATGGTTTGAGGTTGGTGCATTCTTCCACCCTGTGGGATGAACACCGAGTGGTCCATCAGCCGTGGGAGGAAGCACAATAAACATGAAGTCTTTTAGAGATCCCCTTTGATCTTCTGAGGGTGCTTGGGTGGGTGCCTCATCCTACAGATTCAGATGACCGTGTGGCCTCTCCGCTCATTGCTAATCCCCCAGGACAGAGGTGAGGTGACAACAGTCAGGAGGCAGCAGTTGCTGACATGGCAGTTTGTTAGACATAGCCTAAGTGGTTGCTAAGGTGCAAAAGGGTTGTAGGTCATTAGCATCACCCATTTTGGATAGGAGCTCTTGTCATCTGTTTGAATACTTAAGACTCTCCCACTTTGTGATTTTGGCACAGATGAGGGAAAACAGTAAAGGATCAACTTAAGCTACTTCAGGAGAAGGCATAATAAACCCTGTAAGGAAGAATCTACTTGGACAACAGTTTATTTCCAAACCTTCTCAGACAGCAGTTTGTTTATACCAAATGCCTGATCAGTCAAATGGATATCCCAAGCCTAGCAGGCTAATGAGATGCTGTGGTGGAGACACGCTGGCACCTGAAGAGAAGAGTGGTTACCATCCTGTCCATCCACTTGGGCAGTGCAGTCCAGACCATGGTGCAACTCCCTGTAGTGACCAATGGCACAAACCAAGATGAAGGGCCAAGCTCACGCCCCTGGATCAAGGGCAGAAGCTACTGAGCCATGAAAACATATGGATTACCCTGACTGACTTATGGCCTTGTACTGTGAACTGGTGCTCCTGAACAGGAGGCACTTGTGCTTCTCCAAACCCCCATATCTCTCTGGTAAGGAAGGCACCATGCAAGCAGGCTCTTACTTCTTTCCTCACACAATGGTCCTTCAGCTAGATTGGCAGGTGTCTGTTAGCCATAAATAGTGAATAATACAGAGGCAGCTGGGACAAGGACAGTGCTGGAAAGGACATTCATCTGGTTCTGCTTTGGTGGATACTGGTGCTCAGTGGTGAATAGGAAAGAGAAAAGAGCCAAGCAGTTTCATTTCAGCAGTGACCATGCTGTTGCCAGACTTGCTGTTCTCTAACACCCAACTGTAGTCCATTCTGACCCTGGTTTTAGTGTGCTGAAAATACAGGGTGGTGGGTACAAGGGTCATTTTTCACTGAGATCTAGAAATGGTAATCTAGAGATCTAGAGATCTAGAAATGGAGATCTAGAAGCTGGTGAGGGGCCTGGAACACAAGCCCTATGAGGAGAGGCTGAGGGAGCTGGGGTTGTTTAGCCTGGAGAAGAGGAGGCTCAGGGGAGACCTCATTGCTCTCTACAATTACCTCAGGGGAGGCTGTAGCCAGGTGGGGGTTGGTCTCTTCTCCCAGGCAATCGATGACAGAACGAGGGAACACAGTCTCAAGTTGTGCCAGGGGAGGTGTAGGCTGGATATTAGGAGGAAGTTCTTCACAGAGAGGGTGGTTGCCCATTGGAATGGGCTGCCCAGGGAGGTGGTGGAGTCGCCGTCCCTGGAGATGTTCAAGAGGAGACTGGATGAGGCACTTAGTGCCATGGTCTGGTTGATTGGATAGGGCTGGGTGATGGGTTGGACTGGATGATCTTGGAGGTCTCTTCCAACCTGGTTGATTCTATGATTCTATGATAAATCAGTAAACTGCACAGGTCAGCCTGGAGACAGCACTAGCGAGAAGGAAGGAGGTGAGCTTCTGTAACCATGGAGTGGCAGAATACCTCCTCACACTGAGTCACTTGGCAGTGAAGGGTCTGCAGAGTGGGACTTTGGCTAGGAAAATGTGCAAGACTACTCCACTCACTGCAAGACCACTCTACTCACATTGAAGAACTGGAGGCAAGCAAGGAAGAAACAAATAACACCACATGACTGATAGAATCTGTTAACAACGCTGGACTCTCCTAAGCTCACCCTCTAAATCCATCACTATTTTGTGCCCCTTCAAGTTGTGATGGAATCTTGAGGAACAGACCAAGCAGAAACCACCAGCACCAACATAATCTAGTTTAGATTTGGGGGAAGTGGAAAGAATGTTATTTGTGCTGCTCCAAGTTTGTGAACTCTGTGTCCTATCAACCTCTAGATTTCTTTTTTAACTGTTGTCCTCTTATACACCTTCTGCAAAACATACACTGCCTATTGCCATCACCTTCAGGCAGGCAGGGAGTTCCTTACTTCATGGTACTGCCTCAATTTAGCTGCTTCAAATATTTTATTGGCCTATGCTGGCTTTTTTTTTTTGGTCAGTGTTTACTGCACAGCAAACATGGGAAACAATTCTTGTTAAAGAACATGAACATCTCCCTAGTTGATTGTATGAAGTTATGCACAAGATCTCACAGCAAAATCTTTGCTTAATTGGCAGAAAAACTCCCCAGGATACTGTCAGTGCTGCTTTTGCTCTTGGATTATAACTCCCATCAGAGGGTGCAGGATGTCATCTCAGAATCAGCTGAAGTGTCTACTTTTTATCCACTGAAGGGCCCACAAGATCCTGTTTGTACCACTTAGGTCACGCTGACAGCCCCATCTACACTCATGTGCTGATTTCTGCCCAATAATTACTTCAGAGGTTTGTTAATGAAAGACTGTGCTGGAAATAATCAGAGGAGCAGCACATGGTGGAGAAGGTGGAGTCCTGAGCTCCCCATGGCAAACAGAAGAAAACTCCTGCCCTTGCTGCTGAAGACCTCTTTCCACCAATGCATGGCAAATGCAGCCCCTTGCCAGGTAAGAAAGATCTTCAGCTTGATATAGAATTTATTCATTACTACTTTGTGAGGATTAAAAAAAAAAAGCAAAGCAATGCTAACTGATTCCCAAGTTTTGCCATTTGCACTTGCAAGACTGGGAGGACTGACATTTGTGGGTATCAGACATGAGTCTGCTGTTCTTTGGGCCCCATCCAGACTCTGGGCCCTCTCCTTACCTCCCACAGACTGCAGCAGCATCTGTCACTGCATGGAGCAATTGCTGACATTGGGTTTGGAGGTGAAGGTCAAGTAAATTGGCTTAAATCTTGTCTAGCATTTTTTCAAATAGTCTGTTCTATCATGTGTCCCAAGCCACTGAGCAATCACCTTGCTACGTCTGTTTTGAGGCCGGTTACTTACATCTGGATAAAGCATACCTCATGCATTTTGATTGCCTTTTCATTCATCTGAGCAGAGGTTCCCAGCTCTTCATGTCTTTTTCTGCTGAGCAAAATAGCCAGATGAGATTCTCCCATTTCTCTCAGCAAGCATCCTTACCTATTCCAGTCAGATCTGCCTCTCAGTTTTCTTCCTGATAAACTTAACAGTGCAAGACTCACATAATTCTCATTGCAGGAATTTCTCCTTACCCTCACATCATTTGTGTATTTCTGCCACCTCTATGATTTTTTTCCAAAGCCCTTTAAAACTGCTGACATTTAACTTGAATACTGTTTTATGGAACTAGTCTCATCAAATCCATATGAGACGGAAAATCAACTTCCTGGCTGTAATCATTATTCTCTTGTTTAAATATCCAAAGGTCACGTAACCCCTCTCACTACGTGCTTTGAAGGAATGCTTCCCAGCTCTGGCCTTAAATCATCTGAGCTTTGCTCTGTGTACTAGTAGATACAAGTAAGGCTTTGTTAAAGAAGATTTGGTTTGAGTGGATCCTGATTGTTTTGTACAATGGTCTCATTATTTACTATTGTGCCTGTATTGGACCACCCATATACCTTATCAGCCATGGCTTTACAGGTCACTTCAGAAGGCTGGTAGCCCTAGCAGGCCACCAGCGAAACATCCATCTTACTTTCTGAGTGATGCCTCTTAGTTGCTAGCAGACTTGTTCAAAGCTGGCTGCTGCTGTGTGCCAAAATGCAGCTCAGCCTGCCACCAGCACAACCACTGAGGCTGCTAGCAAAGTGGTCTCATTAATGAACCTCTCTACATGCATTCAGAGCCTGATACCCTTTGGGAAGGACTGCAAAGCTTTCCACCTGGCCTTTCCATCCCAGCACTGGGACCTCTCACTTGAAAAAACAAAACAAAGCAAAACAAAACCTTGCCCTGTGTTGACTTTTCACCCTGGAAAGGTTACAGGAGTTGATTGTCCCAGGTTGCCCAAGGAGGTAGTTGAGTCCCCATCCTTGGAGCCATTCAGGGTGAACCTTGACAAGACTCTGGGCAGCCCAATCTAGTTGAGGATGCCCCTGCTTACTGCAGAAGGGGTTGGACTAGATGGCCTTTGGAGTTCCCTTCATACCCAAACCATTCTGTGATTCTATGATTCTGTGATTTCAAGTGGAAGATAGAAAAGGCACCAATGGTTTCATCTTAAAGCTTTAAACATGAAGAGATCTCCCTTAAGTAATAATGTACTTGTTGCTGTTGCATTTGCAGGAGTAGAGTGTGCTGGGGGCCTGTGCACCATGAGTGGAAAACACGTGGCAGCCCCAGGTAGTGCCCACTAGCAAGGGTGCAGGAGCAATGGTCAACTGCTTGGCTGGACTCTGGAGCACAGAAATACGTCATGCAGAGACTTTATCTCAGCCCTTCTTTGATGGTGGGCAGGGAAGGAGCTCAGCAAGCAGCCAGAGATGCACTGTGCTTCAGGAGGTTCCTGGGTTAAACAGGAGACCAAGTGAAGGCACCAGGGACGCACTAGACCCCCCAAAATGGTGTGAGGCTATGTACAAGAAACATGGTTGCAGTTATCAGCTGCTTCAGCATGGCTGATATTCTGCATATCAGATCAGAAAGAGCACTCTAAGGAAAATTTGGGACAAGGAGGATTGTACTAAGAAGCAATTATTTTTTACAGTAAAAGAACAATTTCTGGGAGGTCTTCTCTGCAGAACAGAGCCCTCCTTCTTCTCTCTCTCTCTGCTGATTGTTGCTCCTGTGTACCAGGGAGTGGGCAGGTGAGAGTGGGCGGCCAGTGCGCAGAGCTGAGTGCATCTTTGCAAATTATCTGCAAGCTTCAGGTAAAATGTAGATCAGAAAGTATTGCTGAGCAGAAGCTGGTTTTTCATATTTAGATAAGCAAGGTTTGATGTGGGATTTTATGAGGTTTCTGTACTGTTACTGGAGTACCTGGTTCCCACTAAGGAAACATTGTTAAAAACAGAAGTAAAACCTTCCCAGTGGGGATTTGAGATGTCTGTATCAGGCTGGTGCCATTTTTGGTCCTTTCAAACTATGTGCTTGTCTGAGGCCCAGAAAGTCAATGAAAAGTCCTGCAGTTTTCAGCTAATGTTGTGTTAAGTCATGTTAGACCTGTAACAAGACTTTATCCATGGGAAAAGGATGTCTTGCTTTCTCCTTCATCCAAACATTAGTTAGCTTCAGTCTGCTTTCTGCTGTATGGGAAATCTCAGTCAAACAATATACCAGGTATTAATGTGTCCCACTCCTTATAATCCAGCTATAACACTATATCTCAGAAATCCCGGCGACCTACTTCATGTTAGGGAGAAGCAACTTCTGGCCTTCATGAAATGCTTTTTTTGTATGCCACTCCTTCACCGTAATCAAGGACTCCAGGTTGTCTGTAGCAAAGGACTGAATCAGCTTTATGACATTTTCAACTGGTGAGAGGGAAGGCTTGCTGATTAAATGTTTTGAAGATTGACATTATTCCTAGATCTCAGAAGCTCTGGACTCAGTGACCCAAGCAACTACACCCAAAGGCTCTGCTCACTACAATAAAAGAAAATTAGAAACATGATTCAGGAAACTGGGAGAACACCCAGGATTTCAAGTCAAGGCCCTTGCAAGCACAGCAAAGAAAGAAAACACAGGCAAAGCAAGCCATAAGCTGTTGGTTCTTGGTGAGATGCATTGCTGTCTAGAGTATGGGGGCTGGGTTGGGACCCAAAGGTCTCTGGATCTACCACAGATTGTCTGTCTGACCTTGGGCAGGCCCCTGCCCCCTTGCTTCCTTTCCTTGTTCAAAGAGCCAGAGCTATCTTTTACAAATATTTGCCTAGGTAGTGCCTACCACCAGGAGTCAAATGCCGAACTTGCTCCTTATTCTTCTCCCTGTTTAAAGTTTGTGGGTGCTATTTCCTCTTCCCAAGGGTGGTGCACAGAGCTCATTGTCCTACATGCAGCACCAGGGGACACTAAAATGCATCACTCTTGATCAATGCCTGTGCAGGCTGCATTTCATAATTTTTTCTGACTTTCTCCCTGATATATTGGAGTGCCCCTCTGCAATCAGGAGATCAAACAAACCTTCTCCAGTGGCTGGGGTCTGGATGGGAGCTGCCTCTCAAAAATTCCTCTGGGGCATACTTGGCTATGCTTGCTCTTCGAGCCAGACTGGAAAGCTATACACAGCATTTGCTTCTCAGCATTTGTCACCTTGCTCCAAAGCATTCCTTTCCCTCTGCTGAGCCCCAACCCTTTGGAGTATCTACCAGTGGCATTTTGCCTGAGCAAGGCTAGCAGAATCAGGCCACATGACACCAACATAAAGGAAGGGCTTTCCTATGATCTGGGAAACTGATCTGGTGATGCCACTGGTTGAAATGCTTCTCTGATGGGGAAAGAGTGTCACTTGTCCTCTTCGGAAGGATATATTAATTATCCTGTTGTCCATCAGTCGAGATGGATCACTTGCCCCTTCTGGTGTAATTTGTCTTGTGAAAGACAGAAACCAAATGGTGTGCTGGAACACTGTGAAAGAGAGGGATGAGACTCTTTTGTGCATGGCATCCATGTATAAAACATTTTTGTAGGAGCTGCTACTGACCTTCAGAAATTTTGCCCATCAGACAACAACTCCAAACACAATGCCACTGAAGAAGCCCTTTGCCCTGATGACATCACTGGACTGATCTGATTTTCACATGGACTTCATGTAGAACTCAGTGACCTCCTGGTAGATATTCAGCACTTCTGAGAGATCTCACCACTTAGATCTCCAGTTTGTTGGCCTTATAGCAGCTAAGTCTTTGGGCTTGTTGTGGTCTAGTGGAGGCCAGCGTCAGTGTCCTCAGACAGGATAAACTGGAAATCTGTTGCTTTTGATTGGTTGATGTCAGTGAAAGATCTATCTCCAGCCTCTCATATGGAGTTGCTATGTCATTAATTTTAAAACATTATGTTGTTTTTAAATACAAATTTCAAACTGCATTACACCAGTCATCTCAAACCATAATGTTGGCATCTGATTTGAGGAGCTGCAGATCATTTGGGACATACTCCAAGTAGCATTACAGCAGATACTACTTACCTCCAACGTTTAAACCATCCTTCCTACATGTTCAGAGATAATTTACTTATCCTAAGATGTATCTCTAAGTTGTATGTCTGCACAGTGGTAAGGAATAGTCAGTCTGATCCTTGTAGTGTCAGGAAATGCAGAGGGTACCCAGATGCATTTAGCTGTCAAAGCCTGATCCTCCTCTTGTTTTATGCCAGGCTCACCCCATCGTAAATCCACACGGATTTTATCTTGATTCGTAGCTGAGCAAATGGTATCAAAGTCGAGCTCCTGCTCTGTCTTGCTTGTGGTTATAAAATTCAAGTTTGCATCTCCTTGTGAACTTTAATCTCTAAAGATTTACTCTTCCCTTTTATATTTTTCTTCTGTGTATTTTCCCTTCCACAAACTAATCCAATGGTTTGTCATTTTCTTTTAAATACTGAAAATGACCTTTCTTATTTTGATGGGCTCTGAACAATAGTACTTGCTGTCTTGCACTCATTCTTCATCCTGGGGCTGTGAGTCATTACGGTTATGAAAGATGCAACATTGAGTCACTGACTGTCAAACATCTCTGCTGTTAGGGATGGAGCCTTTCAAGAACCCTTCTCCTTGTAATCATTACTCTTCTGTATTTACATTACAGTAAGACCCTGATCCCAAGTCAGAGCTGAGGCTCTAGTCATTAAGTGCAGTGCAAACACACTCGTCTTACCACAGTCCTTGCCCTGATGAGCAAGTGTGGGATCAGTCTGGGACTATCTACATGTAGAGGGTCTTTATAGGTATTGATTAATTAAGCCTTGCAACAGTTGTATCAGTTAGCAGACAGTCAGCATACAGAGCAGTAATTTGTCTGGTCATTACAACACTGACCTACAGCTTGGCTGTTACTGCTTGAAGTCCCCAGCTGTGTCTCACCATGTGGGAGCCTGAATAAGTCTTCTATAGGTGTTTGGCTTCCATGAAATATAGGTCTTGGCTTAGGTGTGCCTCAAAATCATCTCTGTAGGGATATATTAACACCACCCCTTTTACAGCCTACACGAGACAAGAAAATAGCAAAAGCTGACACTCAATAGCAGGGAAAGCTTGAAAATCAGTGTTTCTGGAGGATGGAAACTAACCAGCATGTCAGGGTGCCAGGTACACAAACAGCTTTGTCTTTTGCAGGTCAGGCCCTGATGCCAGTCATCCAAATGAGCTTTTTGGTGGAATCACACCCCATGAGGTGACATCATTGGCCAGCATTGGCAGCAGCAGAAACAGTGCTTTGACTGCTCTGCCAGTGCTCAGAGTATGATTACCATGCACCTTTTTTAATGCAAAGTATGTCTTTGTTCAGTCTGGGCTGCAGTGCCCTCAGGGTCATGCCCAAAACTTATGAAGGTCTTTCGGCTCTCCCATTCTAGACCACATCTCTCCCATTCTAGAACTGAGGTGGTTTCTGGCTGGAGCATGGCTCCATGAGGGTAGGAGCATCCCTTTTCAAAGCCCTTCTGCATGTTCCAGCAGAAGCCAGCCGTGGTTTGTTACAAAGGCATGTCATACTGCTTGCAGCACTTTCAACCCCATCCATTCTACAGCCTAACTGAGGTTTATGTTTCTGCTTGCTGGATCCAGTTCTGTGCCTAAAGCTTCCTTTGGTGCTCTCTGTCCCAACAGGCCAAGCACAAGCTTTGGTGATGCCCAGACTGAGGTTTATACAGGTGTCACTGGCAGTGCAGGCTCAAGGTCTGAAGCACTAAACTGTAGGAACTTCCCCATACGGGTTTTGCATTTAATTAAGTTGGATTTTGTGTCATGATGTGGGAACTGCTGATGTAGAGGGGAACAAAACCCCTTAGCAACAGCCTCACAGCACTCGTCTTTGGCAGCCAAATAACCAGAGACCAATCTCTCATCTGTGCTGTGACTCTGCTGGCACTGCTGTCAAATAGCAGAATTTCTCCTTGTATGGGTAGAAATGAAGTTTCTGTACAGGGTATCATTGCTGAGGGTCCATCAGCTTCTTCAAGACACCACATTCCAGCCTCATTGCTCTTTAATGACTTACATTATTTTTAGTAAAGCGAAATACATTTTAACAAGTCTTATTTGCCACCTTGGGGTCAGATGAGTGATGATGCATTCCTGCAGTGACCCAATAAGTGAACACAGGAGCCATGTGTTAATTTGATCTGTTTCTTTTTAAATATCCTCCTGGTGGTTGTTTTCTTTCAGTTGACACAAATAGCTATGCTGCAGTAGCTAACTTTCACTTCTCGGTGATGAATGTCTCATCCCATTACACCAAGCTCAAGCTTTTGCTAACATTCACTTATGAAAACTTGCTCAGCCAAAGTCTATGGTAATTTGAAGATTATTATGTAAATGCACATTGCTTTGTCACTGAAGGATGACTTGAAATATCCCTGACCAGTAAAGTTTGACTGAACTATTTACAATTAATAGTCCAAAGGGTTGGAAAGAGAGGTGCTGCACTGCCTGGGTAGGCATGGAGCAGGGGGTGGCGGGGGGGAAAGGTTCTTCCAGGAGGATGGATTTCTCTGCTGAGCTCTTTCATGCCTGTCTTGGGTTTATTCTCTGCTTTCAAACAAGTGTGAATCAGGAGCAAGGTGCCCAGGTTGAGATGTTCAATGCTCCTCAGTCACACCTCAGCCTTGAGAAACCCGTCTTCTGGAAGGGTCTTGGCTTGTGCACCTGGAAGCAAAGTCAAGTGAGAATCACTGGTCACTTCTGGAAGTCCTAATTGCAGGTGACAGCTAGTTGTTCATCTATCTCTGCTCAGAGTTCAGGATACAGAAATGCTACTTCTTTCCCTCCAGATGAGGATGAAGGATGAAGTGCTGTAAGATAAACCTGCTCACAGTATCTTACTGTAGTAACAAACTGCTCATTTTGTAAGTTTATAGTTAAGATAGTAGAAGTTGCAGTTGGTAGGTGTGTTACAACAAAGGTTTCTTTAGATTCTAACTGGGCAGAAAATTAAATTAAAAAACAGAGTGACTGGAGGTACTAGGCCTGTAATTAAGTGGATGAGTGGATGCATGGCTTATCTGCTAACATACGAACATTCAAGAATCCTCTAAAACCACATGAAGAAGTTTACATGGTTGGACTTAATTGTTCTTCTTGTCTTGCAGTTGGTGAAATTAAAGGAAATGTTGGCCTTCAAAAAAAAAAAAAAAAGCAGGTAATTCAGGAAGAGAACCATCTGGCAGTACTCTGAAGTTTTGTTGCAAAACATGTAAGAAATATTCATCACTAGTTGGATAAACAGATTATACTACTGCGGGACAGCAAAAGATATAAATGTTATGCAATAAGTAAGGTCTTGTTCTGTGTAATGTGATTCACATGAGTAATTGCACTGAGACCACTGGCTCTGTCAGGGCTTCTGAAATTAATATTATTTTGTACCAGCTTGCATCATTCCAAACAATTTTACTCAAGCTGGACAATTTGGAGTTATTCACCTGGCCTGCTGAACCTCAGCATTTGATTGCCTGACTGATATCCACTTCTTTTTCTCCCCCATCATGCACAGGGGTAGGGCAGGACTGTGTTTCTGTGTGGGTGATGTACATGGTAGGTTTGGGCTGAGCCAGAAGCAGAAGGCAACTGTTGACAAGCCCAGAAAGGAGCTTCTGGTTTACAAGCCTGGGGATTTGAAATTAAGCTCTAAACTTCAGTAAGTGTCATGTGCTTATTCACCATGCAGTGCACCATAAAAATTGCAGGAGCCACAAAGCAAATGAGGAAAAAAAAAAATCAAAGTGAGGCACTAAGTTCCTCACTTTTCCCATCCTGACTGAAAAAAAAAAGGACATTTTTCCTATTAATTCTTTTTTAGGCTTAGTTTCTTCTCCCATAGAAAGATGTTGACTGCATTACATTTAACACGTCATAAGAGACGTGCCTGATTTTATTCCTTTTTCTGTCATACCATCCCTCTATCTTCTGGAAAAGTATAACTACAAACAATAAAAATACACCAAAAATAAACCCACCTTTAGTGTTATGTTTATGATAGCCTTTAGGAACCAGGAATTAGCATTACACAGAAGGATGCCAAAGTGTTTTTCTGCAGGTTGTAAAACAGGAAAACAATCTCCAGTGGTGCAAGAGGCATTTGAAATGCATGCTTCCCTTTTCTACTTTTTTATTGCAAACCATTTAACAGTTCTGAGTCTGCATCAAATTTTCTGTGACCCAGCTCTAAACGTTCCACTTAGTTAGCCTAAACCTCTTTACATTCCTCAACTCTGATCTGCTAATCCCCCATAAATCACCACTGTTTCTCAACAAACTCAAGCCAGTGTCAAGATTTATGTGGAAAGGATTTGTCATTTCCCACCAGTCTTAGCGTGAATCAAAATGGGTGGGTGCTGAGGGACGACAGAAAAAGGAGGAGCTCCAACACTGAAGGGGATGGTTTGGTGCAAGAGAGCGAACTGTTTGTTTTGCAGATGATCAAGAATTTGGGGCTGCAAATGGGAATGTTTCTGATGCTGTTTCCATCAGGACAATCCCATCAGGGAAAGGCCCAGAGGAGCTGTATTTCCTCAAATTTTGTGTGCTGTGGATGCTGGATACCTGTAACAGATCAATGCCTGGGACTGCAGGATTGCTGGTGGGGATTGCCCAGACCCACATGGCCACAGACAGCCTGCATGGTACATGGAGAGTGTGGAGATCTCAGTCCTTTGGTGTTTGGACTCTAGGTGTGCAGGAGGGAGGAAGCACATCTGAGCTCCTTGCAGAAATTAAAGAAGTGGCAACAAACCCTTCTGAGTCCCTCCAGGGGGTCCATCTTGTTCTCCTCAGTTTACGTGGTCACATTTCAAGATGTTACCTGTGCTACAAATACAGACACTGAAGTTTTGTTTTGGGCTCTTACAGGTTGATTTTCCTGCCTCTCCTCTGGTGTTGCCATGTTTTCTTTTCATATTGCATGGTCAGGGGTGCAGTCCCTAAACTACCCCCTGGGAGGAACTGCGATCTCACCTGCTTCCTTCCAGGTTGGTTTTACTCTCTACATGCCTCTTTCACAGGGCAGAGCATTTACAGCTGTTTCCCTTCTATTCAAATCTCATTTTTTGTTTGTTTGTTTTTCTTTGATAGAATACAATCTGGTTTTGTTCTTCACACCCAAACCATCACCTGTTCCTGGAGGCTGAAACTCACTCTTCCCATGGTCACCAAGTCCCTGCAACCAGGGAACTCAATCAGACCTCAGCAGCATCTGCTTTTGGGTGGCTGGTGCCCATGCCTCTCCTAGAGGTCACATGGACACTAGCAGCCAATATCTGCAAACAAATACTCCCAACAGTCACAGGGATGGGTTTGGTATGTGGTAAATGGTGTATTTTTGATGAACTTTTAGCATTCCCAAACCCTGAATTGGACCATTCAGGGTCTATCTGCAAATACGTACAGAGCTTGTCTGGGGAAAGGACTTTGATGTTGGTTCAAGATGCATCAATGGGAGTCGAGAGGCTAGGCTGGAGCTGGCAAGATGTGGAAGTGAAGATATGGCATTAAGCAATGCATCAGCAGCCACCAGTTGTTCTCAAGATCTTCATCTTATCCCATAAAAGCTATAAATAATAATAGGCCACCTTGTGCAGGAACCACTTGGGACGAATCTTTTGCTCCTTTTGGCAGCATGTGTTGTGCTGTGTCCTTGGCCTGACTGGGCTTTCAGTTAGGCTGGCCTTTACACCTGGATCAAATGAAATTACGTTTAGTTTTGTTTTCTCAGGAATTTTGTTGGTGTGATTGACTGGATTTTGAGGGAAAAACCCAGCCATGTTCCTCTGCAAGTTTTGTGAATTTGTAATTTTGAGCTTGATCCACAAAAAGGGTCAAAATGCACCCTCAGGTTAAAAGGAAGAAAAAGCACATGTAAGGCAGCTTTCCCGTATCTCTTTTGTTAGTTTTTTTGTATCATGTTTCCCTGTTTTCTGTGTGTCAGCTCTTCTCCACTTTTCTTCCATTCTTCTCTTTTTTTTGTTTTGCCCTTACCTTGTGTTTGATGCTTTTCTCCCTCCCTTGTACTCCCTGTTTACTTCCCTTCTCCCTTTGCCTGCTTTCTGCTCTGGAGAGCATCACTCCAGCATTGGTGCCTTTTGTACCTGCTGGACTTGCAGAGACCCAGGTGGTTGCTGAAATGCCAGGACATTGCATTGCTGCCCAGTACACTCCTGCCTTTGCATGGACAGCTCCAGTGAGACTCAAGCCTCCCAGGGGTACCACCAAGGGAGTCTGATGCCTCAGACCTCCATGGGGTCCTGATGCAGCATTCTGTCTCACATTTTAAAACTCCAGCCTCTCTGTTACTGCTCACCTTTCCCAAGTTGTTAGAGGCCATGAAACCTTTTGGAAGAAGAGCTGGATTCAGAAACACAAGGCCTTGGCTTATTCCCAGGACTTATTCCCAAGACTCATGTTGGTCTTGATCATCTGAAGGATCACCCCTCAGCTATGAGGAGTCACTCTGTGCAGTGAGACAGTGGCAAAAGTTGTCCAAAACGTCCTACATGGGGTGCAGCAGTGGGGGATTGAGCCAGCACGCCTAGCAAGGCTGCTGGGGGTCCAGTGCTCATGCAGTTTATTTTAGCAACGAAGCAGTTATAGCTTCATTGCAGTTATTCTACTCCTTGTGCAGCACGCCAGCTTGAGTTCTGCCTTTATTCTTACTTGAAAGCATAATCTCTCATCCAGCTCTAGAACTGTAGGTGTTTCTAGTTAAATACCCAGAACTGTTGTGGGTTTGAGCTGTAGGCTGATGGCACTATATGTCAGAAATGAATGAGCATTCTGCATTCATTCTGCTTAACGAGCTGTTTGTCCTGGCTCTTTGGCTAGATCAGATGAGAAAAATGCATCTTAGCTACCCTTTCATACCACTCTTGCCCTGTTCTCATTGCTTCAGCAGATCAACCTTTTGGTTGAAGCCATGTTCTAGTTCTGCCAAATCACTTCTAATTCTCAAGAATGAAATCTCAGTTTTTTCATTTCTAGTGCTTGTTAGCAGGGACAATATTGACACGGTCTAAGTGAAAATGTTTTGTTGGATAAGGCTAGATGCAGGAGGGTAGCAAGGAGCAGAAACATCAGAGAGGAGAGCAAACAAGACAGCAAGGATGAGCCAGAGAAGCACTTGTAAGGAAGTGCTTTTGGGCTGATGGCTATGCAGATCAAGGCTGCAAACTCTGAGCACAGAAGCTTGTTCAGTTCCCAACAATGTGCGTTTGGAAATAGGAGCCTTTTATGTTACTGGTAAATAAGCAGTGTGTGTCACATATTGTGTAACTCCATCATCCATTTGTTCTAAAAGGAAGGAAAAACAAACAAAAAAAGACAATAGCCAGAAAATTGCAAGCTGCTTTGTTTGTAGAATAAAAACTGTATGGTACACCAGGCTAAAAAGCCTTTTACAACATCACTCATTTTAAAACTGTTTTGCAGTAGGCAAGAACTTCTGTTTATGGAAGAAGTATCAGGATTTTGATCCAACTTTTGATCCAATAGACCCTACATTACGCTGTACACTGCAGCCCAGACATGGTGTGCAGTGAGTTGTGACTTACAGGAGGGAGCATTATTTCTCAACCTAGTGTCCATCCCAATTCCTTCCACTCAGCTGTACAAAGCCAGTGATGGAGACAGAATGTTACCCACAGGCTACATTGTACCTGCAGGAATATCAAATGGCTCCAGAAACCTGACTTCTGGGAGCAATCAGAGAATGAACATTTCTGGGAACCAGGTCCCTAAGGATTTTCATAGGAGGACCAAGTCACACTACTCTTCTCAAGGCCAAATAATGTCAGAGTGGAGCCAGCTGAATGCCTTTTCCCCACCTCTTTAATAGTAAAGATGTCCAAGTTCTATTATATATATTACTGTAACTCCTTTAGATTTAATTTAAGCTACATGACCTTACATTTAGAAAGCCTGCCCTTGTCTATAATCTAATCAGCTCAGTCAAGAGGAATAGTTGGACAAGGATGAATGTGGGCCCAGGAGCCAGAAATTAGATTGTGTGCAACTGCATCTGTGGATTTATAGCAGAAATTTACAGCAGAAAGAGGGGATTTTTATCTTCTCCAGTCCCCAACAGGAGGGAAAGTTAATGGCTGCTATATTTATCACATGAAATACGTGAAGACTCATGGATTTGTGTCATTAGATGGATGGAACAGGCACCTGTGAGTCAATGAATTGGTTAATATACAAGTAGAAGAAAAATCTTGCTAAAGCCACTCTCTCTTGGTTGGTAGGATGGTGTTGTGATGAAAGTCATAATCAGGAGTGTGAGAAAGTGTGAGGGACGGTTTTGTGCCCTGTCAGGCCACCAAAATTAAGTTTTCCAGAACACAGTTTTCACTCTGCTTACTGACGTAGCTCAAAAGCATTTTAGTTCCTACAGCCCTTTCTGGGATGTCAGCCTGCTCATATCCCACCCTGGGTCCCACTCCTCCCTCTCTGCCTTATCAGTGCATTGCCGGGCCCATGCATTTGATCGGTATCCAGGGCTTTGTTTTCTGTGCAGCAGAAATGATGCGTTTGCCCTGACCCGGGCCACAGGAAAGACGCACATGCCCGTCATGATCTCGAGCAGCAACTTCACTCTTGTTTGCTTTCTGTCCCATTGTGCTAGGTGCTGTACAAATCACCAAGAAAACCCAGACCCTGTGCCAGGAATTGAAACGTAAGGCCACACGGTAGGGGACATGCATGGCTAGATGAAGAGACGCAAAGAAGGAATGAGGTGATCTTTTTTATTTTAACTCGTTCCATGTAGACAAAAGGATATTTGGGTTTGTCTAATGAGCTGCAGAAGAAATTTGTTTGTGCTGGCATAGGAGTCTCAAATCACTATGTTCTCATTTCCAGCTCTGAGTAGTAACATTTTGGGTGTAAAATTAAGCAAATGTTTTACTTTAAGTCACAAAACTCAAGTCTATTCATATCAGGTTTTGGGAAACCTTTATAAAAACAACATAACACAAGATCGTCTCTAAACTGCTTGGCAGCCTGCCTCTAATGGCAACCAGGAGGTTTATTGTTGTGAATTAGTTATTTAGTAGAAGCTGAAAGTGTGACAAAATAATGACAAGAGGGTTTCTTTATTTGTAGAAAGTCAAAGCTGATAGTTCTCAGCAGGAACATGCTGTACAATGTTAGAGCACAGACTGCGCCATGAGAGAGGCAAACACAAGAACCCAACTGATGAGAAGTGAGAACAAGGAGGGAAAACATGTAACAGGGGACAAATGTGAAGAATAGTCAGTGCCTGAAGGGCTTGTGATGATAAGAGATTTCTTTATTCTATGCCACAAAAATCTTTTCTACTACCTTGTAATTGCATGAAGGAAAAAACACAAACAACTGAAGAAACGGACCAAGAAAAAAGACTTCCTCTGTTCTGTGCAAACCAAGCACATGGCTTTGCTTGAGGACCCTGAGGGCATTGTTAGTGCAAGCCCTGTTCCTTGTGAAGGAAGCAAGTTCAAGAAATAATGAGCTAGAATGAAGGGGCTGTTGGCACAACATTAGGATTATTTGAGGAAATAATGTGATATGAAGATTAGCACACAGGATAATAGCTATTGCATATAGCAGCACTTTTTGGTCCATTCTGTGTTGCTTACCATGATTACTCATTCTGTGTTAGGCACTATTAAACTGAGTTTTAATAGGAGGCTCTTTGCCTTGCTCTAGTGTTGGCGACTTTGGTGTATTGTTAAGCCTTACAGTCTACGTGTCTCCATGCATAATGTAACACTTACTAGTCTGAACTGTAATTCAGCTTTATAATCTTTTACTACTGTGAGATATTGTCCCTTATGGAATTCCCATAACCTCAAACTCCGTTTTCTCATAGAAACAAACCAAAAACAGTTCTTCCCTACCCTTTAGCATTTAGGGTAGCCTGTTGCCTCACTGCGGAGGACATGGCGATCTCAGAAGCTTATTTGCCTTTGATGCCTGAAGTGGGAATAAAATCATCCATGACTCAACAGATCCTTTGTCCATGGGGTCCTGCACAGCTGAGGCAACTGACTCTTGTTGGCCACTCTTCTCTGCAAGGACTCAAATGGGAATCAGGCTGGGAACAGCCTCATGAGATGGCTCCAGTCTGTCATAGAGCCACATATGATGGCAATGACAGGACAAATATTTGTTACGTGTAGAATTGGGTTAGAAATCCATATTAATCCTTGCCACATAGGTATGAAGATCTTGTCAGTATAAACAATCTATATTTAAATGAAGCCTTTTATTAAAAAATAACTAAAATAGCAGTGTGAGTCCTTTTCATCTGCAGATAGGGTCCTCTGGGAAATCTTGCATCTTAAAATAGTTGAACATTTTCAACTAAAATAATTAAACATTTTAAACTAATGCTTGTCACTTTTCCTCCAACATTCCTGGTATAGGGTGGTCTCCAGGAAGTGAAGTGTCTCTGATCCCACTCCAGACCCACTATGGATCATAACCTGGAGTGCTCACAACCCCTCTGTGCAGCAGATCTACAGGAGGATGAGGAGAGGAAGCAGGTTATCACTCATGGTGTCTGAGCCAGCCCTGGTGGCATGTGTAGGTCTCTCTATTCATCAGCAGACTTGAGTCCCAGATCCTGATCTGGCCATTGGCAAAGTCTGCATAGCAAACCCAGGCTGGTGTCCTCAGTACCTGCGGTCAGCCCTGGACCAGATGTGCCCGGGGCCATAGGAAACATCAAGGTTGAATCAGTCTTCAGCACTGACTGCCCTTAACTGCAAAATGACAGATTCCCTGCAACTATTCCTTAAGTGAATGCAGTGGGGATTTCAATCTGCTGCCCCAAACTGCCAGAAAACTACAGATTAGGTTTTGTTTTGCTTTTGTAAACTAAGCTCCAAGGAATGAGCATTCAAGAGCCACTCTTCCCTTGGGCTTGTCAGGGTTCGCGTGGGCCCAGGTTCAAGAGGAACAGTCATCTCCTGTGACTGCAGATTGGTAGCATTATTGGCCTCTAGCATCTCAAGGGGATAGTGGCAAACATGCACTTTGTGAAAAGCTGTCCAGAGAGAACTTGTCCCTGTTTTCAGTATTCAGCAGGCAGCTGTTTCCTTCCACTTCCCAAAGGACAAAGTGTGAGTAATCCCACTTGCTGCTGTACTCACTATCCCTTGCAGACCCATGCTCCTGGGAATATCTCTGCATAGAAGAAAGCTGGAAATGTTCCACCATTTCCCTGGGATGAGGTGCAAAGCATACCAAATATCCAGTGACCCAGGAGCTAATTTTGGCTCCAGTCCCCCTTACAAAATCTGTGCTAAAGAAAGAATTATTTGAGCACATCAAGTTTTATTAGTCTTTTTAAAAATGTAAGGAGATGAGCTATTTATGTTTGTGAGTGTCACCAAGAAGCACCATGTGCATTCCCTGTTTACCTCTCTGCTGGGGGATCATATTCCCAGTCTGCATCTCACAGCTGGCAAGGATCTGGTGGGGACAGGACATGTCTTGTGTTGTGCAAGTCTCAACACCCTGGGACACGGCAGTGGGTCCTAGCTTACCCCACGGCTCCCCACGCTGCTCTGAGGCAGTCTGACACTCCAGCTGGGTCTGCAGAGGGAGCAGGGACAGAGACAGAGTTTTATTTGTTTGGGAAGCACTCAAACACCATGGAGATGAAGGCTGCATGAGCACCTAGGTAAATAGAAAAGACTTTGCTAACAGCCAGCAGAAATGTCTGGTGATGAGTCATTCTGCTGCCCTGCAGTGTTGTTATCACTTTTACATTGTGCAATCAAAAGCTATGAAGTTGGCAATAAAAGTAAGGAGCGACAAGATGAATCAATCTCTACCTGGTTATGCAGAAGGCAGCCATTATTTATAGATAGTCAATGAAATGTAGGAGATATTGCTTTCAAAGTGAAATTCCAGATTATCCAATTTCTTTGAGCTTTGAGGAGGCTCACATCTTGATTGGAATGCCTCAGTGCAGACCTCATTCTAATTAAAATTGTATTCACTATTTAACTAAATAGTCTCTCCTGTTTCTTCCTGACAATGTGCCTGTAAGGGTTAATGAGTCACAGAAAGAGACCACCTAATTCATTCAGCACCACAGTATGAATAGCCTGAAAGTGGTGTAGGCTAGCAGTTCTTCTCCTCCACATAATGAGTTGTAACTCAACTGCTAGTAGTCAGCTGAAGACTGTGTGGAGAAATATGCATTTTTCATTTCTTTATCTGTCTTTCAGAATTGAAAAGTATTTGAGAAATACTTAGCTACAGAAGAACTCTCTGCAGACTGGTGGAATTAGATGTAGGATGTGAAACGAATCTCAGTTCATAAAGGAAAGGTTTTGTGTGTCCATTAAAAACCAGAGACGTTCCCCCAGCAAAGCTTGGTATCAGTGGGTTCTTTATCAGTAGATAGAAAACACATGTGCCTTTCTATTGGCAGGAAGCCATAAGATCCATTTTTTTTGTCTCTAGCAGCTGAAAGAGCAGCGATTCTTTCTGTTTACAGCTCCCTAATACAAGATCTGACTGGCTGCAGGACCCTAACCGAGCAAGTGGTGAGGGTAGGTCATTACTTGTCACAGAGCACTCAGTGAATCCTTCTAGCAGAGCAGAAGGTCCAGAAGACACTTTAGCAAAATCTGCTTTGACTTCATGTAAGTTTGGAGGAACAACTATAATGTCTTGCCTTTTTCATTTTGGTGTTTGCTAACTATTTCTTTTTAGCTTTGGCTTAAATTAAAATCAGTAAAGCATGAAAAAACTCCAAGAAATAGGTCTTTTAGAATAATGGAAGATGCTTGCAACAAGAAAGCCGTTTGCAAAGAGGTTGTCTTTAACCTGGGACAGAAAAAATTAACTGCACAAGAAAGACTGTGTGGTTCAGCAAGTGGACAGCTGAACTTCTTACCTTTCCTTGGGTTCTACCAGAGACTACTGAAAGGCACCTTGAAAGGACAATTCAGCAGAGATGTCTCAGAGTCTGCCTAAGCTTCTTTCTGAAGGTAACCACAAACTGTCTATAGAGGAACCCAAAATTATTAGTCTAGGCTTGATCTTTAGTTTTCAGATGGCCTAAATCCAGTGTAATAAATCTTATTCCTGTTGCCCAGAACTGTAGAAACCGAAAGTTTCTGCTGCCTTAAAGCTGTTTTGGCGGCTTTGAATTGGCAAGCATTGCAATAGAACATACCATAAAAGTCCTTCTTCTTTGCTGCTGGTCCTGTCCAAGCTGCATGGACATCAGACTACCTCTTTCTCTGTAAAGAGGATAGTTTGTTTCAGGGAGTGTAGGTGAAAACAACGGTATGCCGACCAGTCAGTGGGCAGAGTTAGTTAGCTGGTGTGGACCTGAAAATTGACATGGCTACAGTCTACATATTGGAAAGATGTTAAGATAATTTATGCCACTTACTCCAAAAGCTGCCAGGTCTGTCTACCTTGTACCATCTCTGAAGAAAGGGTGATGCCCTAGTCTGGTGGCTTTTATAAGAATTATGTGCAGCTCACGTGCCATGAACAGTCTGATAACTCCTCCATAAACGCATTCACACAGTGCTTGTAGTAGAGGTCATCCTGCAGTCAGCCACACTTCAGCTCTGAAACAAGCACAGGCAGCCAACTTGGGTGCCCTGCAGCTGTCTGGGACCTACAGAGCAGGGGCAGGTTATTGATCTGCATTACACCACTTGCACAGACTCAAGAGTTGCAGCCTTTCACCTCACTCTCCTTCCTACAGTATACTCAAGCACTCCTGACTCTAGCCCGTATACTTGAGGACACACATGTATGGCCTTGCCTGATACTGTACAAGAAGCTGTTTCAGAAACATTCTGAGTAACATCATAGCTGACATGGTCATCCCAGGCACTAGAGCCGAGGGAGATACCACCAGCTCTTCCCATACTACAAATTCTCAGTGATACGGTCCTCTTTGTGGGCTGAAGGAGAGCCCTTTCTCTGGCCAGTAGGGCATTGGCAGCCAATATGCACAGGCTTGGGTATCCATGAGACTTCTCATTGTGTGCCTTTGCAGCTGCCCTTCTCTGGCACAAAGCCTAGACCCTCCTCAAATAAACATGTTTTTTAAGAAAGTTGGAAGAAAAGTACAAGAGAGAAGCATCAAGGGAAGAATCAAGTAGCAACAGAGGCTGCAGAGAGATGAACCCGCTAACCACCATAAGTGGATAAAAGGAGATGCTTTCTTCATAGTGTCAACTGAGTAAATAGCTCCATTGTCACTGGGGTATTATTTGTGTAATCCCTTGGAGTGAATACTGTTTCAAATCTGCTTGTTTTCACATGCAACCACACTTCCTGCTGCTGCTCTCAGCACTGCAGTGCACAGACTTGCCAGCAGCCTCATTTCAAAAGTGCTAAGTTCTCCCAAACTGTGTTTCCCTCCTTGGGTTCAGGGTCAGCCAAGCAGGAGAGGGTTATCTATAAAGACCTGGCAAGCATGGCCACCCTCCTGCAGCACCATGCAGCCAAGACAAGCCAACAGGAGCCAGGTCCTTGTTCGTGCCTGTGGAGACACGGTGCAGGGGAGGTCCTCATTCCACAGAATCACAGAGTCAGAGAATGGGAGGGGATGGAAGGAACCTCTGGAGATCACTGAGTTCAACCCCTCTGCCAAAGCAGGATCACCTAGGGCAGACCACACAGAAAGGCATCCAGACGGGTTTTGAAAGTCTCTAGAGAAGGAGATTCCACAACCTCTCTGGGCAGCCTGTGCCAGTGCTCTGGTACCCTCACAGTAAAGAGATTTTTCCTCATGTTGAAGTGGAACTTCCTTTGTTTCGCTTTGTACCCACTGCCCCTCATCCTGTCACTGGGCACCAGTTAAAAGAGACTGTCCCCTTCTTCTTGGTACTCACCCTTAATGTATTTATAAACATTCATCAGATACCCCTCTCAGCCTTCTCTTCTCCAGGCTAAACAGCCCCAGGCAGTGGAGAGGCCATCCTGGAAGCTGTCACACTAGACCATGCCACCTCATGCTGTTTAGTGCTGCCCTGGAGCAGGCAGTTGTTCAGAGGAAAACTCAACACTGCTTAGGAGTTCTGTTTCAGCTTGGGGTGTCCTCTTTTTAAAGGAACACCTCCTCTGCCTTCATCCCTCCCACAGAAAAGAGGATCCCATTTGTGATGAGCCTGTTTCATTCCTGTGACACACCTATTCCATACCATGGGGCTCAGTGCTGGAAGATGGAGGTGTGACTTTGCAGCAAGAACTGAAGTCTTAGCTGCAGATGCACAAATCTGAATGGAAGCCTCTGACTTGAACACCACAGCAAACCTTTTTTTACTCAGTCATTCTGGTGTCAATAAAAGAGACACTTGCAAGCATTTAGAGAGATCTGATAAAGGATCTTTCTAATTGCGTGTTGTTAAACTGAAGTAGAAACCTTGTGAAACCAAGACTTAGTTTATTAACTTAACAGAACTTACTGGAGGATTAAAAGATTTGTATACTACTGCTTCTTAGAAACCAGATTAATAAAGACACAAAGCTTAAACAATACAACTAAACATAAAAAAAAAAAAATTAAAAACCCCAAAACAAACAAATGAAAAAAGCAAACCAAACACAAGAGCAAGCAAATGATTGCATGGTTTTGTGTGGAGGTGAAGTAAATAGATACTGAGGTGACACACCAGTACTTGTTCCATTAAATTTGCACAGGGGTAATAGGATTTGTCCAGGAGGTAGTGGTCCCCACAGCCCCAAGCACAACTGCAGGCTGCATGATGACTGGATTGAGAGCAGCCCTGCAGAGAAAGGCTTGAGGGTGCTGGTTGATGACATGTTTGACATGAGCTGATAATGTGTTCTGGCACCCCAGAAAGCCAACTGTATCCTGAGCTGTCAAAGGAAGGGATTCTTCCCCTCTACTCTGCTCTCATAAGACCCCCATGGGGAGTACTGCATCCAGCTCTGTAACTCCCAACACAAAGAAGGACATGGAACTGTTGGAGAGGGTCTAGAGGAGGGCCACAAATATGATCAGAGGCCTGGAGTGCCTCTCCTATGAGGACAGGCTGAAGGAGTTGGGGCTGTTCAGCCTGGAGAAGAGAAGGCTCTGGGGACACCTTATAGTGGCCTTCCCATATCTGAAGATAGAAGAAAGCTGGAGAGAGACTTTTCATAGGGGAGTCTGGTGATAGGACAAGGGGTGATGGTTTTAAACTAGAGCAGGGTAAGTTTACATTAGTGATTAGGAAGAAGTTCTTTACCATGTGGGTGATGAGACACTGGAACAGGTTGCCCAAAGAAGTTGAGGATGCCTTATCCCTGGAATTGTTTAAGACCAGGCTGGATGAGGCTTTGAACAGCCTGTTGTAGTGGGAGGTGTTCCTGCCCATGGTTCCTTCCGATTCAAGCCATTCTATGATTCTATGATCTATATTCAGGATGAGGATCAGCAGTCACCTCCTACAAGGAGAGGTGGCATTTACAGATTGCATGAAGGGGAATTAAAGATATCATAGGGAGACTTGGGACTATCCATCCCAATCCAGCTCACCCCAGCAGGACACATTCTGCACTGGCATGGAGGCTGTGGCAACAGCACGCTCCCCAAGTCTGAGAATCCAGAACGGGTACTTTACCCTCATAAGGCAGTAGCTGCTCCCAGGATATATACCTCCTCCAAGGGTTGGGAATGACCCAAGGCAGTTTCCATGGTGGGTAGCTTATGTGGCACACTTTAAGACAGAAGTTTTCCTGGTACTGTCTTTGGGAAAGTGTGTGTGCTCTGCAATACCCTACATCACACTGTACATAATAGTTGGCATTCGGCTCCCAAAGGAGGCATCTTTCCTGCCATGTCTGAGTGACCTCGGAATGGGTTTCTAATTGGATCCATGCATGTGCTCCCCCAGGGCACTCTGACACTCCCCAAACCCATTCACTCGCCTCGTGGATCATTAAAACCCTTTGCTACTGACACTGCTACTCTCAGAAGGTTTCTTTGATGTCTGTTTGGATATAAGTCCTAAATTATTTTATAAATAAACATCTGGATGGAATTAAAAATATATCTAATAAAAATAAATCCACTTTGCAGGGACAAAAGAGCTTTTGAGCAGAATTTTACAATTTTCTCCTCCACAAAACCAGAGGTGGAAAAAAAATCCTTCCCCAGTCTCTGTTTTCTATTTAGTGCACAGCTGTGAACTCAGAAGTGTCAGGTTCGTCCTCTGTGCAGACATGTTGAGAAGGCTCAGCGCTATGTGCCACAGCTTGACTGCTACAAGCAACAAATATGAGACCTTTTCCCATCTGGTCCATAATAAGCAACCTTTTGTGGGTTTGATATGGGCTTCTGAGCCTTTCCTCATTGCAGTGTCAGTAGGCAGCTCCAGGACTAGAGCAAATGTCCACCTTACTATCCTTTATTGACTAGGCTCATGCAGTCTCATGCACTCATTGTGAGACTCATGCTGTTGTCTCCCTCCACAGTCTCTCTTGCATTTGCAGTGCACAACTGGAGCATCTCTCTTGCTCTGTGGCTTCACATGCTCTGCAGCTGTTTGGCAAATGACAAGCAGTATCTGGTACGTGGGCTTTCAGAGCAAAAGAAAGTGGTTGATAGGGACAAGCTACATCTAGGGGCATTAGGCTTAAAACAAGCCCTAAGAAAAGGCCATTTCTTGGCTAAATATTGTGGCTCCATATGACTCAACAGGCTGAATATATGCCTTAGCTCATGGCAGGTCCTAGCACTATCTTCTGTGCTGGAAAAGAATTTGTTTCAGAGGCTTGTACAGTGTCTGTGGCAGTTTTGTGATAATATTCTCAAGACAGCAGTCCCTTCTGAAGGCATATGGTCTTTAGAAGCACTTTAGGATCCACAAAGCTGCCTGACAAAGGAAAGGAAAAGTGGAGATTAATGGGAGCACAACTTATTACATGTTTGGTGATCTCTGCCTTGCCTTGGAGCATGTCAAATCCAGGCTTGCAGGTAAAACAGAGAAGGGTGCTCAGCTGACAAAGGCTTCCTGCCTGCATGCCAGCTCCACACACCTCCTAAAGCCTAAAACCCACTCCCTTGGGAGACCAGCAACCACCAGTGCTGCCTCTTCACTCACATGGTATCAATATGCTGAACTGCTCCAAAGACAGCTCTCTGTTTACTTGCGCTCTGTATCTCACATGCCTAGGCACATCTTTCTCCTGACAGTGTTCGTTGCCTTTCCCCTGCTATTTTAATCTGGAAAGAAAGAGATCAAGTATTATCCATTTACCAGCTTTTCTACAGAGTATAAGCATTCCTTGGATTTTCCTCAGGGACCCATTATGCCAGAACACTGTAGCTCTTTCACTCTGTTTCTGCAAATCCTCTTGAAAGAGTGTCTGAGTTAACAGCGTCGCCAATATCAAGTTTTCAGGAATAATGAGCCAGGCCTCCAAAGTCATGAGATTAGCTTTAAAATAGAGAGTGGTTTAAGTTTTCTGTAAAAACAAGCATTAAGATTTGGCATTCATTTTATTTACTTTTTGTTTCTAAATATTTGGCATATGCTCAAGTCACACATTCAAGCTTTTCCCCTGTAACTGTTATAAGCAGAAGCTGACACTCTCAGGAGCTGATTCCCAAGACTCAGGGAGCTGGGACTTGTGAAACTGGAATTCAGGGATAATTGTGACAAAATTGAAAGAGCTGGGATCACTGAGCAAAGTCTGGTAAAAACTGATTGCTAGGAATATCATGATTTTGTTTTCTGTTTGCATTTAAACCACTTTAATCTGTGGGCTCAATCCACCTATGAATATTACCAAACCTATCTTAACATGGCTAACCCTCCTTATCAAGAGTCATCTCCTGGCCATATGCACCTTTATAAGCTTTATTTACCTCTCCAAAGCCCATGGACATCTATTTTCTTCTGCTCTGCACAGTGCTATTTTGGGTAGATGTCAGATGCAGATTACTGCACATTCCAATTTAGGTGAAGACAGTTAGACCCCTTCTAACTAAAGATGCCTACACACAAGATGGATCTCAAAGTTCCTGTTTAGTTGGTGGAAATGAGGGTTCAAATCAGTGACCACACAGACAACTGAAGTACTCTGAGTAACCACATCCTACCCAACCACTACAAGCTACTCCAGAAGGCAACACTCTCATTAGGTCTCTACTGCAAAGTCCCTCCCACAGTAAGAGAAGGTCAGGTTTGTGACCATCTGAGACAACTGAACATATAGGGACACCTCACACTAGATCAGGTTGCTCAGAGCCACATCCAGCCTGGCCTTGAAAACCTCCACAGATGGGGCTTCCACCACCTCCTTGGGCAACCTGTTCCACTGTCTCACCACCCTCATGGGGAAGAACTTCTTCCTAACATCCAATCTGACTCTACCCATTTCTAGTTTTGTTCCCTTCCCCCTAGTCCTATCATTACCTGACACCCAAAAAGTCCCTCCCCAGCTTTCTTGTAGGCTCCCTTCAGATACTGGAAAGCCACAATAAGGTTTCCTTGGAACCTTCTCTTCTCCAGACTGAATAGCCCAAACTCTCTCAGTCTGTCTCCATAGGAGAGGTGCTCCAGCCCTCTGATCATCCTTGTGACCCAGAAGTGGGTGCAGTACTCCAGGTGGGGTCTCACCAGAGTGGAGTAGAGGGGGAGAATCACATCTCTTCACCTGCTGGCTATGCTTCTCTTGATGCAGCCCAGGATGTGATTGGCTTTCTGGGCTGCAAGTGCACATTGACAGCTCATGTTGAGCTTCTCATCCATCAGCACCCCCCAGTCCTTTGCTTCAGGGATGCTTTCCAGCCAGTCACTGCCCAGCCTATATTGGTGCTTGGGATTGCCCTGACCCAGATGCAGGACCTTGCACTTGGTCTTGTTGACCCTCATGAGGTTGTCATGTGCCCACTTCTCCAGCCTGTTAAGGTCCCTCTGGATGGCATGCCTTCCCTCCAGTGTGTCAGGAGACAACCAAACTGGTGAACTCAGTAGAGTCTGCAGAGCAGCTCAGCTGACAAGATGTAGGCATTAACATCTTGTGTCTCATAACCCCTTTCAGAGGCTGTACTAATTTCACCTTGAAAGCAGTTTTGTTTTTGAACTCACTTCTCCTCCTGAGAAGCTGTTCCAAAACTTCATGCCTTTGAGGAGAAACCTGATTTCCAGCTCTGTGGTTAGTGTATTCCCATTTGTTCTTATGCCAATGTTCTTTAAATTCAGTGGATCCTTTTGCACCCGTCCCATGTTTACCTCAAGTAAATCAATAGAGAGCTTTTGTACTGTTAGTCAGGTTGAATAAGGTTACGAGTTTGATCTCATCTCATAAAAAAGGCTCTCCACCCCCTTCTGCTTCTCAGCAGCCTTCCTCTACATCTCCACATATTTGATTGCATATTTTGTGAACCTGACTAGCCAGAAATTGACAGTGTTTCCCAGATGGTGTTAATACCTCTGCCTTCCTACTGGAAGTACCCTAGCAGTAACATCCTAGTCTTTTTATTTCTCTTGTTCATACCCTTGCTATGTTTATGATTCATTCCAGTTGCTTAATACACCCATGTTTATTTCCTAATATATGTTTTTCAGCTGATTCAGAGAAAGTGGTAGAAGTCTGCAAAAATCCCTCCTGTCTCTGAGCATAGGAACTTGAATTCTATATAATCACATTTCTGTCTCTCTTGCTCCTGTTCTCATGGTGATTTTAATCATGCTGAACGATATTCATATCCTCCTATTGATCAACACTTCCCTTTGACATTGTGACATTGGGATATTTCATCAACACTTTCCTTCACTTTTTTGAGATTATTAATGAAATATTCAGTAAGAACAGTTCAAAGGCCTCTGTGAGGAACCCTCCTAATGACCTCCTCCCTGTAGATATTGCGTCTTACAGGATTACCCTCTGCCATCTCCTCTTTCATCAGCTCTCTTCCCACTCCACTGTTCTTCAGTCCAAATAATGAACTCTGTTGTGGCATAATACCAAAGAATAGACCTACTTGCATCAGAGAAAGACAGCAAGTTCAGTTGGCATGACTTTTACAAATTTGACTGATTTTTAATCTATTTTCCATATATATACCTTTTAAAAATTATTCCTTCCACACAGTTTATTCTTCTGCCTCACATACTATCACTGCAAGGCAAGCAGATTGCAGTTGCCTGTATTGCTTTGCTTTTCACTCTTAAGGGTAGGTTCTGCATTTGCTTTTACTCCCAGCTTGATTAATCTACAAGGCTCCTTCACTCTGCCCCTGCAGTTTCATATCCTGACTCTTCCTGCTTTTAGAAAATGTCCCATAGATTTTGAGTACCCACTAGCTTTCTAAAGCTTTTTTCTAGATCAGGTGTGATCATTTCTATTCTCACATTCATGTGCTATTTTTATTTCTCTCCTATATTCAATGTCATCCTTTTTTTTCAAAGTATTAATTTCATTATGTACCTTTCCTATTCCTTGCACAGAGCTCCATTCCTTTCAACTGTCTTTTCATTTGCAGAACTTACCTATTGGTTTTAATGACCTCTGCAAGGTTTGTATCAGCTTCTTTTCTTGTAATTTCCCCTTTATGCTTTATTTCTCTAACACCTATTCTCTGTGCTCCAGTGAATCATTTTGCACCTTTTATGTAAAGAAATTTCAGGCTTCATTGCTGTTCAAGTCCTTGAGCTAACTTCATTAGTTCCCTTTGAAATGAATTTGCTCTTTTCAAATTGCAGATTTTCTGTTACCTTTCTTTTTTATTTACTTTCACATTTAGTTCAAACAAAGCCTATTTGTTTTCACTCAATACAAGGATGTGTTTATCAGCTATGGGGTTTTTTGTGATTATTTAGCAAGAAAAAAGGCTAAAGTAACATTGCTTTTGACTGATTCTTTCATTATGTCATTAATAGAATCACGCTGGCTCTCACTGCCAGGACTAACCAAACATCACTGTTTCTGGCAGCATTTGTTCATCTCCATGTAAAAGTGAAAATTCCACATAACACTACCTGTTCTGGTATATTTATCTCTCTAGCAGTTTCCAGAAGTCTCTGTCTGCAACAATACCATTGCCAAAGAATTGGAAACAGATTAATGCTACCATTGGGAAATATTTTTTGTGTTTTGGTGAAGTTGTGGATAGATGCTTAGGCCATCTGATGGATTTCTAGACTGTTGGAAATTAATAACAGGCAAAGCCTAGCACTGCATATTGTGGTCTGTATTGTTCAGATAGAGACAGGGTGGGGGAGAAATTCAGAAGGTCTGTGCTTGCAGGTGGGTGGATGGTAAATCAAAAGGACTCTCTATGGGTTAGGCTGGTAAGCTTCTACAGATGATGTCAGTTAGTGCTTTGATGATGTCAAACCACTGCTGCTTCTGCTCTTTAACATTGTAAGTGCTCTGGACTGCTCTGATGATGCTTCTATTAGACAGAGGCCAGCAGTAATGAATCATGCTGTGTATGAAGCTCTGTCGTTCAACTTGAGATACAAGAGTTTTGAAGCAGACTTGGGCTTATGGGTTTATGGGCTTGGGCACAGATCTGCATCAACTCACCCTGCTGATTGTGAGCCTGTCTTTGCTTTGAGTACATGGCCAGAGTCTCACTGAAATCATGTAATAGAAAATTACATAATAAAGAAATTAATCCCCCAAACTGAAAAACTCTCCCAATAAGCTGCCACAGACCTCCTGAAGCCTGAAGGATAAATTTACTTCCAGTGGGAATTAGACAGCCCCAATACTGTCATGCCTTGGTAAATTTCTGCCTTAAGGCTTTGCAGGCTGAAGCAACAGTGGTCAGTATGTTGCATCATGCTGTCAGCAGAGATGTCCCAAGAGCTGTTTTCCCGAATGCCTGTGCCTGGGCAGAATCCATGGGCTCAGTGCTGTGCCTCCCATCCCGTCCCTGTGTCACTGATATCTGCTCCCCAAAGTCCTGCTGCCTCCCTGCTCCTCCCTTAGGCTGCTCAAGAGGGTAGAGACAGAGGTACCAAGGAAAAAAAAACAGGTCTCATCTGATGGCACCTGCATCAGCTACAGCATAGTGACCACTGGGGCATGGACTCATACGTGTCATGTCCCCTGGCTCAGATCCGGCTTCAGCCCCTCTCATTGCCAACATTCCTCCTAATTCCTGCTGAAGTCCTGCTTCTCACTTTCCCCAGTTTTCAGTCTGTGGCCAGGGATTAGGTGGTTTTAAAAGCCTGTGAACTAATAAACCTTGCAGAGCTGCAACTTCCATTTCATGGGTATGATGGACTAATTCATTTTCCACTGAAATACCCTTGCTGTACAGTACAGAACCAGGACTGCACAGAGCACAGCCCTCAGCCACAAACGGTGTCATGTCTGTCACTCCAAAATGGATTCTTTTGTGACAATGAAATATACACATGTACAAAAGAGAATAAATTAATCCTACTGTAATGGCTGAGTGAAAGCACAACGTCAGCAAAAAGACAATGTAGGTTTTTGGTTTGCACCAATGGCAAACACAGTAAAAGCTGTATGCAGTAGGCAGATCATAACTCATGCTGGAGTAAATAACACAGATATTGTTCTGACCTTGTGTGGGGATTTGCCGCTTCAGTGAAAAATCCTTCTGCTGCTGACCATTTGTTTCAAAGGAGAACCTGATGTGTAGAAGGACATTTTTAGAAGTAAAGGATAAATTCATAAAATAGTCTTCTGCATTCTTGGTGTTGTAGGCAGCATTATATATAAAGACCTGAAATAAAATTCTCTTTGCCTCCACTCTGCAGCAGATGTGAGAGTTATTTTTCCAGAGTATTTTGGTCATTGGTATGGGGGGGCTCCGAGGTGACCTTATTGTGGCTTTCCAGTATGTGAAGGGGGCCTACAAGAAAGCTGGGGAGGGACTTTTTAGGATATCAGGTAGTGACAGGACTAGGGGGAATGGAATAAAGCTGGAAATGGGGAGATTCAGGCTGAACGTGAGGAAGAAGTTCTTCCCTGTGAGAGTGGTGAGAGCCTGGAATGGGTTGTCCAGGGAGGTGGTGAGGCCCCATCCCTGGAGGTGTTTAAGGCCAGGCTGGATGAGGCTCTGGCCAGCCTGATCTAGTGTAAGGTGTCCCTGCCCATGGCAGGGGGTTGGAACTAGATGATCCTTGTGGTCCCTTCCAACCCTGACTGATTCTATGATTCTATGGATCCTCTTATTCTAGGTGTTGTGTGGAAAATGCATGTGCCCATCCTCAAAGGGTTAATCCATGCACCAATACCTAGTGGAGGGCAGAGGACATGCAGGGAAGCATATAAAAAGTGGCATCTCTTCTCAGATGTGTGACAGTGGCCATGGCATCATCAAAACTTTCAACACATCGGAGAAAACTCTCTCCTTTTTGAAGTTCCCTCCCAGGTGAGTTTTGGGATCGAGTGGTCTCATGACAATACTGGGCTTGTTAGAGAGTTTTGGAATCACCCAAAGATCTCACAAAGGTTTTCATGTCTTGGGAATCCTTTGCCATCTTGCCACTGAGGATGATTAACAATCCACCCTGGCACCTATACTTCTTTGGGAAGTGGGGATGTCACCAAGGTCCACAGCCCCTTCCAGGTGGTCAAACCTTTCACAAGGCAAACCCCTGAAACAGAGCATGCTAGTATGTTTGCATGAGCTGGAAAACAGCCAAACCTGTCCTTCATCCTCTCTCATCACCATCTGCCTTGTGGCCCACTCCATGGGTGCACTCCTTAGCAGCACAGCTGCTCTCCCCTCAATCTCCTTCCACTGTCACAATTTAAGCATACAAACTTCTTCATGGAAGAAAAAGGGGCTATTTTGACCATCTCAATCATTTCAGTGGGATTGAATTGGAGGGGATGTAAATGAACATCTTGAGGAGAGACAGCCCAGTCCCACGAGCTCCTAGTGCTGGAGTAGCACCTTCCCTGGAGTCCCAGAAGTTAAGATGTTCAGTGGAAGCCAAGAGAAAGACACTCAGGGGCTGTTTCTCTGGGTACATTATTGATTACCCTTTCCTTCAGCTCCTTTTGGACATTCCACACTGCCTGAAATAATTTGAAAAGGTGGTGGTGGCACATGGTCAGCATCTTTCCTCTTTTGTAATTCAGTTATCAAACAGAAGCCTAAGAAGGTGTTGTTCTATGGGAGAAGGAATGATGTCACTAAAAACTGCTAGCAACTGCAGTCCCTGGCTGAGGACATAGCCAAGGTGATGTTCACAAGAAGATTACGGCATTATTTGCAGGGATTGAGCTCCCCATGGGACATGAATGAACACACTACACTGATGGGTGGGGAACAAGGACTTAGTAATGGCATTGCCAGAGCAGGGGGAGAGTCACAGAATCACAAAGGATCACAGAATGTTAGGGGTTGGAAAGGACCTTGAAAGATCATCTAATTCAATTCCCCTGCCAGAGCAGGATCACTTAGAGTAGGTCACACAGAAACATGCTCAGGTGGGTTTTGACTGTCTTCAGAGGAAACCCCACAACCTCTCTGGTCAGCTTGTTCCAGTGCTCCATCACCCTCACAGTGAAAAAGCTTTTCCTTATGTTCACGTGGAGCATCCAGTGCTCCAGCTTGCACTCTTGTCCCATCATTGGGCATCACTGAGAAAAGCCTGACATTCACAGAATCACAGAATTAACCAGGTTGGAAAAGACCTTCAGGATCATCAAGTCCAACCTATCACCCAACACCATCTAACCAACTAAACCATGGCACTAAGTCCCTCATCCAGTCTTATTTAAAACACTTCCAGGGACAGTGACTCCACCACCTCCTTGGGCAGCCCATTCCAATGGCCAATCACTCTTTCTGTGAAGAATTTCTTCCTAACATCCAGCCTAAACCTGGCACAGCTGGAGACTGTGTCCTCTCATTCTGTCACTGGTTGCCTGGGAGAAGAGGCCAACCCCCACCTGGCTACAACCTCCCTTCAGGTAGCTGTAGACAGCAATGAGGTCACCCCTGAGCCTCCTCTTCTCCAGGCTAAACAACCTCAGCTCCCTCAGCTGCTCCTCACAGGGCTTATACCCCTCAGCAGCTTTGTTGCCCTTCTCTGGACATGTTCAAGCAACTCAACATCTTTCTTGAACCAAGGGGCCCAGAACTGGACACAGTACTCAAGGTGTAGCATAACCAGTGCTGAGTACAGGAGCAGAATGACTTCCCTGCTCTTGCTGGCCACACTATTCCTGATACAGGCCAGGATGCCATTGGCCTTCTTGGCCACCTGGGCACACTGCTGGCTCATGTTCAGTCTACTGTCAACCAGTACCCCCAGATCCCTTTCTGCCTGGCTGCTCTCCAGCCACTCTGTCCCCAGCCTGTAGTGCTGCATGGGGTTGTTGTGGCCAATGTATAGAACTCAGAACTTAGACGTGTTAAATCTCATGCTGTTGGACTCTGCACATCTGACCAGCCTGTGAAGGTCCTTCTGCAGCCCTCCACCCAACCCTCCTCCTATCCTGCCTCTAATAACCATTAATAGTGACAACCTGAGACAGAAAACCAAGTGGTCAGGCAAGTCAGATACATCTTCCAAATATTGGTGAAGAAGCAGCAATATCCATTAGCCAGAACAAGCCAGTGCTCTTTTTTGTTATTCACACACAAAAAAACCCAAAACAAAAAACCCATGGGTTTTTGCCATGAATAACCAGACAAAGACCAGGGATGGAACAATTAAACCTTTGATCTAAACTTGCAGAGCTACTCCTATACTACCTGCTGATGGTGTAAAAAAATAAGACCAACATCTCATTCTACTTGGACTTCTAAACAACTCAAGAGTAACGTATCCTGGGTGTTATTGACAGGCTCATTTCCACTAAATGAATAAGGCCTCTGGAAATCTTAGTGATGAGTGAAAAGTAGAGAGAAAATTTAAAACATATTTGATGAGTGATATTTGTGGATGAAAAGAAAAGTTTTTAGATCAGTAGGAAATCAGATGCCTCAAGCTCTTACTGTCTTCTCAGTTGCCTCCCTTGAGCTATATTGCTAGGAGCATTAAAGTTTTTCCTATCATTGTTCCACAACACACACTAAAAATGCTTCTTGGAAGCTCAGGTTATAGAGAAACCCAAGGGTAATTTGGTAATCAAATTGAAACAATCCTAATGTATCAAATCAACATTTCCAAATTGAAACCATTAGGATTTTTTTTCAGTCACTGGATTAAAACAAACTCCCCCAAAACAAAAAACAAACCACAAAAATTTTTAAGCAGGCACTTTCTGTGAAAGCTTCTGTTTAGCTGAAAGACTGAATTATCTTTGGAAAATGCATCTTAATCCACAATGCTTTTCCTGAGCAAGTTAGTTGTACTGACTTGCTCCACCAGTGATAAAGTCTACTTTTTCTTCATTATTTCTGAGAGAATCATTATTGTTGAGAGAGCTGGACATCAGCCCTTTCCCAGTTCATTTACGTTGGTTTTCTATAATGGAACACACTTAGGATGGATTTGTAGTTTGAGCAGTTACCCACAACAGCAGATACCCCATTCACAAAGAAACAGACTCTCCACTAAAAGGTTTGTGAAGCATCCAGCATCACAAAATACCCAAACACCATAAGTTTGGTGATTCCCTCCATTTTCACTCCATTTCACCCTCCATTTTCACCCAAGATGTCTTGCATGTGGCACAAGCAAGTTTGCCATGCTGGCAGGCAGGGCTGCCTGGTGGAGGTGATGTGAGACTACACGAGGTGATACAAAGGGTTGACATTTGGCCAAAGACAGTTGTGTCATGTGAGAAGTTAAACCTCCCTGCAGCCATCAGCTGTCAGAGGAATGCAGTGGGGTGTTGAAAATTCAGGGTGCAAGAGATGAGAAGGGGAAATAAGAGCCACTGAGTAGAAAGCCACAACAAAATTATCCCATCAAAGCTCAGGAAGTCTCTGGACCCTGCACAGGGCTGCTTTTTAACCTAAACCCCTGGTCCTGGTGCGGCATGGCACAGCAGCGTAAGCTCCTTAGATGTAAGCTCTTTGGTGGAGCAAGGTCCAGTGCCACGGTGTCTCCCTGGAGATCTTGGCCCCAGGCATTGCAGTGGAACAGTGCACCAGCAAGGTGGTTATGCCAGACCTGCATGTGGCAACAGGCAGTTTTAGGGTTTCTTTTATAAAATCATCAGTTTGTTGGTGTTAGTAGGTTGTGGTCCACAAGGACATGAAGGAAGTGCAAGAGGTGCTGCCTGCCTGGGAAAAGTGTGTGTGTTGTGCCCAGTGCTAAGCCTCCATCACCCCCATCATCACGTGCCCTCTGCACCATTTGTTGTTTCAATAAAGCAAAGTCAAAGTCCTTTGTGTAAATATAGAATCATAGAATCAGTCAGGGTTGAAAAGGGCCTCAAGGATCATCTAGTTCCAACCCCCCTGCCATGGGCAGGGACACCTCACACTAGATCAGGTTGCTCAGAGCCACATCCAGCCTGGCCTTAAACACATGCACGGATGGGGCTTCCACCACCTCCCTGGGCAACCTGTTCCACTGTCTCACCACCCTCATGGGGAAGAATTTCTTCCTAACATCAAATCTGAATCTACCCATTTCTAGTTTTGTTCCCTTCCCCCTAGTCCTATCATTACCTGACACCCAAAAAGTCCCTCCCCAGGTTTCTTGTAGGCCCCCTTCAGATACTGGAAAGCCACAATAAGGTTTCCTCGGAGTCTTCTCTTCTCCAGACTGAACAACCCCAACTCTCTCAGTCTGTCTCCATATGAAGATTACATTTCATGAATCCCTTCAAGACAAGCAGAGACATTATGTCTTAAAAAGGAGCACAACAACAAAAAGCATATTATAATGCCTAATCTTTTCTTTTTTTATTTTTTTTCCCTCCCCTGGGCTGTTTCCCCATCACCTCCAGCTGAACTCTCCAGTTCACAAGCTGGGAGATCTGGCTAATCAGCAATGTTTGCAAAGCTTTCTTAGCTCTCAACAAACGCTGTTTCTTTGCTGTGTTTGTCAGTGTGGTGGAGCAATTATTGCTGAGATCTAAGATGTGATTGCCTGTTTTGTGGAGGAGGGGTGTGGGGAGTCAGGGAGATAATGTAATAATGAAATCCATTGTTACAAACAAATCTGTAGGAGAATTTAGATGTTATTCTCCTTTTTCGGACCCACTCGGTCCTCACATGTCTGGCTGTGCCAAGGGGGCTGTTGGCCCTGTAGGAAAGTAACACAAGGGTTTTGAGAAGACCACTCTCTAGGTTAGGGGAGTGGGATGAGTCTTGTCTATTCCCAGTAAATGGAAATGAAAATTAATATGTATTCTGTTCAGTAGCAGTGTGCATGAAATGCTTTCAATGGTAAAATTAGACTGCCTGTCATCCTCCCACAGGGTGACCTGGGCATCCCCCCACTGCCCTTGGGAGAATTTTTATGTAGCAGCTCATAATTTTTGCAGATGAGCTGTAGGGTGAGAGGAGGAAAGTATTTGGCCCTCCATCCTCATACAGAGCCCAAGACGATCCAAGGTCCTCTGGGTTCATGGTGCTGGTGCATAATATCTACGACACCCACTCTAACTACCACAACGGGTACATTCCTATTGCAGTGCCAGATTTCCATCTGCTTAAAGAAAATAGACTTCTTTCTGTGCAGAATCTCATCACTTCTGCCTTTATTATTTCCAGATTACTTTTATTTTAGGTACTTCTCCTATTCTGTCCTCACTTCCCCAGTGTGTCATATTTCTTACTTCACGTTATTCTGCTTTGTATTTTTAGCCTGGTGTCCTAAGGAAATGATGCACAAGACATCATGCTGCCTGTGGCTCCATCCGTGTCCTATTCCTCCCCCAACATCCAAAAAAACTCAGAATACTGACCCTAACTGCAGTAAATGGAGGAGGAAGTATTTCCAAGACATTTCAGCAGACAAGGCTCCTGAACTGGTGAGGGAGAGTGTGATGCCCTTTGCCATCTCTCCCTGCTTCCTTGTCAAAGTGTTACTCAGCTGTGGCTGCTGCTGGAGAAAGGGAGCAGAAGACCTTACTCCTGGATGTGGATTTACCAGACAGCATCAATCACATGAGATCCACAGCAAGGACCAGCTTCAGGTGCCTCCCAGGTGCCCACTTGAGTGGCCCAGTGTTGTGATTTCCTGCAATCATTAAGGTTGGAAAAGACCTCTAGGATCATCGAGTCCAACCTTGTCCCAACACCTCCATGACCACTAGAAGTGCCATATCCACTCATTTCTTGAACACCTGCAGGGATGGTGACTCCACCACTTCCCTAGGCAGCCTAGGCAGTGATATCTCAGCATCCCCATCCTGTCAGCCTCAGCAGAAACCAAAGGCTTGTGTCCTTGTAGACAGCCCCTGGGCATGAAGAAAGCAAAGGGAAGGGAGTGTTTAGGAAGGCATCCTTGCAGAGCTGGAGCGGCAGCAGCCGCTGTTTTCCTGGGGGTGGTCAGTGGGTGGAGAAGCAGAAAGGAACAAACAAGGCTTCCAGATGAGTTAATCTCCTCTCAGATCGAGCTCATTGAAACACATCTGTGTTTGCAGGGCTGTGCACAGTGAAAACTCCCTTAGTCAGCTCTTGTTTTCGGTCTTGTACGTTGCCTCTTTGTATGGTTCCTTTTTTCCTGCCTTCCAATCAGATCATCTGCTGTACAAGGGCTCAGTTCAGACAGTGCTTTATCCAGAAAGCTGCTCCCAACGCTTCCTAATCTCATAAACAAGAAAGAAATTACTTAACACTCAATTACTTAACACTCCAGAACAGGAACTATTTTGTTCAAGTGCAGCAGTGGCCCTCTCAAAGAGACACCTTGCCATGAAGGTGCCTACTGAGCAGCTGAAGACAACTGACAGAAGAATGGAGCTGTCTAATCCAGATAAATTAAATTTTGCTGTGAAATGGCACAGAGCAGTAATTACTGTATTTGTGCAGTACCACAGGATGCCCTGACAGCATTTGTCAGGGAGCTGATTAAATCACAGAAGTGTAATTGAAGGGTTTGATTGCATTCCACCTCCAGCCATCAGCACCCACAGTGTTTGTGTAGTCAGCTGCTTGAAAGGCTGGTACATCCCTATGGCCCAGCAGCCCAGGGTCCTATTGCCCACAAGTCATTGCAGGCCTGACTGTAAGCAATCTGCATCTTGCCAGCCTGAAGATGCCCAGGCTGAGGGACACCTCATTGCTTGCACACCACAGCTACAGGTATCATGGCAAAATTTGTGATAGTAGATGCTGATCTTGAGGGCATGGCTGTAAGAGCCAAGTACTTGTGCACGAGGATCTCGGGTTTTGCTTACCAAACCCTGTAGTTTCCAATGTGTCAAGGAAAGTTCCAAAATATTCTGCATCATAAAATCTCAGAGTTTCAAGGACAAATAAAGGAATGACATTTTCTGCATTAAGTTCATGTATTTTTATCTCCAGAGCTTGCAACTGATCACACATTTTTTAAATATTTCACTCTCAATAAGGATGCTAATGTTTTCCCAGGGACTGATGATGCAATGCTTCACAGCTAACACCACCAACCCAGTGCTGCCTTCTCTAAACTGAAACCACCTAGCTCATTTAGGCTGGTCACTAAAGCTATTTAGGCATCAAATTCCTAAGAAATCAATTTTCCCTGTGATTTCTCTGTCTTGCCAGGGAAGTTCAGTGCCCTTGGTGGTGACCCTCAGGGCAAGCTGGTGTCCTGGAGGTGCTGTTCATGATTGCTGCTAGGGAAAGGAGAACTGCTTCAGCAGAGCGGGAGCTGCAGAACACAAAGCAGGAGCATTGCCCTGCAGACGTTTATTAACATTCAAAAAACAAATGTTGACTCAGTCGTGTTTGTGAAGTTTTCTTTTTACCCATTCCAAACATCCCAGCTGTACAGCAGAGTGTGTGTGAATACTTGAGGAAAATTATCTCTAACCACAGCTAGACTCCTAGATAAGATGTATTCTGGCATTACTCAATGTTGGAAAGCTTGCATTGTCATCCAGCAAAGGAACTGAAGCAACAGGGTGCAGAGGGCAGAAATAGCTGCCTAGAGTGAGCATGGGCATCTGGACTCCCCACCCTCCCACTGGACTGTCTGTGGACTATCTTTTAAGGTGAAGCCATCTGTGATGAGAAACAGCCCTGGTCCAGACATACTTAGCACCATGTTGGTTGCATCCGCAGGATAGCACATATGGTGATGGTGAGACTTCTGTATAACCACTTCAGCTACATGGGAAAACAAAAGAAGTGAAGAAATAATAGAAAGTTCTTCAGGATCATCTGCATTTCAGAGATCCACAACATGCCTAGTCACTGGGAGTGAATTCAACAAATACAAACAAGTTTAAATGAATTATCCCGTTAATCAACGTTTTAGCAGTGCCAGGCAACGTTCTGTTGTGTTACCAGTCTATTAACTAAGTCTAGAAATAACAGTTCATCTTATCAGGGACCCCAGATTTTTAAAAATTGTGCCCTGAGAGTCTCTCTTGCATTCTCAATGCATTAAAAAAAAAATGCATATTGTAAAATACACCCCTGAGCTCACTGCTGGAAAGCCCTGCCCCGAGAGAGAAAGACTTCCACCATCCACAGACCTCCTAGAATGTTCGGAGAGCATTCCAGTCAGGCTGTACAATAAAATCATAAAAAGCAAGGCTGGGACAGACCTTGAGAGTTTGGCTATTGCCTTGCCTAGCCTGTGGGCAGGATCCTCTCCCAAGCCATCCCTGAGAGGACTTTGCCCAACCCTTTTGCAAAGCCTCTAACAATGGAAAATTCATACCTTCCACAGGCAATTTATTACCAGGCTTATCTTCACTGTTAGAAATGCCTAAACTAAAACATTGCTGTAATTTCAACCCATCACTATGTGTCTTCTGTGGACATGGTAAAGACTTCAGTACATCCTCCAGGGCAATGTGAGGCTTCAATCCCTCCAGAATTCTCTTCTCTAGACTAAACAAACTCAGCGGCAGGATTTTTGAGGTGATCTTGAGAGACATTCTCATGGTGTGACATAGCACAATCTGAGATAAGTAAGTCCAGGACAACATTTCCAACAAGATCCTGTAGAAGAAAAAAATATTAATTCTCCCCTAAAGGACGGGGAAAGACCCTTTTTAACCACTCAGAAGAAATGTTGCATCCAGGAGATATTGGTTAATAACTCTGTTGGCTAACTGCTTATGTGTATTCTGCACAAATAGGAACAAATGCAATGTAATTAAAAAACATGTAGCTGCTTTTTTAGGAGGAATGTGAACCTAAGGAACAATAAAATCCAAAGGGAATATTCTACCAGAAGACTGAAAAATCCTTTGAGAACTATATGGAAATTATGTAATCACAGAACCATAGAATGGTTTGGGTTGGAAGGAATGTTTAAGAATCATCCTACCATGGGCAGGGACAAGAACAGGTTGCTCAAATCACCATCCAACCTGCCCTGGAATAGTTCCAATGATGTGGCATCCACAAATGACATACTTGATATTATGAACAACAGAATGACCTGGTGGTCAACCTGAGCATATACTCAGTGAGGCAAGAACTAGAACTAGAGGAAAAACAGTAAACAGAATGTTGTTGAGGGAAAGGAGGAGCTCTCTGTAAGGTGGATTTTAATATAAGCAGTAATAAGAGTTGTCTGTTGGGATGTGTTTGAGTCAGGATCGAGGAGCTCAGATAAGACAAAAATAACTAAGATGAATTGAAAGAAAGTGAAGCAGACAAAATATTTTTTCCCCAGACACACAGTGCATTAGCCTAGTTCTTAATAAGAGGGGTTATGCTGGAAAGAGATGGAGGGAAACTTCTCTGACCCCCTGTCTACAAATGAAAAGGAAATCATATGAAGGAGAAAATGGAGATAAGTTGTGTATGGGTGCACAGACGTGGGTCTTGGTTACGGTATCAGCCTGGCTGAAGCTCCATGCACTGAGTCAGTGAACTTCCCTTGACTTCAGTGAGTATTTTCCATGACTAAGGGCAGCTGGCGCTGACCCAGGCTACTAAGCCCCTGGGAGGTGGCCCAGCCAGCCCTATCCCAAGTGCACCTTGTCTCCCGTGTTTCTATTCCCAGCACTAGCATCTTGACCCCTGGAAGGAAAGCACTCCTTACGCCTACTGCACCCCAGGGGATCCCTCTCAGCTCTGCTCCGCTAGCAGCCCAGGGGTTCCAGGGTTGGTCTGCTAAATGTGCTGCACTTGGAATGCTGTGCCTGTCTGCGCGTTTGAAGAAGGGTGGGAGCCCCCAGAAGGATCAGAGGATGGGTTGGCCACTGTCCTACATGCACTGGGAATGAAATAATGGCAGAGATTGCCACAGCGCCTGCATCAGCCTCTTCCAAGACATAGTTTGGGCCAAAAGTCCCTGGTGCATCCTGCAAACCCTGCCTGGAGCAGAAGAAACCTTGAGCAGACTGGATCAGAGCCCTCCTTCCCACACAGACATATGTTGGAGGAGAAAAACAAACTGCCTCTCTCCAAGTCCTTATACTGCTTCTGGCTCTCTTGCCATTGAACTACCATATGAAAGCCAAGATCTTAAAGGTGATCTCTGCTGTTCTCTCCACAAGATGGCTTTACTTCAAGTGCAGAAGAGACCATATTTTGCAAAGGGACGAGGGATGGGTGCTACCAAGCTGAGGAACAGTGTAAGTAGAAAAGACAAGAGGTGTGCAAGGTGAGCTATGCAGACAGAAGGAGCCTTTGTCAGAGAAAACATGCAGGAAAGAGCTCACAGGAGCTAGCAGCGCTCTGCAGGGGGGACTCCTGTGTGTGGGAAGGGTGAGAGCATCTACTCCGTGGGGTCACCGTGTCCTCACCCACTTCAGGGATTCACACTTCCATGCCTTGGCAGGAGCAAAATATTAATCAATTGATATTTTTTTCTGTTTTGTGCAACAGCTGGATATGCTACATGTTGGATAATGGGATACTCACTGTCCTAGTTCTTTCCAGGCAAGATTTCTGTCTCCTCCAAACAAATAGTAATAAGAAATTCTAACAAGTTGTGTTTGATCCTGACTTTATCCTTGCTGCCTACTAACACCAAATTGGAGTGTAATGTGGACACAAGGCAAGGTGAAGGTCTGGAAGGAGTGCAGAGGGGGACCCATTGCTGCCCCTTTCCTAGGTCAGCAGGAATCTTGCAACTGGAGTCAGCAGCAGACCTGCATTTTGTACACATTTCCAACATGCAGCAGACCATTGCACTGCACAGCACTAGACTGTATTTGTGGCCTCACACACTCCATGTATCAAGCTGAGGACTGTCTTTAATTCCTTTATCCTTGAGGAAGAGCAAGAAATGAAGAGCAGAGGGGCTAAAATCACTGGGAAGGACTGAGTTTAGCTCTCCCAAATACAGAGTTACCACTATCCTTCTTTTCCTGGATTTCTTGCAGAGGTGCTTTAATTTTTCTCCAAGTTTTTGCCCAGCCCCACAACTGAAGAAAACCCTGGAGACATGGTAACTGAGCAGTTCTTCCAGCCAGCCTGACCTCAGTCCTTCTCCAGGCCAGCTCATCTGCTTCTAGAGGGGCTGCCAGCTGGCAAGCACCAAGCTCCCTCACACGAGCTGGCACAACCCAAGGGGTGAATCAGCCCACTGAGGAGCTCACAGCAAGGATAAACAGCTCTGGGGCTGGTGAAAATGAAATAGTTGGAAATTAGTGGGAAAGGAATTGCAGGAGAAAATTCTTGCAGCTCTAGTATACATCTGCTATGCCTCAGAAATGTACTGCAGAGATCATAGCAAACACTCTGGTTGATAATAATGTTATTGTGGATGACAAAGGCCAGATAAAACAGAAGAGAATAGAGTAGAAAATGTCTATATTGATTGACATCATGGTATTTTAATAGAGTTAAGGGACTGTCAGAGAAGGATGGACCAAAGACCAAGACCTTGTCAATCACTGGTTTATGTCTGAGTAGTTCTCTGGGCACAATACAGTGTAAGACCACTGATAGATATACAAGAAACAAAGTCATTCCTTGTTCTCAGGCACTTGGTGATCAGGAGCTTGAATCAAACCAGGTTTTAGTTTTCAGTGTTTAATTGTTTTTTCTTCTGGGGATAGCAAGGCCCAAGAATGTGTCCCAGACTTGCATGGGACAAATATTTATTCGTAGAGGACCAAGGGGGGGGAAAAAAGAAGGGAAAAAGAAAGGAAAAACATGCAAAACAAATGAATGGAAAAGAGAAAGAATGGTGGGGAAAGGCAAGTTTCTTCTAGGTGCCACTTGCTCCTGCTTTCTGATCTCACTTCCGAAGTGCTGCCTATCTGTCACAGCCACCAGCATAAGCAAGCATTGGGTGACCATATCTGTGCACTTTTCACATGTGGGGAGCTAAAAAAGCAAGGGCAGCATCAACAGCTACAGCTCAGCCTGGACACCATCCTCCAGAGCATGCTGCTGCTGCTTGCCTTCTGCAGCTCCCTGTCTGGATGGCAGGGAATATCACTGAAGGACATTTCTCATGCTACTCCAGCTGGGCTTGTGCTGAATACTGTGTACCACATACTCAAATAAGAACAACACAACACAGCCACAGCAGTCCATGAAGAAGCCTCTGCTGCTGGGTTTATGCTCCTCAGAGAGCACATACAAGGAAATACAAGAAAAGCAAGCCCAGTTTCCCCTATTTCCAAATCACATTAGCAGTTCTACCTCCTCTTTGCTCCACACTTTTTTACAGCTTTCCCTGAGAAGAGCAAACTAAGACACCAGCAGGCCAAAGTTAAAGGGAAACCAAAAAGGAGACACAAAGGGTCACAAAGTTGCTTGTCTCCCCTCAGGGACACTCCTTACACTACTGTAGCAGAGGCAGGCTTCTTACACCTCACAAAGTCTTGTGGAGGGCATTGGTTCACCAAAGGCATGGACAGGACTGCTCTTGGTACCCTCCACCTCTGCAGAAGTTGTGAAGCAGGAGGCTGGATGAATACTTCTTGCAGTCAGGAGCACAGGGCACACGGGTGGGAACAGAGTAGAGTTCATCCTTTGTCTGGGGGCCCTGATATCAGCAGCTCATTTTTGCAATGCTTCCACCATCTCTTTGGTAGCTTTTCTTGCCATCTGTGAGGCTGCAGACTTGGCAAATGTTAAGGTCTTTTCTAACCTGAGAAACTGAGAAATCTAACTTCAAGAAATTGATGGGAGCTTATTTCCTTCTCTTATGTGCAGCAAGCTCCACGTTTCGCTCTGTGACAGCATGGGTGACCTGGAGGACAAGGGATGTAGGGCTTTGAGAGGGAGTATTGCACCACTGAATCATCTGTGCTTTTCAAATGTATACATGCATCAGTTCCAGTGTGCAGCAAGCTCAGTGGAGAACCAGATATAAGGGAAGGAAGAGGAGAGAAGGGGCTGAATTTATGATCTCAGATTTGCCTGAGCCATACAGTGGCATCCTAACATACATGTTTCTACATCCTCCCCCTTGCTGTAATTAATTTTTAATCATTCAAGCAAGTTCCCACATATCCTGTAAATCTCTTTTCACAAATTTTGCTTTTAATGAAACCCTTGCTTGCTTTCAAAAGAAAGTTGGTTTAGGGTGTGTCAGAGTTTGTTCATAATGCATTTTGTTCACAGTAAACAGCATTTCCTTTCATTCCCATCCAGGGATGGTATTCAGACATCTGTACTCCACAGAAAATAGTGACTCTGGCTTTACTGCTGAGTAGTAATGAAGTCACTGAGTAAGTTTGCTTTTATTCAAGTGGTGCAGGTTTTAGACCTTTGAATGCATTAGCTCCTCGTTCTGAGTTTTATCCTGCCTCCAGCCTCCTTCTTAGTTCAAGTAAACTGAGAACTGCATCCAATAAAGGGTTTTATTTAAATAGCCATATTGCAAAAGCACTCTGCTGTGTCAGCACCGCCACCTTTTTACCTCTTTCTGGATGTTATCTACTGTAACGTAATGAGGGCAATACTCACTCCTCTGTCCTCCATTGGGGCTGTGCCCTGCACCAGTCCTGCACCCTGGAGATTCAACACCTGCTTCAGATCAATCCACCTATCCCCATCTCAGCTTTGTGGCAGAAACCCACAAAAATATTTTTCTTATTGTTACTTCTTGGCATGGTCTTTTGTATTTACTTCAAGCCAGGATAGTGACGTGGAGCACTGCAAAATCTGAGCCTCAAATTCTCCTTTCGAGAAATCAACCACATCAAATGCTATGGAGGCAAAGACAGTCTCCTAGCTGATATTTTTTCTTGTAAAACAGCAAAAGATTTCATTAGTGTTAAAGGCAAACTTGAACTTTGCTGCAAAGCTAGAACAGAACTCCCTGAATCCATATTTTGGTGGAGCTTGGGACTTGTTTTTATTTTTATAAAATTATAAACCCACATTTCCAGCAGTGATTACATTTCATGGCTGTAGATCATGCCTGTGAAATAGTAACTTCCCCCCACCCCCACCCCGTCCTCCCTTCTGTGCTTGGTTTGTACCCTCTTCTGCTGAGAGCTTGGGCTTTTCTTTGAAAAACTTTCTGGAGTGCTTTAATCACCTGAATAAAGCTTTTTAGTGGCAGCTCTATGGTTGGGGGAGATGGCAATAGCTGCAACTCTTTCCTACATAGGTAGTTAAACTCGTACAAAGTTGAATCTCAACAACCTGAGCCTGATGGGACTCAGCAAAGGGATGATGAGGATCTTGCCGATGTTAGTCACGTACCCAGCACTTCACTTCTGCAAATCTCAACGTGCTCAGCAAAGGCAGATAAGCATGGTTATCTCCGGCATGCAGAGAGGGGAAATTAAGAGAGAAAGGCCAAAGGTCATATTTTCCCAAGGGCTTCAGACACCCAGGTGGTTTTGCCTCTGAGGAGGTAATTTAAGACCTGCCATGAACATGTGATGTCCCTACAAGCAGTATGAGCCTGTTCAGGGAGAGCACGTCTACCCTCTCCTGAATAAGACCTGGGAAAGTTTCTCTTGTAACTGCTGTGCTGGCAGGAGCTGCCTGGGAGTGATTCACTCCAGATTTAGGTGCAAGACCTTTTTTCTTTCTGTTTCTCTCCAGGCTGCTCAGTGTCAGATGATGTGCTTGAGTGCAAGACTGCCTTGATAGTGCTCTGGGCCAGCTGGCAGCTGCCCCCTCACCCCAGGAGAGTGCTCCTATCCTGTTGATATACAACTGGTGGTTGCATCTGAATTACCCTGTGCAAGAGATTTGGCCCCCACACCAGCAGTCAAACTACCCTACCCTTTGGGAATGAAGGGTGAATGCTGTTCAGGATGATGTCTCACTGCAACTGCAGAAATCTCTTCTGAAGAGGAATGCAAAAACCCTACTTCTTTGTAGTGATTTTCAAAATTTCACCCTGGAATAAATTGCCACGGTCTTCCTGCCAATGTAACCCACCCAGAAAAGGCTTTGGTGGAAGGGAGAGGGTTTCTCAGAAGGGCAATGACCATCTAGCTACAACCCAACAGCAAAGCCAAGAGTAAAACTCACCACCTCCTCACCTCTGCTTCAAACCACACCACCCACAAACATCTTTTCTTCGTGCACAAAAGCCTGTGCTAATGAAGCCTCACACTGGCTGTCTGGACTCCCTGGTGAAGCCTGGAGTTGCAATGGGTAGATGAATTATTGTTTTACTTGTCTGTGGCAATCAGGTGGGAGCATGAACACGGCAGGTCCAGACCAAACTGCTTTGTAGGCACAGGGGTTGCTTCATCCCTTGCCTGGGCCATGGGAGCAAGGGAGATCAGTCACTGCATTTCTCATTGCTATTTCTCATATCCAAATTCCTATACTATCCAGCACCCAGAGAGGCCCATTTAGGTCTGACCATGCACCAAGATCTGACTGGATTTCAGACAGATTTTTTCCCCATTTCCTTCTCTTTCATTTTCAGTTCTCACCTCCGGCATGATTCTCTTCAGTCCTCACCAGTACCATCTATCCTATATCATCTCCTTCTGTCCTCCCCTCTCAGGGGACTGCATAGAGCTCAAGGTGCTGTCCCCACACTTAGAGTCAGCAGAATGGATTTCTGCATTTGGAAATACACAGACAGGTTCTGGGGTGGAAGAAGAGACAGAAATACGTGATATACCAGCAGAGACTGTTCCTACAAGCAGGAGTGTGGATTGTTTGAATTTTATGTACCATTGCACACACACACTAATCTTCTCTGAGAATTTGTAATATCTCTTTTTGTTCCTGCAATCCTTCCTATTTTCTCTTAAATATCATGGTTTTATCCATTTTTGGTTCTTTGCTCCATGCTCTACCCATGCTGGTGTTTATTTTATTACCCTTTTCTGCCATATGACTTGCAGCATGGTCTTTCCTCCTGCTGGCAGGGACACATGGAAGGGAGGAGAGCAACTAGAAGCGATGTGAGCTGCACATCAGAGTTTAGAGACAGAACCCCAACTGTTCTAACCTGCCAACCCCTCCCATGGTGCTGCTCAGTATTTCATGCCCTGTACTCCAGAATTATATTTTCTGACTCTTTTTCTAGAAGAGAATCTGAAGTGGGACCTGCGTGATCCCATCCCCACTGGAGGCACATCCTCAGGACTCACCAGCCACTTCCTCTGGGGAAAGTGTATGTCTCAGGGCTGTTATCTCCAGAATGATGAACTGAAGTAGCATTAAGTTATGTCACATGCATGTGTGAGCTGTATGTGAGGCAAGGAGGCAAGGAGGCAACCTGCTAAGCCCATCCTGCCAGCATGCCTGAGGTGCTGAGCTCCTTGCTCAAGGGTAAGCTCCTTGACTCATTCGTTTGCTTCTGTCTCAGCTCTATTCTGGAAATGGTTCAATGCTTTGGCCCTCTATAATTTGTCCACACTTTACCACTTTTCCACCTCACATCCCAGGCTCTGGGCTCAGATATAGAGCACATGTTTCCCCTAGTCCTTCTCTGTTCCAAGACCTCCCACATCCTTTTCCTCTAATATAGTCCGTAGCATGAACTGCAATATGGTCACAGCTCTGTGCTCTTTGCCAGAAATTTTTGCCAAAACTGAAAAAACAAAGACCCAACCAAACCACAATGTTTGATAAGTCTGATTTATTTGAAATCCCGAGAAGTATGAGTGAAATATTTCCACTATCTCTTCCAGCATACTTCTGGAAGCCTCTTCCTTTTCTCTCTGTCAGACTGCATTGTTGGCCATAAGCAAGGAAAATCAATGCTACATCTGTCCTGTGGCACAGGTGACAGCACAGCCACCCAACTGCATCCTCTGTCCTCCTTAAGCTGGAAGGGCACTGTGATCCCAGTCCTCATGTTTCTTCCACTGGAGCTTGCCTCAGTATTTTGAAGACACCAATTGATGACTTGAGAGCTCTGTTTTCCAGGAAGCTGGAAGGGAACTGGGAAGAGATCCTTAGAGGAGACCTCTGACACAGTTCAGCTCTGGCATGGTGGCTGAGTCACTGCTGCTGGAACACAGCAATGGCTTTGCATCTGAGAGGTGCAACAGGTCACATTTGCAATCGGTTTCAAAAGCAGCTCTGTAGCTGTAGTCTGCCTTGTACCAGAGACAATTCATCTGCACTGGCAGCTCCTGTGGGGTGCTTTCAAGGCCCCTCCTGTTTGTGTGCACTATAGATCAATTTCTCAGCTGGTTCTGCAGGTTTTTACAGTCCTGGGAAGGAACAGGGCTTAGTTACTCCTCACCTGCTTGGCCCGGTATAGTCTGTGAGCCCTGCAATGTTGTTACTGTATCCGATGCTGACACTTGGACCTTTAAAAGGTGATCTGCCATAAGGAAGCTCTGGTTAAATCTCTGAACACAAACTATGAAAAGGACTTTTGAAACATCTGCAACTCCTGTATGTGGCTGCAGTGAACTGAAACCATCCCACAGCACTGTCCCAGTACTGGCACATCATGGTCAGTGCCTGCTGTGTGACTGTTTTGTTTTATCTCATTTATTGTCTTTTAAACATCAAGGACTGCATATGAATCTCACTGGACTGTCCCATCCATCTGCACCATCACTACCCATTGCAACTCCACTCCATGGCAAGCCCTGGGATACCCAGCTCTATGGCCATAGCAGCAAAAGTGTGGGGATATTCCTCTAGACCCCTGCAATCAAATAGCATCAAACCGCCACGAGAGGAGGGGGAACTTTCTCCTGAGATGCATGGGGACCTGTATCCAAGCAGCAGAAGGTCCAGTCAAGGTGCAGATCAGGAGGACTGGTTTTAGAAGACTGCTCTGTTAATGAGTTCTTTAAAATCTAGTCTCTTGTGCTCCACATAAATCAAATTTCCAACAGCTTCATAAATACGTCACCAACAGGAGGCCTTTAGAATAAGCATATTGCAGTTTCCTGACATTTTCATTCTTCTATCTTGACATTTCTGAAGGGCATAAGAGGTCTAAAAAAAGAAACAGTGATCCCATGGCACCATATGTTTTCAATTCCATCCTGCACTCATGTAATAGACAGTCTTATTATAAATATGCAGCCGCTTTCCAGATGATCTTTTCCCCCTCATCTTAAAATGACCTGGTACAACTGCACAGAGTGGAGAAGGTTGGGAAGTAGAAAGAACGCAAGTGGGAAGAGCCCTAGGAGGCATTTGGAGTGAGTTGATGTACTACATTAATATTCAAGTTACCCAGGCTCTGATGCTGCAAACATTTAAAGAAAAAACACTTGACTCAGACAAGCAGTTGCACAGCAATGCTTGGCAGAAGTTTCCAGCCTCCGTACACCATTCCCCCCACTCCTCCATCCCTCCTGCTGCTTTTTCTCAGGTGCTGTCCTGATTTCTTAAAATCACTTTCTGGATGATCATTTCTGTACAAGGCAGCATGTGGGCTGAGCAATTGCAAACTGTTATTTATCATATGTCTCTGTCTGCAAGGGAGTGAGGCTCTTGTAAGACTTTTTTCTTCTTTTAAACAGCCAAACAATCTGTTAGAATTAATGCGATATAATAAAATTTAATGTAATATAATGAAATACCCTCACTGGTTAGAACAACTGTGGTCTATAAACCAGTGCAGCTGTAGCAATCTGAGGATTGCTGCAGTTCTGGCATTTCAGAGGTTACTGGGTTCCTGTCTATCATCTGACTGTTCAGGTCATCACTGTTGATTGCCTAACATATCCCTGTCTGCAGTTATGTGTATGGTGGTCTGAGTTTAACTGTTTGGACTTTCTGTCCTGCATGTCTGTTCTGGGCTGATTTCTACACGTGTGCAAGAGCTAATTTCAGCCATAATGGCTGAGAGAGGAAAAAACCCAACACCATTTCTGGTGGCTGCTTTCTTAGAACAGAACCTGCACATACTCATGCTTTGTAGTGGGGACTGAAAAATCATCAATGAGAATGATCTGTACATCAGGATGTACCCTTGGCCTCAGGCATGGAAGTCCACTCTCACTGAGTTGTCCAAATTGTCTTTTGAATTGCAGCTTGCACATGAGGAGAGATGTGCTGGAGCACAGCTGAAATCTCCACGGGGTTTCTTCACGCTGGCCAAGTTGCTGCCTCCCACAGCAGTTACAGCAACTGGCTTGGCCAGCCACAGACTCCAAACCTGGGAGAGGCAGGACCATTTTCACTTCAGCACAGAGGGCAAGGGGTCAGATGAAGCAATGGAGAGGTTGAAGAAAGACAGAAAAGCAGCCTTTAACTCAGTGGACCTTTGCCCTGGGTACAGCTACAGAAATCACAGTGGGTTTTCTCTTTCCAGAAGCTTTTTGGAGAATAAGGGCTTGGTTGCTTACATTATTGTGTGCATTTCCTTGAGTGTGGCAATCTGCACCTGAGTGCTTGTGGTGTGGAGCTAGAAACCTCATCCATACCGAAAAACTCTGCAGTGGGAATCTTGCTATTTTCTCTTACATTATCTCCAGCTCTGACTTGTGCAGCAGAATTTACATCATAACACCTGTGAGCAAACTATCTGAGAGATTAGTAGAACAAGAGATGGAAAAAGAAATCCCACTAAAAGCACCACAGAGCTGTAATTGGCTTCAGCAAAGCAGCAGTCCCTAATGAACAAGATCCATGGTTAGATTTGGTTCTCTAATAGTGTGTTTTGCACTCATAAAGCAGCTTGCATGAAATGGTAAAATGAGACACAAAGAGACTGTTACATAGAGTGTGTTGGTGACAGCCCCAAAACTCTGTCCAACCCACCTTTCAGATAAGCTTTTTAGGTTGCTTTACACTTGAGGACCCAGCAACACCAACAAGCCTCCAGAGGGTGGCCCAACTGGTTGAGCACAGTGCTCCCCAGATGTATGTGGATGCATTGTTGGGAATGGCTGCTGGTTCCTCTAGGAACTCAGTGTTGATAAGCAGACACTTCAGGTATGTAGGTCATCTCACCTCTATGTCTGATATAGGGCAGATGGATCTCACCCTGAAAGTGTGGGTTTCTCTTCAAACTATTGTCTCAATAACAGAGATTTTTTTTCTCTCTTAGCAATTCCTGCATCTGTTACCGCATCGATGTTTGCCATGTCCAAATACCTAAAGTGTTAGGGTTCCATCTGTCAAATGCTTCTGGAGTCTGACCAAATGTTATGATGGAGAAGAGGGAAGAGCAAGCAAGGGCAAGGACAAGGAAAATTTCTGCAAGTGAAACAGCTGATTAAGAGTGGTGAAGGGGGATGAGGAAGAGCAGGATGTAGACAAGCCACATACAGCAGTGTGATGATGAGTGTGCCTCTGCAGTACAGATCTTCCATATGTAGTAGTCATTAGATTTTAAGATCAGAATAGACTAATTCCATGGCTTAGACCATCTGCTTAGCATTTGCTTCTCAGTTAGCATTTTCTCCAGGTCCAGATTCTGTACTTAGGCCAGACGATATCCTATTCTGAAACATTAGTGTTGGTTTCAAAGGGTCTAGTCCATCATATATACAGTTTGGGTCACTATGGATCATATTTATCCAGATTATTGTGCCCTTGTAATTTTATCACCTCTGCTATTGTTTTGGTTTCACCTGGAAACATTGTCAGCAGTCATCTGATTTCTTCCAGACTAGTGATGAACATGTCCCTGAAGGATCAACAAGCAGAAGACCTTTGCAAGACTTCTTTAGGAAGACACTTATTCAACAATGAGTCTCTGTTTATCACAGAATCACAGAATGTTAGAGGTTGGAAGGGACCTCCACAGATCGAGTCCAACCCCCCTGCCAAAGCAGGATCACTTAGAGTAGTCCACACAGGAATACATCCAGGTGGGTTTTGAAAGTCTCCAGAGAAGGAGACTCCACAACCATTCTGGGCAGCCTGTTCCAGTGCTCTGTTACCCTCACAGTAAAGAAGTTTCCCCTCATGTTGAGACGAAATCTTCTATGTTCAAGTTTGTATCCATTGTTCTTTGTCTTATTACTGCACACCACTGAAAAGGGATTTGCCCCCTCCACTTGACACCCACCCCTCAGATATTTATTCACAATCTTCTCTTCTCAAGACTAAATAGCCCCAGGTCTCTCATTTCCTTCCACTATATTTTGAGCCATAACACTTCACTATTTTTTATCCTTTCAATGTGTCTCTTACAGGTTTTCTATCACTGTAGCTTCTTTGTTGGGAAGTATGTGGTAAATCAAGTATTTAATGGAAGTGGAAGTTTACACTCCATGCAGTTACCCTTATCAAACACCTTTGTAGATTTCTAAAAATATCACACTGGGTAACCCAGGCCTCTTCTTCATAAATACTTGATTGACATAATTTGTATTAAGTTTCTCTTATTCCTCATAGTAAACTCCTATAGTAGTAGTCCTTTATTTCCCTTCAGTCAAAGGTAAGGCAACTGACTCAGTCTTCACCAGGTCATTCCATTTACCCCTCTCAGATTTAAAAAAAATATATATATAAATTGAGTATTTCAAGACCTTTACTACTCCAAAGAACTCAGAAGAATTAAAACTGTATCTGCTATAATAGAAAAGAAAGCAGTAGAATATTATTTGTCTAGCATAATTCTGTGTTAGATAATGGTTAGGCTCAATGATCTTAAAGGTCTTTTCCAACCAAAACTATTCTGTGATTCTATAATTCTAGGCAAGTTATTTTTTTGCATAAGTTATTATCTAAACAAATGCATTTCTTGACAAGGTCTAAAAATATGTACACTAGCTTTTCAGCTATTTTCCAGTTGTTTCCAGTTTTGTCAGTGTGTAATCTTTTCACCCATTTTAGGACTTTTTATGACAGTTTGTGTATGTAGTCATTCAGTCCAGGTGAAAACTAAATATCTTTTAAGAAATGTAAGAAACAGCAGCATGGATGATACAAAGGACAAAGAAAAAAGTAACTGTGATGGACTAGCACAACCTAATAGCAACCCATGAAAGCAAAAAAAAAGGGAACATCTTTCAAAAAGGAAAGTATGCCAGCTAAAACAAACCTTCATCAAGACCTATCTTAGACAACTGGAACATATGCCGCCAGTAACTCCAACTTTCAGGATTGGAAGGAGTAAATACCTTCACAAAGATGAACTTTTCCTGAAGAATGAACCCAATACAGTCTATTGCCAAACATTTGCTTTTCAACACCAGCCACTGCATACCAGTCTTCCCTACTTGCACTTTCTGCCTTTGAAGACTTCTTAACAACTCCCTTGCATGTTTTCTTCTGCTTTTTTGGTGCTCACCTTCCAAAGTGACTCAAGCTTGTAAGAGCAGTATTTTAAATTAATCCAACCCAGAAAACCTTTGTCTTGCTCAGCCCATGTGTAAGACAATTGTGTGAATACAAAGCTGAATATACTTTATCCCATTGTGTAGATGATCTGTAGAGTTAGTTGGGGTTTGCTTCATCACCATGGGCAGGCAAGGTTTTTACAATGTAGCCTATGACATCTTTACAAAACCAAGTCTTGCAATATCACTGGCAACTTCCCTTTAGGAGAGGGACCTCTCACTTGGCACTGAATTGTAGGCTTTACTTATTTCTCTCACAGATGTTCACAGATGCATCTTGTCCTGGGTGTAAGCTCCAAAGACCTTACGTTTTGAATAGGAAAAAAGTGGAAAGGGGAAAAATCCCACACACCGAGGTGTGTGGCAGATTTCTCCAGGACACCCAAGCAAGCCAAGAATGAAACTGTAAAAAAATGTATGGCATGGGTCCTTACTTGTGAGCTAAGAGGAGATCCTTGAGGACCAGTCCCTCTTGATTGCAGGACAAGCCCTGTAGGCTTGGTCTGTTAATTTAACTGCTCCTGAACTGCGTGTTAGCAATTAATCATCACTGTTTCAGCAACAATGCATGCCTCTCAACAGGGAGGGAGTTCCCAAGCAAGTAATTTCTTACTTTCTCCAGTAGCAAAGAGAAGTTGGTTGTGCTGCAGTCACCACCAATAAATTACTTCTTTTATGACAAAGCATGCTCAAAATACACACACTTCTAATATCTAAGCCTGGGTAATATTTATTAGCAAGTGCTGATGTGTTAAGTACCACACCTCCTTGAGTCTATGTGTAGTTTTTTTCCCTTCTCTTGCCCTGTGAAAAGCTAGGACATAACCAGTCTTGACTCCCTTTTCTCTACTAGTACCTTCAGGCAGAAGCTTTTATGCCTGCAAAACTAGAAGCATCAGCACAAAACTGGCTAGGATTAGACCCTTTGCCTTTTATGGCAAAACAAACAGGTCTTCTTGAGGTCATGTTCAAAATGACTGTGAAAAATGTGATGGGGGAAAGTTTTGGCTGCTTGCCAGTAGCTGTTCACATGTCTTTGTTCCTGTTGATGAAAACCATACTGATTGCAAAGCTGACATCCTCGTGGACTAGCTGCACATGCACACAGAAACCGTTCAGCTATAATCTGTTTGGGGCAACAGAGCTGAGCAGATTTTGCACACAGCTTCTCACCACTGCTTTCCTGATCAAGGAGAGGTGGCACTAGTAACTCAGTCCCTTGGTCAGATCATTTTGTCACCGTATCTGGGACACCTATGAAGTCCCCCAGCACAGCTGCTTGATTTTCCATCACACAACTTACCACAGATACCCAAAATCTGGAGGTGCAGTTTTGATTTCTGATGCATTAACAAGACATGTTGATACAGTATTAGTTTAGTGGGATGCAATTAACAAATGCTGGGGGCTTAGGAATTTGTTAAGGTACTCTTCTGGTTTGCAATTCATTCCTCTGGACTGAAAGAGCCTGCCCTTCTTTTTTGTGTAGCACTTTTTGATCTTCTCTCTGTGACTCTGATAATGGTCCCTCCTCCACTTAGGAAGAAAAATCCTTTTATCCTCTTTTTCCCTCTGGGTGTTTGGCTCTGTTCTCTGGCTTCAGAGAGGTGATGGGGAATAAAGCTAAAAGATCCCTCCAAAAATAGTTCTGATGATTAGGACTCTTCCTGCCCTTGAAGGGCCTGGATGTATTATCTTTTGCCTAGCTCTGGCTTCATTCCTGCTTCATGAAAGGATGGGCAGAGCTCATGGAGGCTGATGCAGAGGTCCAACTTAGCCAGGTGGAAAGACCCCTCTTCTCTGTGCCAGAGACAGTTACTGCTGTTGAGTCAACAGGAAATCTGCACCAGCAGCAAGGAAAGAGCCACACTCAAAGGTCCCTCTGACATGGGCAGCGTCCTAATGTGATCTCTTCCCTGTCTTTGCTGCCAGATGCAGAGGGGTGGGGGAGCACCTGCAGTGGGGTGGCAGTCTTTGACTTCCCTTAAGACCTTCTCAGGCTCCTCCAGCATTGTTTTTCTCACAGGAAGCAGAGACCAGAGGACCTGCTTGCCTGCCACAATTTGGGCTGATTTTTGGATGTAACCTCCTTAGACCTGACCTCTGTGACTTTGCTTGTGTTTTACCTCTTCAAGGCAATTTCCCAAACTGTGCCAAAGGAGGGCAGATCTCAGAACAACTTTGGCCCAATGGAGACATGAGGACAAGCCACGTCCTGCTATCAAGATCTCCTGGGAAGCCACAGTCAGGGTGAGGACAGCCCTTACCTTGCATCTTTGGAGTCCTCTAGAGGTTTTATACTCTGAGAAGCTGCAATGTCAACAAGCACTGCAGGTTGCTCAGGAAGGCCTTCATGGTTCGGAAGAAATTCCCCAAAAGAGAAGCCTGACATGATCGTGGGCATTTCACAGAGCTGAATTATTAATTGGAAATGTGTATGCAAAACTGAGATGTTTTCCTCAGCAAATACATAGCAGCTGCAAGGTTCAGTGAAAAGTGCTTTCTACTGTCCAAGCGCTTTCAAGCAAGCCTGAGGTGATGCTGGTGCAGAAGCTGTGAGCTGCCATGGTGTTTCAGGACCTGGGTCTGCAAACAAAGAAATGAAGACTTGGGTCCCATTTTATTTGTTTCAGCTTCTAGCTCCAAAATGTGAGGAGCAGAGCCCATAACTCTGAACATTGTGGTAAAAAAAGCTCTGTTCTGTGTAAGTGGTGTGTTAGCTATACAGCAATAAGAAAGTAGTGCACTGAAAGCCTGATGTGATCAAATGAAAATGCATCATTGTGCTACTGAGACTGTGAATGAGGTAAAATAATTAAAAGTTTGAACAAAGCACTTTCCAGCTCCCTTCTGCTCTTTTCCCTTAGGCATTTGATACATTGCTTCGTCTTAACATGGGAAACCATGCTTAATTTGAGCCTGGATCCAAATCACCTGAGCCCCAATCGAAAAGTAAATGCAAAGTCAAATCAATTTCATGTAAAGCTGAGTACAGACAGCTACTGGGAATTACAGCCACTGCCAGCAATTATCAGAGTTGTGATGGTTATTTCCAGAGACATTTTATATTTTCATTTTGCAGGCTGCACTTCCTAAACAAAACTCGAAACTGCCTTTTATGCTTTGCTACTTAAATGTTATTAATTCACTCAAAAAAAAAAAGAAAAAAGAAACAATCAATATTTTGAAAGCTTAGAACTTGCCAATATCCTTAATTTACATTTAAAATATTTCCACATGAAATGTGCCTCCTATTTAATTTAACTTTCAGAAGTCTCTTAGAGGCTTTCTCTCATTGTCTCCAGAAAAACACAAGTCAGTAGTTCTCTCTCTCACTTCTGCAGTGGACAAGGTCTGGGGCAGATACTCTTCCTGCACTGATGACATGACTTCACTGATTGGCCTCATGACTCACCTAGAAGGTTTTGATAAACCACATGTAAAATCCATCCCAGTCCACCCAGTATCCTTTTATACATTCTGAGGCTCCTATCCAGCAAACATCTGCCCTTCAGAGAAATAGTTATAGCTGAAGAGACTCATCAAAGAGTCCACAACACAGTGCTGGCAGAGAAAAAGGCAAACCTTGCATTTAGTGTGCTCACAGCTACTCACTTGCCTGCAGAAGAGATATCCAGTCCCACCACACTGACACCTCTTTGGATGGAGCAGCCTCTGCAGCTGATCCTGTGCCAAGGATGTGGGGCTGTGAGAGGGGTTCGGGTTTGATACCTCCTGACTAAAGTGGGCAGGAAACACTCACTGCTCATTAATGGTCTGTAGAACTGGGAGCACAGATGCCAAGCAGGGGAGGAACTGGAAACTGGAGGATTTGGAGGTCTCTGAGAAGCTGTGAGGAAAAGCCAGCTATCTGCCTTCTGTCAAATGTCTGTTTGCATATTAATGTTGATACTTTGCACAGAAACTAGAATATTTAATATAGCATTTCAGAACCAGGGAAGAAAAACAATTTGTGAGCTGAGTGACCTGTCATATGAAACAGCTGAGCTGAAGAGCCTGCAAACAACCTTGTGGCTCAGTCAGTTTCTGCATAGTTCAGTAAAAAAATATAAATCCAATGCTAAATATGAGCCTTTTACGATAACCAGGATCAGGTTAAAGAATCTGTAGTCCAAGAGGCAGCTTGTTGTACTTGATCATGTATTCATGCTGAATATTTCAATTTGCCATTTAAAATATGCTTTTTCTAGTGATTAGTGATGAAAAAACCCCACATCAAACAGCTTGCTTGGCGGGGGCTGTGCTTTGGTTTATGATGAAGTTGAAGCTACAGTCAACTCTTTACATCTATCGACATTACTCAGGTAGGTTTCTGAGATGGGCATCTTTGTAATCAATGGCACCCTGAGTTTTCTTAACTGGGGATACTGTCTTGAAAATAACAGCTTGTGATTTTATTCAAATTACCTACTGCAGCAGCACAAAATTTGGCCCAAGCTGTTTATGGATTGGGGCAGATCCAGGACTAGAGAGGTCAGAAAGAGTTCAAGTTCATACATAATGTATGGCATGTTTTAATAAGGCTCCTTTCATACTTCAGTTTGTCTGCCCGCCTTTGCATGAAGCTGTAAAGCCACAGGCAGCACTGTTTAAAATTAAAAAGGCAGAACTAAACCCCTCACTCTCTGCACTTTTAAAGTTAGGTCTGTTTTCCAGGTCACTCCATCAAGCCCCATCACAGCTGCGTGAGGCAGCGCGGAACGCCTGCCCTCCAAGCTAATTATCCAGCTCTTTGTTTCAGCTCCTCTGTTTGCTCAGGGCATATCAGCCGTGGGAAATTCCTGCCTTTGCTGGGAAGCTGCTGATGGTGGAGCAAAAACATTTTTACATAGATTAGGCTTTTAAAAGTAGTTACTAATACCCACTAATATGGATGGACACTTTCTGCTATACATTGCTTTCCTCTCTTTCCCAGCTATTAAGGAATGCAGCATCATGAGAGCCAGTTCTGCAAGATGCTGAGCCTTTGGCTGTCATCCAGCAAAAACTTAAATATAGGGAGAGTCTCATTGACTTCAGCTGGTTGGAATGAGCCCTTAGGCCCAGATCCTCAAAGGCATCTGGGCAACTGGTTCCTGAGATCCCGACTTAGGGTCTGTTTGCTTGGGCGATATATTTGGTGCCTGTGACAGGGACTGTTCAATCAAACAGCTCTTCCCTTTGGCTGTACCTTTTTTGCAAGATATGGATTCACTATTTTTACACTCAGGATTGGGGATATCAGAACTGGAGGTACTGATCTGAGCTTCTCACTCACATAAATGTGTCCTATTTATGAATCTATCCAACAATATACAGAGCATGAATCTGTGTTTCAGCAGAAGCTCCAGCTTTACAAGCTTCTCCCCATGTACAAGGTAACTATTGTCATCCTATTTTTTGAAGTGAGAGAACGAATGTTGGTGAACCTATATAGCTCACCAAAGGTCACACAGTGGGGCAGAATTTATGCTAGAAAAAGGACAAATCAGATTTCAGGAGCCATTAGACAGCACAGCTCCTCCTGCAGGTGAGTGGGGGAGGGGATGAGGGGGGTGAGTATGTGCCTGTGTTCCAGCCAGGCAGTGCACAAAGGTGGCAGATGGAATATGGTCAGTCCCATGGGTGCAGGTGCCAGTCTTTAAACTCTGTGCAGGTGCACTTTTCTGCAGTAGTTGAGACAAACTTGAAAACTGCAATACTTTTAAACTTCTGGATTCCAGTCCCTGTCCTGGTTTTACTTGTAATCCTTCTCTTCCCACTTACTTTCACCAAAGGAAACATAAATGTGCAGGCTATAGCAGAGAAAGGTGCTTTGGTCAAGCTCAGATTGTGCAGACCAGGACTCCAACACTTGTCATGGCTCATGTTGTAGAGCAGCTTAAACATGGCTTTCCTCTGCCTTCCACTCAGAAAGGAAATATTGCAGAAGAGTGAGTGTCTCACTCTGTTCTTAAATTCAGTGCTGGGTAAACACAGAAGCTGCAGTAGATAAACATGTGTTTGTTTCAATTCCTTAAGATGCAACTCCATGCCAAAGATATGCAGTTACATCAATATACCAGAAGTATGCCAACTTCAAACACTCTGAATTTTTTAACAGTAATTACACCATTTCTTTTACACCAGAGTACATTCCAGTCTTGCTTGGCAGAAGGTGCTTCCAGCATGCAGCAGTGGCTTCCTGTACAAATATCAGATTGTGTAGAATATCCTAAATACATTTTATGGTATTTAGGATGGGATTCAGCTTTACCTTCATGTACCTCCAGACCCCGGCTGCTTATTCACTATCCTGATATCAAGGCTCCCATTCTAGTTGCTGGAAGTCAAGTACCCTTTAGCCTAAACATAGGCTTCTGAACCTATTTGACATGCCTTAGAGCATCCTCACCTCATCTCTAGCTGCTGTTCTAAAATGACATGGGAGTCACTTAGCTTCTGTGCTACACCTGCCAGCCTTGTGGGGATGTCCCAGACAGCCCTACTTGCCCATGTGTGGGAAATCTTGTACCTTCATTCAGGTTAATCTTGTGTTTGCCTTCCTTGCAGATCCTGTCATTGCACATCCTTTGTGAACCTGCTGGTTTCGTGCTGGCATTTTCTTCTTTCTTGGACAGCAAATGCATTTTAGAGCCAAATTCAACACAACTGGTCATCATACACAAAGATGCAAGAAGGATAGAAAATGGAAATGTGCTCCATCTTTGCAGTTTTGACAGCAAGGCTAGGAAGCAAAAATGTTAAATCTTCACAAGGGAGATCTGAAGGCAATTCATTGTATACCAAGATCCTTCCTGAAACACTTTTCCATCTGGAGTGTCTCACTGATGCCAGACTGCAGCTCCTTGGAAGGTCGCAAATGAAGAGAGCAAAGCCAGAGACTCTGACACTACTCTCCCTGGCCAGTGGCTGCAGGGAGGCTCAGGGCATGCTGTAGCTAGAAGGGAAGGAGGACCAGGGACATAGCCCCACTCTTGACACCCTTGCTGTGTCTGGCTGGTGTGGTCCATTGTCTCTGAGTCAGCTGCCTCCCTGAGCCACCCTGTGGGATGAGCTGCTCAGCAACGCTCTCAGAGGCAACATCTCTCTGCCTGCCTGCCCTCAGCAGGTATCTGTACAACCTCAGTGCAGGTACCAGTAGCCTGGCTGCCAAATGCTCAGAGAGGACCAAATAATGTGCAAGGCTCCATTTCCCACCGTGGGCAGGGTGCCATGGTGACAGGCCCCCTGTGCATGCCCATAGAGACGTTTTCAGCCCAGGTCCAGGGAAGTGCACTTAGCCTTTGTGAAGGTGCTACTGAGACATTAAAAGAGGTGGAGATGTTTGACCCAGTAAATGAAACTTGATGGATAAGAATGCCATTTATAAGATCACCAGGACAAAAACCTGGGAAGGAGAAAAGCTAGTTAAGCTGAATACCAGCCCAGCAAATGGATGTAAACCAGCAGTGAATTTAGTCACTCCTGTTCACCAGTACAGGAGGAGTCTTTCAGCAGGAGCAGGATGCTGTAGTTGCTTAGAACCAAATAAATACACATCAGGGTATGGTAGGTAGTGTTTGACATCTTGGCTGAAGAAAGGAACCAGGCTCACTGAGCCAGCAGGTCCCTTGCAGCTTGCACTTCTCAGTCTTTAACATCAATGAGGCAATTCAAGGCACACAACAAGCATCTTTAAATTAAACTCCTCAGACTGCTTCAGAGGCTCCCCTTCTAACACAGGCATATGTGACCAGAGCCACACTGCCAGTCTCAATTGTGGCCAGACACACTGAACAGCAGACTTCCTAGAACATAAACCTCAGCCAACTCTCCTCTACCAGACCATATGATTTGATGACTGTTTTCTGTTTCTGTTTTTGAATTCTAAAAGATCAGCATAGCACAGGCATGGGCTTGCTTAAGTGTGAAGAAGAGCTCTTTAGTTTCTAATGATGATTCAACAAATACCAACACCAAACCTTTCTTGATTAGGAGAACTGAGCCCTTCCAGCTGAGTGCCACGCTTGTCAAAAGCTATGGATGTTTTAACTACTTCCCTAGGCAAAAAACAGCTTCATTCAGGCTTAAACAGGCAATTAAAAAGATAAAATGATGCACAACAACATTTTCATTCCTTGTTTAGTTATTTCTCCCCCACCAGCCATTCCCATGTTTATGTGTCCTGACAGACTCGTGGAGGACAGGATGTGGAACCAAGAAAGGGAGAGGCCAGAGCAGGTTAATGGTGACTTTGTGAAATCTCTGCTGATTTGAGAGAGGTAACATGGCAACCTGAACTGGCTGTTAGGTGTCAGTGTGACAGGGAGCTGCAGGTACTTCAAGCAACACTGGGCTGATGTTTCATGGCTTTCATTTACTGAACCAGCCTCAAATGACATGATCAGCCAGCAGGGAGGAGCAGAACAGCATAAGGAAAAATTTCTCTTGCAGCTTCTGAGTGCTTAAAAGTGCTCAGATTATGAATCCTGCTTATTCACACTGTAAGCTTTAATACATCCCCTGCAATTTCCTCGCACATGTCTACAAAATCTCCTCTGCAGGATGCTGGTTGCATGGAAAATTGTACTAATCGCAAATCCAAAATTTATAGCAGGTGATGATTTTGGCTCTAGACTTCCCTTTTAGATAGTCCTGAAGTGAAAACCTGACTGTGCCCTTTGTTTAACATTCCTTGGAGGAATGAGGCATCAGCACAGATGAAGGAAATACTGAAATTTTTGGGGAAAGGATGTGATGAGCTTCCCTCTGTGCTGATGCTTGAATAGATAGTCACCCTCTGAAATACTTCCTTGCAAACTCCTACTTCTGGAAAGGAGTCATTGCTTGGTACTGAAAACCAGACTGTTCCTGCCACTCTGATGAAATTCTGCAAGACAACTTGAGGACAGATGGTTCATCTGTGTGAGGCTGCACTTCCTTTCAAACTGTAAGCATCAGCAAATGAAACAGTCAGTTTTGTTTCTGTTCACACACATTGCAGTTCACTGGGGGTCACCTCTGTGTCAAGGAATGAATTTCCTCTCGTGGTGAGTAAGGTTTGTTCCTCTGCAGAGCTAGTCCTGACCATCCTTCTATACAGACCCTCTTATGCCAGAAGTACATTAAGTGACATACAAAGAAGCAAGGCTGTCCTCTCTGGAGTGTATCTCTATATACCACTATCTTCATTAAGCAGGACAGGAAAGCATCTGGACACTCAGGCTAGATGGCAGGGGACAGTCTGTGTGCTGCCAGAGTGAGGTATCAGCATTCAAAGCAAGGCAACTGCCTATTGGAAATGGAGAGAGGAAGCACGAAATGCTGAAATTGTCTGTGTATGGATGGGCTGTGCACAAGCACAGAGCTTGAGATGCACACCAGGGCCATTCTGCAGGAACAGTTTAATCTCTGCATCCCATCCCTCAGTGCTAATTGAGGATGTAAGCTGTTTGCCTCAGTCCATCCCAGCAAGGTCCCAGCTGCTCTCCTGACATACTGCCTTTCCACTCTGGGTGCATGACACCTTCCCACATGCCTGTCACCCAACTGAAAAGAGGTTGCCACCCCATGTGAACACACTGTGTTTCCACTGCAGCCCCATTCCATGGGCTCAGTTGTGCTTGGGGAATGGCTATCAGGTGAGGGGAAGGATGGGGACCAGGGTGAAGAAGCCCTACTCCCATATCAGATCTGATGAGATGACAGCAGTGATATGACGCAGCTCCCCAGAAAGGTCCAGTTGTGGAGTTATAATCCTCCTGTGCCACTTTTTCAGTGCAATCCTCTTCGTAAAACATTCCCATGAAGAGGACTTCTTCCAGGGCTTCTGAAAATACAAGACACTGCTTTGGCACAGCTGTCTTGGTGTGAGTCCCTGAATAGCTTGAGAACTTGTGAGAATTTTGTAAAGTTGACATTCTTTACACTTTTTCCAATGCTCTGCAAACTTTTGGTGACCTTCCAGAAGTCTGTGACTGACACTGTGTGGGCAAGACTTGTCTAGACAGTAATGGATAAGGCTCTGAATGGGAATGGGGAGAGCTGGGGAAGACTAAACCCACCACCTCATGTAACTTATGTGTCTCTGCAGAAATCCCTTAGGGTAGGATTCTCAAAAAACATTTGTGCAATCCAGGATCACATGACCCACTGAAACAGAGGACTTTCAAGTGCATTTGCACATCCCATTCTTCATCTCCTCAAGTGTTCCTGCCTTGTAGATTACAAACTGTGGGATAACTGTATGCATTTCTGTTCAATACCTAGACGAGGCCCCCAGCACCACTGGACATTGCTTCATAATAAATTATGTTTAAAAAAAAAAAAAATTCCAGCCTTATTTCTGCTGTGTTGTTTTGATTTTCCTCTGATTCATCTGAAAAGAGCATATTTCAGAGTTGTTTCTACCAGCAGTGTGTCATATAGACCAATTCCTGTCATTAGATCATTTGCCCAGTAGTATTCCCCATTCTCCCTTCCCACCACTGTTGGCCAGGTAGATGGGAATCTCTCAAGAGACACCTGATTATTACTGGAAGCAGTGAAATCATAAAGTTGGAGGTAGTCTCCTTTATGAGTCAGCTTTCATCTTGTGTCCCAGTATTGTGATTTAAGCTTTCCTGGAATCCAAAAGCCCAAATGGAACAGATGTAGATTGCCTCCCCTCTCCCTTTTTCCCAGTAGGGTAAAAACAAATTAGGCAGGAGAAAAGAGAGGTAAAAAAAAAAAAAAAAGGCAAAAAATGACCACAAAAGAAACAGTCTGGAATCAATTTGGAAGTGAAAAATTGAGTTTAACAAAATATATATGGCATTTGAGTAATAGGGAAAGTTACAAAGGTATAAGGGAAAAAAAGAGTAAATTAAAAAAAAATATATATACAAAACCAGGCTCAGCTGGCATAGAATTCTCTCAATGTAAATGTGGATTCTCCTTAGAGGCAGCCCTTAGGAGTGTGGATGCAGCATGAGGCAGACCTCACCACGTGGTAACTGCAGGAGCAAGAGACAGGCAGGAGGATGTCTCCCTTTAACTAGGCTTGCTGGACAGGAAGGGGGAGTGGACTAGGGGAGAGCAACTGATGTCATTTACCTGAACCTGAGCAAAGCCTTTGACACTGTCCCACACCACATCCTGGTCTCCAAACTGGTGACACAGTTGATGGGTGGACCACGAGATGGATAAAGAATTGTCTCGATGGCTGCACCCAAAGAGTGGCTGTCAATGGCTCCATGTCCCAGTGGAGGCCAGTGACAAGCAGAATCCCTCACGGATCAGTCCTGGGACCAGTCTTGTTCAACATCTTTGTTGGTGACATGGACAGTAGCATTGAGTGCAGCCTCAGCAAGTTTGCTGATGACACCAAGCTGTGTGGTGCAGCAGACATGCTGGAGGGAAGGGATGGCATCCAGAGGGACCTTGACAGGATGGAGAGGTGGGCACAAGCCAACTTCATGAGGTTCAACAAGACCAAGTGCAGGGCCCTGCATCTGGGTCGAGGCAATCCCAAGCACAAATACAGGCTGGGCAGTGAGTGGCTGGAAAGCAGCCCTGAGGAGAGGGACTTGGGGGTGCTGGTGGATGAGAAGCTCAACATGAGCTGTCAGTGTGCAGTTGCAGCCCAGAAAGCCAACCAGATCCTGGGCTGCATCAAGAGAAGTGTGGCCAGCAGGTCAAGGGAGATGATTCTCCCCCTCTACTCAGCTCTGGTGAGATCCCACCTGGAGTACTGTGTCCAGTTCTGGAGCCCCTCTTGCAAGAGGTCTATGGACATGCTGGAATGTGTCCAGAGAAGGGCCACCAGGATGATCAGAGGGCTGGAGCACCTCTCCTATGAGGACAGACTGAAAGAGTTGGGGCTATGAGGTGACCTTCTTGTGGCCTTCCAGTATCTGAAGGGGGCTTACAAGAAAGCTGGGGAGGGACTTTTTAGGCTATCAGGTAGTGGTAGGACTAGGGGGAATGGAATGAAGCTGGAAGTGGGGAGATTCAGACTGGACATGAGGAAGAAGTTCCTCCCCATGAGAGTGGTGAGAGCCTGGAATGGGTTGTCCAGGGAGGTGGTTGAGGCCCCATCCCTGGAGGTGTTTAAGGCCAGGCTGGATGAGGCTCTGTCCAGCCTGATGTAGTGTGAGGTGTCCCTGCCCATGGCAGAGGGGTTGGAACTATATGATCCTTGTGGTCCTTTCCAACCCTGACTGATTCTGTGATTCTATGATTCTATAATTCTATGAATAGACCTTGACCCCTCCCCCTGGGAGGGGGAACCAAGTCTCTCTGCCCACCTGGGTCAGGTTTCTTTGTCCACCTGGGGGCTAGGTCCTTTTCAGCCCCTCCAGGGATGGGTGTAACCTGACACGCCCAGCCTGGTGTCAGCAAATATTACATGTTCATTGAAATTGCAGTCTAAGAGGGTAGGTTTTTATTCCAGACATTGGATGAGATTTTTCAAGGTCACTTTCTGGCAGTTGAGCATCCCCCTTGCTTTAAAGCTTGGTGGAAATTGAGAACCAGCTTCCCATGGATACCTTCAAATACCCAATCCATAACTGACATGTAGGACATGCAGGGAGGAATGATCCAGCAGAAGAATGTGTCAGGCAGTGCCCATGGTTCCCAGGAACTAAGGGGAAGCCCCTACTGCTCCTGACATTTAAAACCAGCCCGGCTGAATGGAGAAAAATCTCATGGAATTAGGGTCTGTTCCAAGTCCCAAAGCAGTATCAGAAGTCCTCTCACCTTTTTGAGCAGTCCCAAAACCTCCCAGGGTATGTCTTCCAGAGGAGATTGGAGCATCTCCTTCATCTGTTGGTGGGCAGCATGGATACATGGGGGCATAGGTGGAAATTTGAAGTCTTCAACCTGTGCTTCCCATCTCCAGAGCTAGTATCCCAATCCTCAGTCCAGCAGCAGAGAGATGAGATCCAGCCATTGGCCAGTCAACACAGAGATGAGCTCTTCCGGGCTGTTGATTACCTAACTCAAAGTCAGCATCCATGTAGAATGTAGGGAATCTCTCTGGCTGTGGACAGCAGTGTGCCATGGTCTGGTGATGAGCCTCTCTGCATCTGTAGCTCCGAAACAGAATAACATACAAAGGGAGCAGACACCCTTGCTCAGCATGGGCAGCCCCTGACCAAGGCTCTGCCATGCTGCTGATTACTTAACTCAGTCTCAGTGTCCTTGTAGAAGGTAGGGAATTTCTAGCTTTTGGGCTGAGGTAAGGAGTGCTCCATGGTCTGTTCCTATCCCTGTTTGATCCTCTCCTTGTCTAATAAATGTGGTGTCTAAACACTGGGGAGCAATTCAGGTATTTAACATACTGACATAATGCCCCTTGGGCTCTGTCAGAGCCTCATATCACATGGATATCACATGGATATACATGAAACTGGCAGTTGGGACAGAGGAACTGTGGAAAATGCACTAAATGCTTATTTAAATCCCAGTGGTAACACCTAGAAGGCCACAGCCTCCATACATGAGCAGGTAGCTCACACCTAGTTGCACAGAGCAGGGTTCAGATGTCTGGAAGTAGGCTCCACAGTGTCACTTCAGGTGCTGTGAGAATCCTCACCTGGTCTGTAGCTGCTATACCTTATGTCCATATGTTCCATATGCCTATATATAAAGATATCTATACACTTATCTATAGACATGCATACAAAGGAAATTCAATGCATTAAGAGCAATATGGAGAAGGGCCAGAAAGTTTTCCCCAGAAGAGCATACAAAGCAGAAGACACAGACAATGATTCATGAATTAGAACATTTTATTTCCAGGTTGATTTCAAACACAGAGTGCAGGTGATATGGAGGCTCCCCTAGTCCATGGCTGAGGGAGCTTCCAGCTGTCGGGGGCACCCTGGCGTGGTGCAGACTGGGGCTGTGTGTGCTTCCTTGTCCTTAGGTCAGTGGCTTTCTTAAAAGCTGCAGAAATCTCAGGCTGTGTGGCTGAGGACAGATGGTCTGGTCAGGACTCCCAGGCCTGATTCTGAGCCTGTCTGGGTCTGCAGCTCTAAAAGGCAGAATAACAAACAAAGGGAGCAGACACCCTTGCTCAGCATGGGCAACCCCTGCCCCAGGCTCTGCCAGGCTGTTGATTATCCTCTTCCCATCTGTTGGTCACTTAACTCAGTGTCAGTGCCCATGTAGAATGTAGGGAGTCTCTTAGACTGAACACAGCCGTGTACCATAGTCTGGTCCCAAGTCTCTCTGGTCTGCAGCTCTAAAAGGCAGGATAACAAACAAAGGGTGCAGCCACCCTTGATTAGCATGGGCATCCCCTGACCAAGGCTCTGCCAGGCTGTTGATTATTCTCTTCCAATCTGTTGGTCACTTAACTCAGTGTCAGTGCCCATGTAGAATGTAGGGAGTCTCTTAGACTGAACACAGCCGTGTACCATAGTCTGGTCCCAAGTCTCTCTGGTCTGCAGCTCTAAAAGGCAGGATAACAAACAAAGGGTGCAGCCACCCTTGATTAGCATGGGCATCCCCTGACCAAGGCTCTGCCAGGCTGTTGATTATTCTCTTCCAATCTGTTGGTCACTTAACTCAGTGTCAGTGCCCACGCAGAATGTCGGGAGTCTCTGGCTTTGTGGGTGAGGACAGCAGAGTACCATGGTCTGCTCCTGAGCCTCTCTGGGTCTGCAGCTCTAAAAGGCAGGATAACAAACAAAGGGAGCAGACACCCTTGCTCAGCATGGCAACCCCTGACCAAGGCTCTGCCATGCTGTCCATGTAGAATGTAGGGAATCTCTCTGGCTGTGTGGCTGAGGTCAGGAGTGCTCCATGGTCTGATCCTATCCTTCTTTGAGTCTGGCTGTGAAAGACAGGAGCAGCACCATCTGTTGCACCATGGGCAGCTCCTGCCTCCTTGCCCAGGCCCAGCACCCCTGCCCTCTCCTCTCTGTCCTGTTCCCTGCCCTCTCTCCTCAGCCTTCACTCACCTGCCTGCTCAGCTCCAGTCTGGGCCAGCTCTCTGCACACCCTTTCTATACCAGTCCTGGGTGGCTGTGTCACAAGTGCCCTGTGTCACGGCAACCAACGCTGCAATGTTCTGTCTGTCACCACCACATCACCAGGGGAGTTCCACAGCTTATGGAAGGCCCAGCCCTTGGCTGTGCAGGGAAATGGGACTGTCTCTCTTCAGCCTTGTTAAATACATGGGGATGGATAAACCCCACAACTCAGACCTGTGGGGCCAAAACACAAAAGCCCATTGTCATTCCAATCTTTATGAGGACAGCCTTTTCCCCGGAACTGTGGTCACCTAATGGAGCCTAACCATCCTGTCCCTCTACCTCTACCTCATCCAGGCTTTGTCACTGCTGTCAGGGCCAAGGCAGAATAAGGCAGAGCTCAGCATGAGGATCAGAAAATTAGAAAGGCCAAAGTTCAACCAGAACTTAATCTGTGTTATGTCAATTAAAAATGCTTCTGTAACTACATTAACTGTAGAAGAAGAGCTAATGAGAATCTCCAGGACAAGGAAAAGGCTGAGCTGCTGAGCAACTACTTTGCCTCAGCCCTTGTCAGTGACTCCAGTTGCTCCCTGAGGGTCCAGCTCCTGGAACTGAAAGACAGGGATGAGGAACAAAATACAGCCCCCATAATCTGGGAGGAAATGATCAATGACCTGTTGTGCCACTTACATGTGCACAAGTCTATGAGATCAGACAGGATCCACCCAAGGGTGCTTAAGGAGCTGGCAGAAGTGTTCACCAAGATGTTCACCATTATTTTTGTGTGGTTTGGTGAGCACTTCTGACAGCTTCTTTGGTACCCTTGGGTCTTGGCCTGTGAACTCTAGTCCAGTAACAGAGATGGGACATGGTCCCTCCACTCTGGTCTTTCTGAAAAACATGTCCCAGGAGTGCAGCAACAAGGACCATCAGGAAAGGAGGTGTGTGCATGGAGCACATCAAGAGGTTGAGATTTCCCATGGGATTAAGACAAGGGAGTGTCAAAATTGGTAGACTTAATGAGGTGACAAAATCCTGCATTTGAACAAATGCCTTGTGCAGGTGCATTTTCTCTTTTGATATGGCTTTCCATCCTAGAACATATAAGGATATAGACTACACACTAGGTTGGACATTATCTTCCAGAGAAGGATTAGATAAAAAAACAGGACTCAGAGTCCATCTAGCCCATGTTTTTCCAAAGACAAAGATTGGCTGTAAGCTTTAGGTAAGATCTGCTGTTGCTATCAGTTGGCACAGTTCTGTTTACTTCATATTATCAGCAAAGGATGATAGCCACCACCTCAGAAGGACATGAACTCTATGTAAGAGCATGGGGCAATCCTCCTGCTCCTTGCAGGGCCCATCCAAACCCATTGCAAAGTGGTGATTTTCTCAAGTACACTTGTAGAAATATGAGGCTGAGGAAAACGAAAATATATTTTATATGTGCAGAGCACTATCAGTCCTAAGGCACAAACCAGGTCCCATTTTCTTGCACTTCCAAGGCTTACAGCAATTAGTACCTAAAGAATTACACTTACATAGGAGTGGGAGTTGAACCAGCTTCTCCTTCCCCTTCTTGATGCTGAGGTAGCTCTCCTAGGTATTTAGTAATCCTGTCTTCCTGATGAGAAGAGGATCATTACGGAAAATTATAGTGAGACAACAGGCACACGTGTCTTCATAGCCTGATCAGAGCTCTGAAGTTCAATAAACATTTTTAATTTCAAGTGTTTCACTTTGCACTCTGTTCTTGGCTCAGCTATTGTGTTGATAAAGTAATTACTGCATTACTTCACCCTTGGCTTCCAGCCCTGCGTTATCACGCTGAGCAAGTCTTTGAGAACATCTTTAGAGGGCTAACTGTTTATATCTCCACCAGAGTCACCAGCTGGAGCAGTCTATGAAAGCTCATTTCTTTGCTCTGAGACCATCTCTTACCTCTATGCATTCTGCCACAGAGCCAGAAAGCTCTCATGGAGACTTTGGAAAGAGGGGGAAGAGGGAGCACACTGCCTGTAAACTGAAGAGAAAGAATTATGAGAAAGATGGATGCAAAAGTTAAAGTACTGCCCAGTTGCCTGTAGAAACAGTCCAGACAGAAGGAAGGTAGAATAATAGATGAGGGGCGAGCAACTGATGTCATTTACCTGGACCTGAGCAAAGCCTTCGACACCATCCTGCACCACATCCTGGTCTCCAAACTGGTGACACAGTTGATGGGTGGACCATGAGATGGAAAAAGAACTGGCTTGATGGCTGCACCCACAGAGTGGATGTCAATGGCTCCATGTCCCAGTAGAGGCCAGTGACAAGCAGAATCCCTCACGGATCAGTCCTGGGACCAGTCTTGTTCAACATCTTTGTTGGTGACATGGACAGTGGCATTGAGTGCACCCTCAGCAAGTTTGCTGATGACACCAAGCTGTGTGGTGCAGCAGACATGCTGGAGGGAAGGGATGCCATCCAGAGGGACCTTGACAGGCTGGAGAGGTGGGCACAAGCCAACCTCATGAGGTTCAACAAGACCAAGTGCAAGGTCCTGCATCTGGGTCGAGGCAATCCCAAGCACAAATACAGACTGGGCAGTGAGTGGCTGGAAAGCAGCCCTGAGGAGAGGGACTTGGGGGTGCTGATGGATGAGAAGCTCAACATGAGCTGTCAGTGTGCAGTTGCAGCCCAGAAAGCCAACCAGATCCTGGGCTGCAGCAAGAGAAGTGTGGCCAGCAGGTCAAGGGAGGTGATTCTCCCTCTCTACTCAGCTCTGGTGAGACCCCACCTGGAGTACTGTGTCCAGTTCTGGAGCCCCTCTTGCAAGAGGGATGTGGACATGCTGGAATGTGTCCACAGGAGGGCCACCAGGGTGATCAGAGGGCTGGAGCACCTTTCCTATAAGGACAGACTGAAAGAGTTGGGGCTGTTCAGTCTGGAGAAGAGAAGGCTCTGAAGTGACCTTCTTGTGGCCTTCCAGTATCTGAAGGGGGCCTACAAGAAAGCTGGGGAGGGACTTTTTAGGCTATCAGGTAGTGATAGGACTAGGGGGAATGGAATGAAGCTGGAAGTGGGGAGATTCAGGCTGGAAGTGAGGAAGAAGTTCCTCCCCATGAGAGTGGTGAGAGCCTGGAATGGGTTGTCCAGGGAGGTGGTTGAGGCCCCATCCCAGGAGATGTTTAAGGCCAGGCTGGATGAGGCTCTGGCCAGCCTGATGTAGTGTGAGGTGTCCCTGCCCATGGCAGAGGGGTTGGAACTATATGATCCTTGTGGTCCCTTCCAACCCTGACTGATTCTGTGATTCTATGATTCTATGACTCTATGATTCTATGTACATATATTTAAAAAAATTAAAAATAATCACTTTTAGCATGTTTACTGCTTTTTAGGGCACAGTGTACTAGTTTGCAAAACCTGGCTCTCCTGGTTTAGGTATCTATCTGTTCAAAACCAACTCTACAACCTGCCTCCTTGTGCTCATTCAAGCAATGCTGCCAGGCTGCAGGCTTGCTTTCCCCACAGCCACCCCTAAGGACCACAGTACTGCTCCTTGTTCAGCTTTGGAAATGCACCTCAAGCATCCACCAAGCCTGCCAGAGAGGATTTTGCAATGGAGAATAACTCCAATTTCTTCATATTCTGCCATCATTTTCCTACTTACCAGTAGTATAACATAACAATTGTCTTTCACTTAAAAGAGCAATGAGATCATGCTGTCAAAAACAGACAGACATCTATAATCAGTACCAAACACAGCACTTGCTCATAATTCTGTTTCATACTGACCACACATGAAAGCGTGCCCCAGGTTCTTGACTGGCTGCCTGGCTCACAAGAGGTGTGGTTGTTAATCCATAAATCTTGAGGTGGCTGGAGAGATGGTATCTCTCCATGCTGTCCTGTTTCAGCTTTCACAAACAAGGGTATGTGAGTAAGCACAACCTTACTACAGACATGTAGTGGTAAGCATCCCTGCAGATGCTTCCCAGGGAGGAGCCAGGGCAGGTGAAGTTTGGTGGTGACTCTATTCCTTCTCTCAAGCAGTCTACACCTGGGATGTACATAGGGCACTTTGCAAAACATATTTCTTTTTCAAACCTTTGTGTGTGCTACAGAATCCCTAACCACTGTGATGGCTATTTCTTTTTCTGCATATTTTGATTACAAATAGCTAAAAACCAACCAAACAAACAAACAAGCAAACAAAAAGGCAGGTTTATTATTTTATGTCAACTAGCCAGAAAATCCAGCTGAGTCACTCCAAATATACTGACTTTTCTGGAATAATTGGAGGTAATCAGTGCTTGAGTTGAAGTTGGGCATTTCCTTATCAGTCATAATGTTATTATCAGTGATAATAGTGATATCCTCCCTGATAGCAGGATTTGTCTGACAGTGCTCTCAGGGGGGGTTATAACAATATTAATATATATGTTATGTATTAATATATATTACATAGTAATAATAACTGGTGCTGGTCTCTTCTCACAGGTAGTGATAGAACAAGAGGGAATGGCCTCCAGCTGTGACTGGGTAGGTTTAGACTGGACATTAGGAAAACTTTTTCACAGCAAGAGTGGTCAGGCATTGGAATGTGCTGCCCAGGGAGGTGCTTGAGTCACCAGTCCTGGATGTGTTCAGAGGTCATTTGGATGTGGTGCCTGGGGATATGGTTTAGGGGTGAACCTTGTAGAGTAGGGTTGTTGGACTTGGTGATCCTGAGGGTCTTTTCCAACCTGAATGTTTCTGTGATTCTGTGATTATATAAAGAAGTTGGATGATAGTCTCAGAAGCACAGATCAACTTTGCTTTGACATTACAGTGCAGGTCACAACCTAGCCCCAGCATTATTTCTGCAACTAAATCAGCTTATAGGCATTTCTTCATTGATCAGAGGGTAAAACACAGGTTGGAAGGGATCCCTGGAGATCTTCTGGCCCCATCTCTTGCCTGAAGCAGGGCTAGTTTCAGAGTTAGGACTGTAATGTTCTTACATGGCAACAACTGAGATGCTTTAGGTAGTCTCCAATGATGAGACCACCAGTGTTTAAGAGGAACCCAGAGACAGATAAGATATTTCTTGTATTGAGTTCTCTGGCCACAAGTAGACAGGCTGATGTGTAGAGGGCTGGGACTGGAGATAGGTCTCTGTTCATACTTCATTTATAAGTCATTCAAGGCAAATACCTGTGGCAGCACTAAAACTTTAACCATCCAAGTGAAGTCCAGAGCTGATACAGGCACCTCAGTATGTGGAAGCATATTCATGTCTCTTCCTTACGTGTGGGAAGGAGCTGTTAAAACTGAGCATCTCCAAATAAAGGTGGACACAGTGAAAAGAGATTCAGGTAAACAGCACTACTGAGAAGCAGGGTGTCTCTGAAATCCCTCCTTTCTCTTTTGGTCAAGGGTTGTTGGTGAGACTGAGCTTTTTCATTTCCTACAGCCCTGTAGAGACAGACACCTTTCACAGCACTGATTATGAAACATGCTGAGGAAACAGGAGACAAGAACTCTAGGCTGCCTGGAGGCTTTGAAACCACAGCTCCCACATCATATGGCACACTGACTGCTGAGGAGAAGCTGCTCAGATGCTGGGGTCAGACCAGGGTTTAAGAATAGGGAAACCAGGACTGTGGACCAGCTATGGACTGGAGAAAGGAGGAACTGCTTCATAGTTGGTATTAAAGAGCCTGTGCGTAAGCACTGCCTGGGAGGTGAATGGAGCAGAGACACAGTGCTTACCATGCTGGTGCTTCTCTACCTGCCTTAATTCTGCCTGCAAAGAGCTCTGTTGCTGCAGACAAGCAAGCAGCACTTCCTGGCACCATGCTGCCTTCCCGGCGCCCACTTCCCCTTGCCAGAGGTGGTTGGGGATTTCTGCCCCATACTGCCTTCTGCTACATAGACACAGCCCTGCAGACTAGCACTGTGTGATGTCTCTGGAGCATGGCAGATTGCACATAGATAGCAGGAATACTTTCAGGATATTGCAGGAAACAAAGCTAAGTGAAACTCCTCCTACCCATCAAAACCAAGTAGGTAAGCAGGGAAGGTTTATGTGAGCACTAATAGGACAACTGTTGAGCAAGTGATGAAACATGCTGATAGATACAGAGAACTTATCTGAAACATCCTTCATGGGTGCATCCCCATCCTAGGGCAAGCTGGGTCATCCTTCATGTTATGTTCACTTCTAATGATCTGTTACAAGTTGGTTTGATTTTTCACAAAGACTAACAGATCAATAGGTTACCTACAGTAATGGCTTACACCTATCTATGATACTATCTATAGTATGTGTAATACATTTAACATATCCATACATGTTTATAACAGGCATTAATCATCAGACAAGACTGTATAAACTACTTGTGTACAAAGCCTTAATGTAAAGCATGATGACAAACTGTTCAAGCACAGCCTGACTTGGGGTGCCATGATCAGTTTAAGTCATGTTCACACTTCTCACGTTTGATCCATGTTAGGGATCAAGTCTTCAGGACTTCAGTCTTCATGAAGTAAAAGAAGTGCTGAATTTTTTTTGAGGTCTTAAAGATTATAAAAAAGGTCACCTTGGCTTCTCTGCAGAGATAGTGTTCCATTATTTCCGAGTCAGTTTTGTATTACCTTTCTTGTACCATAGGGAGGATCTCACACAAAGGAAAAACAGGCTTTTATAAAATGGCTACGCACCTGAAATACAGGTGCAGTTAGTGATAATGCTGTTGAATCCTTGATAGTTTAGGGACCTAGACAAGGCACATTTTATAACTAGAAGCTTTATTATCATTATTATTATTATTATTATTATTATTATTATTATTATTATTATTATTATTATTATTATTATTATTATATTGCATCAGCTTCCTGGTCTTTACAACTTTTTCTATAGTTGGAAAAATGTATCAATTTGCAAGCACATGAGCTTTTCTCCGGGTCCCTATAGGCATTGCTCCTCAAGGGCAGGACATGTGCCAGAATGTGCTGCCAGGTGCCCAGATGCACAGTGCAGCAGTGTCTGAGCACGGCACAATATTGCTCTTCATCCGTACCTGCTCAGAAATCTCTCAAGGAATTGCCCTGGAGTTTTAATACAGGATATGGGAGAGTGTGTTCATCAAACTGCACCTTAACAGGTAGTACATGTCCCCCACCTGCATGCTACTGCTGGAAATATGACCATGACTCCTGTTTCCAGTGCCCTGGCAGCCCTGGGAGCATGAGCCTCTCCTGGACTGGATCTGCATCAGCTCTGTAGGGTCAGCAAATGCTCGCAGGATCCAACACTGCCTGGAGCCCAAGAGAAGGGCCCTGTGGTAATCTTATTCTGTAACACGGCAGAAGTTGCTCATCCAACAACACATGGACCGCAGCATTTCCCTTAAGTATATGAAAAGAACGGTCTTCAGTGAACCTTGCAAATGCTCTTCTGCTTCTAGGCTTACCATTTTTGGCAGTAGAGAGACACAGCCATTTACTACCTGGGAGTGAGCAGGCAAGTCAAAAATACGTGTCGAGTGTTGCTTGAAGCACCACCACAGTCCATGTGGTGCAGCTGGAGTGGCCTCAGCCCAGGCTGGGTGTTGCTGAAGGAGGGAGCTAAGCACAGTCCCAAACAACCCAGAAGCCCAAGCAACATCTCTGGCCAGGATGGAGGGGCTTTGCATGGCCCTGTAGGTCACAGTTTCCACATGGTGCGTGTCCTGGTTGTCATAGTGTGGAGATAAAAATTGAAATGGCTCCAGAAACACTTCTGATGGTTTACAGATAAGTCATTCCCAGGGAGGACTCAGGGAGAAAATCATGACGTGTATTTATACAAGCCAGCAGCTGACCTGGTTTGGAAGAGTTTGTCAGCAGGTAACATCCCACCACAGACTACTGTCAGGTCATGTAATGCTGGGTCTGATCATGCAGAGGTGCCTTGACAGGTCTGTGCAATGTTATTTTACAAGTCATTACTCAACACTGTAGTTGAATCCATCAAACCAAAGGTGATTTTACTGCCTTTTGGATAAGCAAGTCAGTGTTTATTCAAAAGGCAAGCTTTTCAGTACGGCTGCTATCAGCCTTTTCACTGAGTCAATCTCAAAAATGAAATGTTTCTTCTCAGAAAAGAGCTGAGTTAGTATTTCTCCTGAGGACCTAGAGCTCAGGTCCAGGAGGTTGCTTCATTATGGTATTGCAAGTGACTTTCAAGGCATGATTATGTGTGTATGCATGTATGCCCACACACAGAGCAGATTTTGCTTTTATCCTTCCAATACCTGAAAAACAAAATGAGTGTTTAGGAAACAAATCTATACTTAAAAAAAAAAAAATAATTAACTTGTATATACAAGGAAAACAGCAAGCCAAAATATCTACCTGTTCTCACCACTTCATTATATTGCTAAGGGTTCTTTTTACCAGGCTGTCAGAAGCAGCACTAATAATCTGCTGCCTTGTGGTCTGAGCTCAGTGACGATTTTTGTTATAATAGTTTGTAAGAAAATACCTTGAACAGATGATGATCTAAAGAGACAAAATAGGAGTGAAAGGTCCTCTCTTTTCCAGATGGTCATCTGTGGTTTAGAAACATAGAAAGTGAAATCCCATATGTGCTGAAGTCAGTGATGAAGACTCAGTAGGATTGCAGGTTTTATCTCAGCTGCTTTAATAAAGCATTAAAAAATCTTAAGGCTTTAAACTTACCTCCTGCAAAAAACTTGAAGAAAATCTGCAAAGAGGCAAATACTGAACATGATTGTCAGGTCCCATATTTGTATCTCAAACCCTGAGTACCTTTTATTTGTTAACTCCCAATGCTAAAAAATATGAGGCAAAAAAGAGTGGCCAGAATACTGGGCTGAGCAGTGAAATGAAAAATGCTCAGTTACTGGTTCTTAGATAAACTGTTCTAAGCAAGTGACAAATGCCTAGTCTTTATGAAGGAGAGTAGTACCTCAAGCTGTGCTGTGATGAAATGTCTGCAAACTCTGTGCTGCTCCATGGCTTTCAATATTCTTTTCTATGAATCCATCACTTTCAGAGTGCTGAGGATGGTGCCATCTCTCTCCTGTCTCCAGATGGCTGTAGGATATATGTTTGAACAGGAGTCAGTTGTTTCAGCTTCCTTGAGAGTTGATGCTGAATGATAGGCACAGTGCATCTCATCCTAAGGTTGACAGCTAAAGTGAAGTGATTGCATGAGAGCAAGCAGGAAGAAGAACACAAAGTTGTCAGTTTGAAATGAAAAAGAAGGAGGCACGGGATGAGGATGGAGAGGAAGGTCTGAGCCATGACAAAATGCACAAGATCCTCACTATCAATACAGACTAGGGGATGAGGTGATAGAAAGCAGCCCTGTGGAAAAGGACTTGGGGATACTGAGGGACAAGAAGCTGGACATGAGCAGACAGTGCACTTTCAGCCCAGAAGACCAATCACATCCTGGGCCAGCAGCCACCTGGAGTACTACATCCAGCTCTGGAGCTCTCAATATAGGAAGGACATGGATCTCATGGAGTGGGTCCAGAGGAGGGCCAAGAAAATGATCAGGGGCTTGGAGCACCTGTGCTACGAGGACAAGCTGAGGGAGCTGGGGTTGTTCAGCCTGGAGAAGAGGAGGCTCTGGGAAGACCTAACAGTGACCTTCCAGTACCTGAGGGGGCCTACAAGAAGGATGGAGAGAAACTATTTACAAAGGCCTATGGTGACAGAACAAGGTGCAATGGCTTCAAACTAGAGAAGAGCAGATTTAGATTGGATATTAGGAACAGGTTCTTTACCATGAGATTAGTAGAACACTGGAACAAGTTGTCCAGGGAGGTGGTTGGGGCCCCGTCCTTGGAGACCATGAGATCATAGGATCATAGGATCATAGGACATTAGGGGTTGGAAGGGACCTTCGAAGATCTAGTTGAGGACACCCCTGCTTACTGCAGAAGGGGTTGGAGTAGTTGACCTTTGGAGGTCCCTTCCAACCTGGACCATTCTATGATTCTATGATCTCTTCCAGCTCCTGTTCTCTACTCATGAAGAGGGCTATATAAGCTATTTCACACACACTTAATGAATGCTCCTTCATATAAGCCAGCTGCAATTTTCTGGTCTGCATTTGAGAGATGTTATGAAGGAAATTTGTATGTGAAAGAGGATGATTGGAACCAGTTTGAACTTTCACCAGAGTTCATCCCCAATGCAGTCTGGAAGGACTGCCATTCGATGGCTGCCTAATTTTTTTCAGGAGACAAAACAATGAGACAAAACATGTCAGCATTTGAAAAAGAGAAAAGCAGAGGTGAAAGTGCTTGCCAGCTGGACTAGGGAGAGGCAGCTGCTGGTTGTAAAATGGCTGCTTTGGGTCTGGAAATGCTTCATCTTGCCAACCTTAGAAAGAAATCAAAGGGTGTGCAAGGAAAATAGTCTTACATTTCAAATAATAAAATAGAAAGTACTCTCAGGTTATTTTCTTCTTTAAAGAGTGTTTTCTGAAACTCTACAACCCACATGTGCTACTTAGAAATGGAAAGGTAAAATTAAAGCATTCTCCAAAATGATTCATGGTTGCTGATTTTTGGTTGCATTATCTTCAGCACTGAAGCTAAGTAGTGGGTTGATGAAGATAAATCAATCACAGTCCACCAGGAAGTTTATTTTTTACTTCAGATAGGCCTATTATCAATTAATCTCTTTGGTTTCCCCAACATGATGGCCAGTTTTAAGATCCATTACAGTCTTGCCACCTCCAGCAAGTTTCTAGTTTAATAACTTCAGATGACTCCAACAGTTACAGCAACATTCTCAATTCTAACTTCAAGATAAATCCAAAAGCCCCACTAAAAACCCAAACTGCAATTTAATCCCCCCCCAATCTTCACAATCCAGCTCAAGTCCTACTGTACAATGCGTCAAAGCCCCAAATAATATCCTGTTCCCAAAATTAAAACAACAAGAAGAAAAGATCAAGCAGGGCAATTTCATTTTTTCGTTTGCTGCTCACTGCTGGAGACAATTTTTTATCAGCAAATCAGTACTACTCTAAATTAATTTTCACCACTCAAGTCCATAGGTTTTTACTGCATATGACATGCTGACTCAAGGCATCTCACTGTTCAGCATAAAGCTTGCTCTGTCTCTAGCTACCCAGCCCACAGGGTAAGCATTCAGTGTGATGGACACCATGTGGTACAGAAATGTCTCGAATGAACAAAAAACATCAGGAGGTGCATTCTTCTGCTCAGAATGACTCTTAACAACAGCTGTTCACAGTTTCATTATAAACTTCTTCCAGTTTGGGGCAATTATAGCACCCTTTCCTACCAACACACACGCTCGCTCACTGTTGTCATGTTGTTATCTGTGGCTGTCTACTCAGCAGCTGAGAGTAGTGGTCTTAACACAGTTCATCTTTAGAATATATACTTGGTGGAAGTATGCATTAAATTAAAACCAATATGATCTAGTTATTGATTTTAGGGGAGGAAAAAATTAAACACACAGCTTAAATACTTCTTATCAACAGATCAACCATGGTCAACTTAAAATTTGATAGATGTCAGAATGTCTTCACATCGGATTTATAAAATAAAACAATACCAGAGATACAGATGGTTGAGGTTTTGTTTTTTATCTTGAACAGAAAAAAAAAGTTTTAAAATTTCTGTGCTATGAAATCTGCACTAGAACTTTTTAATTCTATGCCTTCCTGTTATTTGCAATAAAGTCTTCGTGAAAGACAGCTCAGCTTTCACCACCACCAGATCTTGGACTCTTAAAATGCTGAGATCAGGTAGTAGTGGCAAAAACACTTTTGTTCTGGGGGCTGCTACATATTACCTTGTTATAGACAAGGCAAAGTACACTGGTTGACTCAGTGTAGACTTTAGTGAGAAATGTGCTCTTTGTTTTTGTGGCTCCCTGTGATGCTAGCAGTTCTTCTGTCCTTGCCTCACTTCAGTAATATACGTATGTTTGTTTGGATATGTGCACTGAATATGAAAGCAATGTTCCTTTCACATGAAGTACAGTAGTGGGGACAGTTAAACAAGAACAGGCTGCTCTAAACAGAAAACATACTGAAAGAATCAGCTCTAAACCCAATACGAGACAGAAGAGTGTATCTTAATATAAGGAGACATTGTTTATAATTTGTATGGTTAAAAGGAGAATGCAGAGCAACATCTGTGTCCTCTTTGCTAATTTTGTTCTACAAATGCACTCCAGCAGTGCACACCACAAAAGGGTCCTATGGAGAACGAACTGTTGCAGATTAAATAAAGAATAAACAAACACCCTTCTGTCACTGCAAGGTAAACAGGTAAGTCCCTCCCTATAATTATCCCCAAAACTTTCTGTCATTTCAACAATGCTGTTTATTGCTGGAGTACAGTATCATGTTATTTACACCAAAAAAAAAATCTTTTGGCAGTAGGTATGTTTCACAGGGGACAGTAAAGGCTGGCTTGGATTTTACTAACACTGTTTCAGAACAGCTGTACCTCCATTTAAATGTGGACACCTGCATAGCAGGGTCTGGGATCTGTCCCCAGGACAGGCAAGGATCAGGATGGTGGCATGCAGCTACCTCATTTAGGAAGATCTAGCAGCCTGATGATAGAAACTCAAGCTGCTTAGTGCTAGCTGGCATCAGACTGTGCTTCATATACTAATAAAGACATATTCCTGCAGAATCCTAGTGGAGTAGATGGTAGTCTTACCTAGTTGAGCTTCCTGATCTTGAGAGAGCTCAGCAACAAACAGCAAGGAATGCATGGAAGATGCTGAAGGAGTAAAAGTGGCCACAGGACCTCACCACTTGCAGTACTCAAATGGGACATGGCTAGGGCAAGGGCTCGGGATTGTCTTACTCTCCCAGATGGGAGAGCATCACAAAGCAAACAAAGTGAAAGCTTTAGGTGAGGATGTGCTGCTGGAAACCAGAGAGTCTTTCATGGCCCATTTTTTGTTCTGAGCAGACCCCTCAGAGCCAGTCACGTGGGCAGCCATTGGTCAAACCAGTATTATACTGGGGGACCTGAGCTCCCTCTTGGAGCTACCCTGGCTAATCCCACCCCTTTATAATGATGGCTTGGCACACCAGCAAAAGATGGACAGAAAGGGAAAATTCAGATTAAATGGAGCACTGAAAGAGTCAAGCTGCTCAGCCCCAATATGTAATCACCTAATCCTAATCAGACACATCTACCTCACAATTAAACAAAGTCTGACACCAGCCTGATTCAGTGATGTTATGTTGCATGGTTCAACAATAAAGCTAACCATGGAGTTGCACACTGTCCTCGAGCAAATGCTTTTTCCCTCCGTTAATTCCAGTCTTCACTAAAGTCAGTCTCAACAATCTTCCAAACCTGGAACCATTACTTGCCTGCCTATCCTGTTTCTCCTGGATCTTATAAAAGTCAGTAGCAAACGTACTTTTCTGCCACCTTGTCCCAAATCTTCTCTCTCTAATGCTGTACAAAGGAACAACTCTCAACCACAATGGCCAGAAGCAGTTTTTGTTTACCAGCACGAGCTCTGTCTTAGCCCTCTGAGGCTTGGGAAACCCCACTGTAAAGGGGTATCCCAAACCCTAGCCATTCTCCCTGCCTCTGTCACACCACCACACCTCAGCAAGAACTTCCAGCCATTGTGTACTCCAGTAAGCCCACCCCTTCAGCTCAGCCACTGTCATACCTGTATCCTCCTGTGCTGACATACACCAGAAACAAACATCTCCAGCTGCCCCAGACCATGTATCCTTCAAGCTGCAGCCCCCAGATAGAGACCTTTTCAGTGACCTCAGGCTGTGTCACTCTCCTGAGCTGGGCAGTGGATGGGTATCTCAGTCTGCACACAGAAATGTCCTGTGCTCTGCTTTGCAGGGAAGTTCAGCTCCCTGTCTGCATGTGTGTGCAGGCTTTGTGAGCACAGAAAGGGGATTTGAACACCACGATCCCCTTTATTGACTTCTCTTTCTACTTAAGACACATTAGTAATGTGCTTAACTAGAAGTCAAAGAACTCCTTCCCTCCTCCCCAATAGCTCATGGCACTGAAGTTAAACAAAAGCTTTGCATTTGCTTTCTCTGTCATTGCAGTAAATCATGCTGTCACATTGCCATAGAAACAGCAGCTATCACAAAAATCACTGTGTTGTGGTATCAGACCAGATCCTACAGCCAGGTCTTCTGTTTTCTGTTTTCATTCTGGGGTCAGTTCTCCTTTCCCTCACCTAGCCCCTTGTTTCCAACTCTCCTACATGTAGCAATGTTTTGATGAAAAGGCAGAAATTAAAGTTTTGTTCTTGTGAGTGGAAGGTTTTATCAAAGAGGATTAATTGTAAAAGCTACATTTTGGTTAGCTCTGAAATATCCAGGCACAGCTGGACATCTTACTATGAAGCCTTGATACTTTGATGATACAAATTCTTGAGTCACATTTGAAAAAGACAGTGAACAGTAAACAAATTAATCACAAGTTGGTTTGAAATAACCTGTAAACAGATTTGACTGAAAGGATAGAGTTGTTGGGGTTTTTTTTTCCTGAAATATTTATGAACCTAAAGATACAGATGGGTAGTGGGTGAGGTTTTTAAGAGCTATGCTAGGCTAATTTTTATTCACTGAGGATTTTGCTTGGAATTTTCTATAGCAGAATTGGAAAGCATTAGAACATTTCTTTCCAATCCTCCAGCTCTCCCTCAGACAAATATTTATTAATTTCAGTGAAAGCCTGATATAACATGAACATTGCCCAAATAAAGGGCATAGGAGCACTGGTTTCACTAAAATGAGCAAACTGCTCTGCTTTAATACAGTGATGAATATCTGATGGGATGGGCTTGAAATATGACCCGTTTTCACTTATAAGAAAGCTTTGCAGTCATATTGGTATGTGTCTCATGCAGTGAATAGAGAAGATAATTTTAACCTTTTTTTTTTTTCCTCAGGAGCCAGTGACGTGAGTTTTCAAAGACTCTGAGATTTTTATTATTAAAAATGCCCATCTCTTATTTTGTTTATTCTGGTTTTGCTAGCCACATGGTTAAAGTCAGGAAAACAAACAGCAGACACTTTCCAGTGAGGAGTGTTTACATTAGGTCTAGCTTATCTGTGCAAAGAATAATCTATGAACTCTCTTTGGCCTTTTGGATAAGCAAATGTAAACCTCATTTCCCTTTATTGTCCACTCCATGTAATAACTAGCCTTTGCAAAGGTCTTCACAGAGGTTATGCAGTCCAGGATGGCTCCTGGGGATTTCCTTGAATGACTAAAGGGATCACTGTATGCATTATTGAGTAGTAATATTGGAGCTGTGATGGTATAAGGACAAAGCAGGCAAGTTTGTAGGGAGAGGTATCAGCTGGTATGACATTAACCAATATAGCTGGAAAAAGAGAAGTGCTGAAGCATGAGTCCTTCCTCACGTCTCTGAAAGTGAACTGTTTGTACATGCAGCCAGTCCCATCTCTCTCCTGAGCATTTCTACAAACTCTCTGTGAGCTAACCCAACATGGAAAACTAGTGGAGGACTAATCCAGCAAAAACTAGTGTGTCCTTTAGGATGGATCAACAAGCTGATTTGACCCCTTGCAGGGTCATGCTCAGTGCCACAGATGCCAGGAGCAAGGGAGAAGAGGAAAAGGAGAGCCAGACTGCCCTTTTAGGTGATCCTAAGATACATTATTGGTGCAGCTGTCTCAACTCATGGCAGTGAGGCTCCAGTTTGGAGATTTCAAAATACTCTTCTAACTCTGCTCACATGAAATGCTCCCAAGAAACAACAATCAATCTAACCATCATAAGGGTATAACTAAGTTTTCAATAGCAATCAAGAGCTGTGAACAAGGGCTTTCATTAGAGAGCTTTGCAGCACTTCACCATGCCCTTGCTCTTTTTGAGAGGTAGGCACTGGGATTATGACTTCCTCATGGTACCCAAGTAGCTGGTGCCATCACTAGGTTGAGTAAGGCTCCTTGTTACTGATCTTGCCCTTAATCTCTATCAAGACACCAAAGACGAAATGGCCTGAGCAATGTAAGCCTCAAAGACCACTTCCCTAGCTCACTGACATTACTGAAACTGCTCACGCTGATTCCAGTGAGATTTGAATCTACTCACACACAGCTTGACAACTCATAGCATGCTGAGGAATCTTGTTCTGCACCAGAGAATGCAGAATTTAAAGGTCAAGGTAAAGCCTCCAGGTCTCAGTTGCAGGCAAACACATGGCAAAGGGCTTTATCTATACAGGTTGTCTCATAAATCTTCAGGGAGTAATTAGGTAATATATTTTAAGGATATATATACAATTCTGATGCAAAAAAAATGCAAGGATGAAGAATCTGTCTCACTTCTTCATATTCAGTTAGTGACCCAAATAGCAAAAAATACAAAGTATTTCCTGCTTATGTTTGTGCAGACTAGTAATGTGTGTTTTGACAAAGCCAGTTAATAACTGAATGCTTTTAAGAAGAAGTATCTTTGAAGGAATGATTAAATGATGAGCTGAGAGACTTAGAGGCCATGTGCAGTTCTAAAGGCTCCTGCTTTTTTCATTCCATAAAACCCCACAATATTGTCTGGTCTCCCACATGAATGCAATATGTGCATGAGCCGACTGGACTGAAGTTGCTGACTGGGTTATGAACACGAAATGCCTCACCCTTATCTCACTTTTTGGCTGCTTTCACCTGCTGCAAACTTCATGGTGGTTCCTTTGAAACCTACTCTTTTCCAGTGACTCACTTGGAAATTATGGGTTTTCATGTCTAAGTGTTCTGTTATGAAAGAGAGAAAAATAAAAATGCTTCACTGTTCTCTCATTCAAGTAGATTTACACAGTTATTATCAGAGTTGAGATTGTTTTTCAGTAAAGGCATGACTCCAGGGCTTTATCTTCATCTCTGTCCTTCAGAGATCTTCCAGAGAAATCTCTTCCTTGGGAAATCTTTGTTGTTGTTGTTGTTGTTGTTGTTGTTGAGTCAGGTTTTCCAAGTGTGCATTGCATTGCAGAGATTGTACAAGCCATGCAAGGCTGCTCTCTTCCTGGGCAAGCAGAAGCCAGTGAGGAGTTCTGTGTGGCAGCAGCCTGAGCTTCTCTCTCAGCCTGTGGATGAATAAACCATGCATCTGGTTACCGAGCTCAGCCCCATGTGACAGCTCTTGCAGCAGAGTAATCACACTCAGACCCGACAGACCATTGATCATCTATGCTTCGTGCTCCCATGCTGCAAGCCATAGCAAACTTCCATCCTAGTGGAAGATCAAACACTGCCACTCTAATGGCCATGCAGAGGCAGCAGGAGAAATGAATGGCATGATCAGATTGCTGTGTCCCTCCAAAAGCAAGGCTTTGTTAAATACAAATCAGGCTAGCATTACAAAGTGAATCATGCTTCATAGTAGAGGAAGGACATTCAGTCATTGCCAAGCTGAGAGAAAATTTCTGATCTCAGATCATATCTGGCAATTAGCTAAAGGAATAAAACCAAGCATCTGAGATACAGCAAAATACCTGCACTGAAACACTGCATCAAACCCTCACCCGTCTCTGGGGGTAGAACCCCCTGCTCTCTACTCTTTCTTCAGCTGAATTTTGTAGTAGGAAGGTGAAAATATTCTCCTTGATCCTACAAATTACAAAGGAGAGGGTGTATATGAACAGTGGGGACTTGAGAACACACCACTGATCAAATGGGATCAAATGGAGGAAGACTAGACGTGCCTGGGAAGACAACACTGCATGTTCTTCACTCGGTGCTATTAGGCACTTACAGTCATTAAAATTTTTCTCAAGATTTGAGTAACCGGGCCATGAAAGTCAAACTTCTGTCAACTTTAGTGGGCTTTTTTTATCTCTGACCTTATCCTGTCTGCTACCACATTGCTACACTCATGAGTATTGTCTACACTGCTACACTGATGTATTGTCTTCCAAGACACTTTTTCTTTGGAAGGAAGCTTTGTGTTTCTCATTACAGTGATTTTGCCATAGCAGAATCAGAACAGTTTGAATTGGAAGTGACTTTTAAAGGTCACCTGGTCCAAATTCCCTTCAGTGAGACAGGACATATCACACTAGATCAAGATGTTCAGAGCCCCATTTAACATGACCTGAAATGTTTCCAGGGACAAAACATCTACCACTCCTCTAGGCAACCTATGCATGCATTTCACCACCCTCATCACAGAAAAAAATTTCCTTATATCTAGTCTAAATCTACCCTTTTTTAGTTTAAAATCATCACCCCTTGTACTGTGGCAACAGGCCCTACTAAAAAGTCCATCCTCCTCTTTCTTATAAGGCCCCCTCTGTATTGAAAGGCTGCTCCAAGGTTTTCCTTGGAGCCTTTTCTCCTGCAGACTAAACAATTCCAGCTCTCTCAGCCTACTCTTACAGGAGAGGTGTGCCACTCTTCTGATCATCTCTGTGTCCCTCCTCTGGACCCACTCTAACAGGTTCACGTTTTTCCTGTACTGAGGATTACATAGCTAGATGCAGTACTCCAAGTGGCGTTTCACCAGAGTGGAGTAGAGGGGCAGAATCACCTCCCTTGATCTGCTGGCCATGCTTCTTTTCATGCAGCCCAGTCTTGCTTCTGCCAGCATGTGTCCTGGCAGAGATAGATTTTTATCTCATTTTTTGAGTGAAATGTGGAGAAACGCAGGTTAGCTTCCAGGGTTCATGTCTTGGATTCGAGGCTTGTAGGCAATTCAGACAAGAACCTATCACAAACACCCTGGCTTATGCCAGATCCTTGCAGTGCAGCAAAGTGTCTCAAAGTCTTGGACACTTCATTTTGAAGAAGGTTTTCATGCTTTCCACTCTTCAATGAGAAACATCTTCTAGCATTCCCTGGGTCTTCTACTATTGCCCTTCACATTAGTGGGTGCCTTGAACACGCCCTTCAGAAAACTGTTAGAGCCATACTGGTCACTAGGAAAAGATGTTTTCTGAAGGGCTTGCTCTACATGAGGGCAAATCTTCACCCTAAATGGCAACAACTGGTGCATATGCCCAGAGGGGAACCAGGTTAATCAGGGATGCAAAGTGATTAGCTTGCCTTGTCCCCAGCTCTTTACCATACTCAGCTTTTCAGACCTCTCTGATTTCTTCTGCTCAGTCCTGGGAGACTGAACCACATCTTGTCTTGGAGAAGGTCTGTGCTGGGTCAGTGTTTTGGAAAGAGATAATAGCACTAGGGTGCTCTGTGGCTCCTAATTAGAATTATGCACTTTTCCAGCTTCTGTGAATCACCACACCATTCTCTCATACAGGCCTCCCCAGCGTTCCTGGAGAAGGTTGAGCATCACCTCAGAGAACCTCACAGAATAAGAATTCCTGGTTTAGAATTTTTTTTCAAATCTTATTTTCTTAGTTTTAATGCTAAATCCTCTATCTCTGCTGTATCTTACCATTTAACTTCCCTAATGTTTTTCACCATTTCTGAGACTGTAAGCTGCTTAGTTACCTCTGTTGCAAGGACTTTTGCACCTAATTTCCTCACATTTTCTATAAAAATGTAATGTAAAGAACTTCAAGGGAAAGTAATGCTTCCCAGGTAATAAAATATAGAAACCCAGTGGTTTAATTTTTGCCCACAGAATCTCTCTAGGGTCTTCAGGTACTTATAATACCAAGAAACTCATTGCATTGCCTTTCATAAACTGATTACCAAATACTGCCACCACTCCTATTACACCTCCACACATTGCTATAGGTGACCACCATCAGGGAAAATTCTCCCTGGGAAAGTATCTCGTGGGATTTGGAGACTATGTCATGATGATAAACTTTCTTCTTTTTCTCTCCAGCCCAGGGGATTCCCATTTCAGCCTGCTATTCTGGGGGAAATGAATATTGTCAGTGACACTGCACTGCTTTGCTTCTATTGATTTCTTGCTTATGCACTGGGGAGAATACAGTCTTAGGATGAGCATTTTGAATATGCCATTCATTTAGAGTGTTGGTTGTTAGAGCAAAGATCAATGACAGGAAGCCTTCAGTCTGAGCTACAGGAATGGTCTTGGGAACACGAGGTTCTTCACAGGGCTACAATTAATTTTTGCTTCTCCCCTGTCCCACAGCAGTAGCAAGTCTGGTCTGAAAGCAATTAGAGACCCATTTGTTATCATAGCTTTGTAGTATGGGCTGATTCACAGGAGCAAGGGAAAGCACCCCCAAGGCTGCTCACATGGAAGTGAATTTAGTGGGAGCAGAGCTTAAGTCAGGATTTAGCTTCTCTTCAAGAGCACAAAACTCTCATCAGCTGGGCCCCAAAGGTAACCCATGCAAAGAAAAAAAGGAAATCTTATCTCACTTTCTCCCCCTCTTTCAGTGGGCAAACTAATTTCAGTTCTACCCATTAATTTCTATCTTTCCTTCCAGTCTCATAGGGTCTCCTCTTGAAATACTGACATTCTAAAAACCTTTGCTAGAACAAAATCTGCACCTTAATTCAGCTTGGATTGCAAACTGCTCATCAGATTGTCCTTGGTTACACTGGTTTGGCACTGGCTGCAGTGGAGTGATGTCCATCAAAGAGGAAAAGTCATCTGCTTGCTATATTATTGCTCCATACTTAATTCTTTTTCTCTCCAGTTTATCCCTTTGCAATAATGAAGAGATCTTTCTCATGCTTACTTGCTAGCATAGCTAAGCTGCACAGCTATTCATCACTGAAATGTCCCTGCTATGAAATTCCAGGCAGGAAAGAGAAGGCATAGCAAAAGCTTATTTGGAAAAGCAAATATTCCATATTAGTTTATTCATTAATGACTGTCTCATGCCACAAATCCCTGGGGCCCAACAAGATCCACCCACAGGTCCTGAGGGAACTGGCAGATGAAGTTGCCAAACCACTGTCCATCATATTTGAAGTGTCATGGCAATCTGGTGAAGTTCCTGACGACTGGAAAAGGGGAAACATAACCTCCTGGAGCAGTTTTAGGCTGATGCCTAGGAAATTTTCCACAGTTTGAGGAGAAAGTGGTAGAATGTAAATAAATTACCATTGGATGTAAAGGGAAAATAATGATAAGGTCTAAATGATCCCATTGGTCTGATAAAGAACATAAAGTTAGTTGTACAAACTCAGTTTCTGTCTTTTAGTTCTCTTCACTCTAGCTGATACTAGCTGGTGGCTTTTGCTTGGCTATCACTGACCTTAGCTGCATTCCTGTTCTGGCTAAGTACTACCAAGCTACTCTCTGCTTTTCTCCTCTCTCTTGTCCCTTGTATGGGGGGAGAAGGGAGTGGTTTTGTCCAGGGGGACTCTTTTGTTGTTTACAAATTGTAAATGTATGTAAATATTGCATATTTTGTACATATTCACTGCATTTCATATTTCTAGATTTTAGTTTTGCTTGTAAATATAACTTCATCTGCTTCCAACAGAGCTGGTCTGGCAATTTTATTTTGGGGGTATTTTCTCCAAATTAGTTGGGAGGTAATTTCAACCCACCACACACCTCCATCTTCAAAAAGATGAAAAAGGAAGACCCTAGAAACTATACACCAGTCAGTCTCGCCCCTGTGCCTCACAAGATCATGGAGCAGATCCTCATGAAGACTTTGCTAAGGCATACAGAAAATGAAGAAGAAGTGATTAGTGGTATCTACCATTGCTTCACCAAGGGTAAATCATGCCTGACAAACTTGGTGGCTTTTTATGATGGAGTTGCACCAGCAGTGGATAAGTGAAAAGCAACTGATGTCATCTACCTGGATGTATCTAAAGCGTTTGACACTGTCCTGCATGGCATCCTGGACATCAAATTGGAAAACCAGGGACTTGAGAGATGGACCACTCACTGGAAAAGGATTTGGCTGGATGGCCACATGCAGAGAGTTATGGTCAATGGCTCTATGTCCAAATGGAGACCAGTGACAAGTAACATCCCTCAGGGGCCAACACTGGGACCAATGCTGTTTAACATCTTTGTCAGCAATATGGACAGTGGCATTGAGTGCACCCTCAGTAAGTTTGCAGATGACACCAAGCTGTGTGGTGCAGATGACATACTGGAGGGAGGAGACGCCACCCAGAGGGACTTGGACAGGCTTCAGAGGTAGACCTAAGCCAACTTCATGAAGTTCAACAAGGCCAAGTACAAGGTCCTACACCTAAGTTGGAGCAATCTTAAGCACAAATATAGGCTGGGTATCACAGTATCACAGTATATCAGAGGTTGGAAGGGACCTCCAGAGATCATCAGGACCAACCCCCATGCCAGAGCAGGATCACCTAGGACAGTCCGCACAGGAATGCATCCACGTGGGTATTGAAAGTCTCTAGAGAAGGAGACTCCACAAACTTCCTGGGGAGCCTGTTCCAATGCTCTGTCACCCTCACCTCATGGTGAGGTGAAATCTTCTATGTTCAAGTTTGAACCCATTGTTCCTTGTCCTATCACTGTGTACCACCAAAAAGAGCCTGGCCCCCTCCTCCTGACACCCACCACTCACATATGTATAGATATTGATCAGATGCCCTCTCAGTCTTCTCTTCTCAAGACTAAACAGCCCCAGGGATCTCAGTCTCTCTTCATAGGGGAGATGCTCAAGTCCCCGAATCATCCTCATGGCTCTCTGTCGGATTCTCTCCAGCAGGTCTCTGTCTCTCTTGAACTGGGGAGCCCAAAACCGGACACAGTATTGCAGGTGTGGTCTCACCAGGGCAGAGTAGAGAGGAAGAACTTCCCTAGACCTGCTGGGCACACCTTTCTTGATACAGGTAAGGAGTGGCTTGAGAGCAGTATCAAGGAGAAGCACTTGGGGGTGTCAGTTGACAAAAAAACTCAACATGAGCCAGCAATGTGAGCTTGCAGCACAGAAGGCCAAACTGTGTCCTAGGCTGCATCAAAAGAAGTGTGACCAGCAGGACAAGGAAAGTGATTCCCCTCTCTACCCTGCTTTCATGAGTAAGGTACTCCCAGCTGGAGTACTGTGTCCAGTTTTTGTACCCCAGCATAAAAAGGACATTGAAGTGCTGGAGTGGGTCCAGAGGAGGGCCACAAAGATGATCAGAAAGCTGAAGCATCTCACTTAAGGGGACAGGCTGTGAAAGCTGAGGCTGTTCAGCCTGGAGAAAAGAAGGCTCTGGGGAGACCTTATAGCAGCCTTCCAGTACCTTGAAGGGGCCTACAAGAAAGCTAGGAAGGGACTTTTTACAAGGGTTTATTGTGAATAGGATGAGAGGGAATGGATTGAAGCGTGAGGAGGGCCGATTTAGACTGGATATTAGAAAGAAATACCTTACAGTAAGGGTGGTGAGACACTGGAATGTGTTTCCTGGGGAGGTCATGGATGGTCTGTCTATGGAGGAGTTCAAGGCCAGGTGGGATGAGCCCTCAAGAACTCTGGTCTAGTGGGGGTGTCCCTACCCATGGCAGGGTGATTGGAACTAGATGATCTTTAAGGTCCCTTCCAACCCAAACCATTCTATGAATCTATGAACCATAGTCAAATTCTTGGCATATTATCATTGTATTTTTTCCTATCAAGAAACAGAAATAGCTTGGCAAAGCGTTGCTCACAGCACATAAACATGAGTCTTTATTAAATAGTTGCTTGACGTTAGTCATATGGCCAAGCACTTTGCTAAACTGAGACCTGCACATTACACAGTGGCTTCTTCCAGAGATCTGGCCCACTGCAGACAGGCAGACAAGGGTCTGTAGGGTTGACAAAGGGAATAGAAAATTTGAAATTATGTGATAACTACCTCTGTGCCAGATAATACACAGGCTTAGTGACATAATAAAGTGTGAATTCAAATAAAAAATAAAATCCTTTTACTGGTCGTGACTTACCCAAGGCCTTGTCATCATAAACCCATAAGCATGGAAGGACATTCATGAAAGTTGTGGACCCCTCAATTTAAGAAGGATATTGAGATACTTGAACGTGTCCAGAGAAGGGCAACGAGGCTGATGAGAGGCCTCGAACACAAGCCCTATGAGAAGAGGCTGAGGGAGCTGGGGTTGTTTAGCCTGGAGAAGAGGAGGCTCAGGGGAGACCTCATTGCTGTCTACAACTACCTGAAGGGAGGTTGTAGCCAGGAGGGGGTTGGTCTCTTCTCCCAGGCAACCAGCAGCAGAACAAGAGGACACAGTCTCAAGCTGTGCCAGGGGAGGTTTAGGCTGGAGGCGAGGAGAAAGTTCTTCTCAGAGAGAGTGGTTGGCCATTGGAATGTGCTGCCCAGGGAGGTGGTGGAGTCACCATCCCTGGAGGTGTTCAAGAGGGGATTGGACGAGGCACTTGGTGACATGGTTTAGTAGTCATGAGGTCTTGGGTGACAGGTTGGACTTCGATGTCCTTGAGGTCTTTTCCAACCTTGCTGATTCTGTGATTCTGTGAAGACAGGCAGAGGCCACATGGATAGAAAGAGTGTAGGGAAAGGCAAAGGTGATTTCTGAGAGATGAGGATAAATGACATGTCAAAGTTGATGCCACTGGCAAACCATAAAGGATGGTTGCAGTAAGAAGATGAGAGGAATGGACGAACCAGAAGTACAATACTGGAAGAAGGAGAAACTTAAAGTGATACTGAGTGAAATAGTAAAGATCTGAGAAGAATTAACCACACGTGCTTCTGATTTGACCTGCTTTAAGCATGGCTTGATATAAATAGGTTTCCATACTAGCAGTGAAAGAGAAATCTGTCTCCAGCCCATCATCCCAACATAATGATCTCTATGTTGCTTGTGAGCATTTATGGTTAGGCATTTTGCTCCATTTCCATACTCATATATATACTGTTAAATATCCTTGTTCAAAATACTGCTTTACTCTACCAGCCTAGCCTGAAATGTTATTATCACAACAGTTTGCATAATGTTTTCCAAATAAAAGATAGGCACAGACATCCAAAACCACTTAAGGACTGTAATCCCATGAAACCTGAAGCATCAAGATAACAAAGTGATAAGGAACTGATCAGAAGATTCTTCTGCACCTTCTGATAGGGAGTTTCAGAAAGAAAGAAACAAGCTGTAAATTAGATTTTAATGTCAAAGTGCTTTTCCAAGATAACAAACATTGTATTCCACACCAAGTTCAAGGTGTGCAGGTTTGTAGTTCAAGTCAGCTATTTATTAACATGAAAACAATGTACTCAGTAAATATCTAATCATCTCAGCATCTAATCATGCTATTTAACAGCAACAAAGTTCCTGCTCCCCTGACAGAGATGTGTTATGAGAAAGAAACAAATTTGAGACCAATTATCACCTCTAAAAAACATAATAGCAAGAGCGAGGAGTGCTTTTGTTCAAATGTGGTTTCTGGTTTGGGATGCATGAGCTATTAATCATCACTGTACAAGGAAGTTAGTTCTTCCACACCAAGAAATTAAGACTAAAGTTAAAACAAGATAGGCCCAGATTCTTATCCTGAACATATGAACTTAACAGGAGAGTGTCTCCTCTGACTTCAGTATAGTCTTTCTGGATTTAAATAGATATAAATAGGATCAGCATATACTTTTTTAGATATCTACCAGAAAAACAGTATCACAGTATATCAGAGGTTGGAAGGGACCTCAAGAGATCATCAGGTCCAACCCCCCTGCCAAAGCACTCAAAGAAAAAACACTTAAATAGCAAAACATAATTTCCAGACAGTTCCAGTAAAAGCAGTATGCTAGTAATTTAATGACTAATTGCAAAATCTATTATCCTTGAGATGAAAAGATTTTGGAAGATTTAAGATCAGATTTCAAGTTTTTAAAAAAGACAGGAAACAAAAAATAATAAACTAAATACTGGAAAACACATGCATGACTCAAAGTCCTTTTATAGAAACTGCTGTAAGCTTTCATAGACATTAATATGATTAAAAACAACTAGAAGAGATGCTGGAAATGTTGAGCTCTTTATCAAATGTGAATTTGAAACTTTCAGAGAACCAATGAAGACGAAAAGGAGAGAACAAAGAAGAATGAGCCTTGCTTTGCCAAAACTGAATGGCACATGACCAAGAGGACAAAACAGTAACACTTACCAGGCAAGACATCTGGACAAGGTTTCGAAGGCCACTTATCTTTAAAGGCCAGCCATTATAATTGCCAGTTGTGTGAAGTATCTGAGACACTGAAATGTCTAAGGAAGCTTATTCAGCAACACACAGCTAATGGAGAAAGTGGAACCAAGGCAAACTTGGAGAGCAAACTGTTATGTTAGATGTGATATATTGTTACAGGGACCTGGCTCTGTGAGAAACTCAATGGTTACACAGATAAAACACTAGCTCTCACTTTACTTCTGAGGAAAAGCAAGTTTTGAAGACTCAAGTGGGACATGACTCATGCAAAAGCCTTATGATGGATCGTCTCATTGGACTGAATTCAGCCTATTGTGCTTACCCTAATGACTGGAAGAAGAGAGACTATTGGGAGAAAGAAGAACAGGTCTGACATAATCAAAGGTTGCTATGGGCTTTCAAATAAGCTTCTTGGGCCGTAAGCTTCATGCACATTTTGGTGGATTTCAGATAATTTTCCCTGTCTTTTATCTCAGTCTCTGAAATGAAAATAATCTTCTTCCAGATGTCCAGGAGGCATAAAAATACTTGAATCTTTGGCTTATCTTGGGGTAAAAAAAAGTCTTGAGAATAGTCACTGAAATGCTGGAAACTATGAGCCATTGCTGGCATTGGAGTAGATACAGATAATGTACACTGGTAGCACAGGCTCAAAACATTAATAAGCAGGAGAAATAAACTCTTGTTGAACTTGTATGTGCTTAGAAAAGAAAAGGCTGAGAGGGGATCTTATCAATGATTATAAATACTTAAAGGGTGGGTGTCAGGAGGATGGAACCAGTCTTTTTTCAGTGGTGCTTAGTGATGGCACAAGACGTAACGGGCACAAACCTGAACATAGGAAGTCGTCCTCTTACTCCACACAATGAACAGGAAAAAAGCAGAGGGAAAAACAAGACATGAAACAAGTGCAAGAATCTCTAGTCCAGAGAGTCAATGAAGACAAAAGAAGAATGGGAGAAAGTTATATGAATTCCATGTGTAGAAGGAAAACAAGAAGGAGAAGTAATGTCCAGAGAAGGCTGGTAGAGGAACCAGAAAAACAGTCTAGCTCTACTAAATCTATTGCAGCAACAAATTCAAATCTTCCTTCCATTACTTTCTATTCAATACAACAGAAAAGAATTATGTGTCTAATATCTGGCATTCAGCAGGTAGCTTGGTTAGGTTTTAAGGTAACAAGTCCCTCTAATTTTCTACCTTTGTCAGCAGGATAATCAGTACACTCATTTGATTTCATGCGAGCTTTGAAAACCTTCTTTTTTTCTCCAAATACAAGGCAAATGTTAAAAGTCTGTTACAAATTATCCTCTTGTTTTGTTGAATGGTTTCCTCCTATTCTAATAGAAAGACAGTAATGTCAAATATTTACTAAGATCTATTTGTTTTCCATCCTATGCTTCTCAGTCCATGTATCTATCAGGTCTGAGGACCTGTGTTTTACTAAAATAGTTTTATCTACTGATGTTTTTTTCCTAATATCTTCTGTGTTCTCTCCCTTATCTCTGTGCTTTTCTTGTCTCACTGTGTGAAAGTAAAAACAAAAATAGTGTCCACAGACAAATTGTGGGGCAATTCATGAACATAAATCTAGAGAAGGCCAACCAGAAACTCCCTCTTGCGTTGCCTTGCATGGCATTCATTCCTCCCTTAATGCTTCCTATTTTCTCAGGATTGCTTTTCCCATTGACAATTGGGCTCATTATTCTAGCTGATTATATTGTTGCTTTATTAAAAATACTTATTCTTCACCATCTTAAGAGTTATTTCTACAGCCTCAGTGTAGAGACAAGATGTTTTGCCCTGGTTCTTTCTGCAAGGCTTGTATTTTAATCAAGTTACACCATGATTACGGTGTTTTACATAAATATCAACATAAACTCTAGATCTTAACTACAAAATCCTCTGTTTAGCCATTTAGAATCCTCTGTGTTCCCCATTGCTTTTGTGTTTGACCATCTCACATTACTTGATGTGTTTTCATACGGCAGAGCTATTTGCCTGGATAGGGAACTGAAGCGAAGATGGAGAGTTAGGAGTATGGCTTCGTCAGAATACACAGAGCCAGATTTGCACCACTGCTGGCATGGCTGAGCTCATCTCTCTGCATGCCCAGCCGTGCATGCCCTCAGGTTCCCTTGTGCAGGCACCAGCCCTGACACAGTGGTGCAGCCAGCTGGGCTCACCAGCCACAGAATCACGCAGCTGCTTTGTCTCTAGGCATCAGGACTACGTACTTCTGCTTGATAAAGCCTTTTGTTGCATAAAATAGCTTCCAGAACATTCTCTTATGAGGACGTTGCAATTTGAGAAGGAATAATTTTCTTTCTACGGAATTTAATTCAACCTGCAGGATGTAGCATGCAGTAATACTCCTCCTCTAGAAGTGTGCAGCCTGACAACTCTTTTTGTGTATTGGCAACAAGCTGGACCCTTCTCATAAATCCAGGATGTGGATCAAACAGGAGCAGCAAGCAGCAATAGACTTCCTCTTTGTCATGAACAGGTACTATAAATCCTTAATCAAACTACTAAAGCTTTTTGTACTATTTAGCATAACTGATAATGGACTCATGCTAATTTTCCTTTTGCTAGAAGTGGTAAAGAAGAGCAAGATTACACAACAGTGATTTCATGGAATTCTCTCAGGATACCCTAGGACAGAAGTTCTCCACTGTAGCTCTGCAAGCTCAACCCTGCAGGAAAGGGACAGGAAGAGTTTATGAAGCAACACAAACTGAAATGCCAGTAATGGTTCAACAACACGTACTTCTAAAGGCTTTTCTTAGACCATTATGAAATGACATTGAGTTGAAGGATATGGAAGTGATGAAAAAGTAATTCAGGGGGAAAGGAAGTTCTTTCCAAAAATTCCATGCTATCAAAGTGTGGAGAAAGGTCCTTAAATCCTCAAGATGGTCTGTAGCCTGACATTCTTCACTGCTCTGGGATTTCCAAATGGCTGTAATCGTGGAAAGAATATGCTGGCTATCAGTATCCAATTCCTCTTCTGGGATCCTCTCTTGGCTGGAAGTGAGTCAAGTTTCCAAGACCTGGAATTCTCCCTCCCCAGTTACAAACAATTTTTGTTAGAAGGCTAACATCACCCCCATTTTTATCTCTGTTTCATGATGAAACTGCCTACTTGTAAGTATTGTTTCAGATCCCAGGAAGCTATCTGTTCAGGAGACATAGGCTTTCTGAAGTACCTCAGCCTGGCACTTAGCTTCATCCCACCATGTTCTGACAGCTGATATCTGGGGAGGAAGGAGAGCAGAGTGAATGTGTTCTCTCTGCTTCAAAGCCCTGGAGATCACTGACCCAAACAACCTTTTCCTAAGTTAACAGTGACTGCCAAAAAGAGCTATGTTTTGGATAGATGATCAAATGTCAGAGTAGGAGAAGGCACACTTCTTTGCACAATAAAGTTGACAATAAACTTGAAAAATCACTATCAGCAAATATCTGGGCAGTCATGGACCTCATGCCTTCAGAGGCAGGCAAACCCTGTCCCCAGACATCAGCTCTGGGAAAAACAGACTCATAGATGAGAGGACAACAGACAACCAATGTGGGATCCAGCTGGTGATGTGAGGGGAGAGGTAAGTACACCTTTGAGTACCCCATGATTTTGAGAAGTATTAACCTAGCAATAGCATGAGACCTGTATCACAATATACAGGAAGTACATCGAATTAATTAAATTATTCAACTGTGTTGTTTTAGATAAGGTCTTGTGATGTTATTTTGGCTCTACCTTAATGAATTATTTTTTTCTTCATACTAGCATATTTTCATTACTTGGCAAAACTGACAAAACAGAAAAAACTTCTATCAAAATGTCACTGGATCACATGAGAAAGCAAATACTTAGAATAATGGTTTGGTTAAATTATCTCCTTTGGCCTCCCTGGAGGTAAATCTGGATTACTGGCCTCTAATGTTGTCAAAAGAGGCTTTGTAGAATACCATACAGCTAAAAACACAATGAGCTGTACTAAAGTTCAGCAGAAGGTGTATGTTTGTATGCAGTGACTAAGCATATGCAAGTAGGAGGCAATTACAGATGGCTGGAAATATGCTACTACTGCAAAACACATATGATGTTTTGTATCTCAGAGCAGAAAGCAGAAATGCTCTAAAATACACAAGCTCTGCGACTAGCTGGTACAGTGAGGCTGAATTTCTGTTATTTAGGACCACAGCAACACATTCAGCAGCTGCAGATCAGCCACAAAAGGTTACTCACTTTTTTTTTTTTTAATTGAAAAGAAGTTAATATGATCATGGAGAATTTCTAGAGATAGGAGGAATGTACTGAGTGGAAAACAGTTCAGTAAGTTACACCCAGTAAGAGCTCCATTTAAAAAAAAAAAAAAAAGTTATGAGTTAACTATGAAACAGCTTTCTTGGGGCATATAGGAAATTAAATCTATTAACTACTTTTGCCAGAGTGGTTAGCCTGTTTGCCCTGCTCAGCTTGGGTTTGCCTTATCTATTTTTTGCTATTCTGCAGTTCTGAGATTAGTTTGAGTTCAATAAATATTGATCATAATTGTCAAATATTAATTTGAGGTGTATCAATTCTCTTGTTCTGGTTTGAGGTAGAATGGAACTTATTCTGTTCAGTGGTTTTACTTTTTAGGTAAGGCTCTTCTAAGTAACTGCCCTTTCAAGAGTTAATGGCATGTGTTCATAGTGTGTGCTTCTAGTAGTGACAATGCTGATGTTTCTAGTTGGTACTAAGTGGTGTGCAGAAAAAGCTTGCTTCTAAATCTTGTGTACTACACCGGGATGCAGAGCAAAAGGATGCAGCTGCAGGGAGGAGCAAACTGTTCAGGTGACCCTAAATTGACCGACAAGGGATTCCATTCCATGTAGATGATATTTAGTATGAAGCTGAGGGATCACAAGGGTCAAGCTCACTTCTTCAACGGCCAGCACCTGAGGAGAACTCTCTCTGCGCTGCCTGTGATCCTGATCTATGAGTTCCTGAATCCAGTTCCTGTCTGACAGTCCAGTGTGGGACTTCTGCCAAGTCAGTCCAAATCATCAGTGGTGATGGTGATGTAATTGCCATCAGGGGTGTTTGATTCAATATTGATTTGTATATGTTTGTTTACATTGAAATTATTAAAACCATTATTGAAATGATTTTGCTTTCATTACACTAGCTTTAGATTTGTTTTCCAATTCATAAGTCTCTCTGCCTTATTCTCTTTATTTTCTCCTTTGGGAAGGGTGAGGGGTTAATAGAAAGCATCCACACTTGTTTGGTGGCTGGCCCAGCCCTAGCCCTTGACAATACATGTGTATTTTTCACCTTTATCTAAGCAGTCCTCTGTACATTGAGAGATCAGCCCTCACAGCACTTACCAATTTGCATCTTAACTGGGGAGGTGTGCTGGAGGAGGCTTATAAAGAGATTGTTTTGAAGGTGTTGAGTGGGAACTGTCATTAACATGAGGTTTGTTGGAAAGGACAGGGAAATAAACAAGTCGCAGTTCCTCCCTGCCTACGGGGAGGAACAGAGACTGTGCATTTGATGACAGGTTTGTATTTGGAAAAGAGGTATTTACAAAAAAAAAGAAAAAATCCAATTTCAAACCCAAACCACTCTCCACTCTCTATTCTACCCATTTAGATTTCAAACTAAAGAACAATATGACTGATCAGAGATGAGCTGAGAGGAAAGAGACACTCTGATTTTAAGAGAAAATTAGTTTGTGCAGGACAGAATGCATGGCTAGGACTCACATTACCCTACCAGCTTTGGACTGGATGGGAGAGAAGACAGGAACCAGGCATTTTATATAGACATGAATACATATATTTAAAGTCTATGTAATATACAAAATATTATAGAGTATATTATATTGTATAACATTAATTGCATATTACATATAATTCTTCTCTATATATTATATTCTTCTATACAATTTCTTATATTTTTATATATAAGTTACATAAACTGAAGCTATTCTGTTTTTTTTCCCTTCCTCTAAAGTCTGTTCAGCAGCCTTATTGAAGGGACAGAAGAATTCTGTCCTTAAGCTTGGAAACTGGATCTATGAGTGCAACTGCATCTTGAAAGATGGGTAAAATGAAGAGAAATTAAGATTTCTTGCAGGAATACAGGAAGTTCTATATGTTAGCTTACTCTGGGCAGAACTCACATGCAGCAGAGTGCTAAGAAGGAAGTCAAACTGAGGCCTCTTTTGGAAAATTTACTCAAAGATAATTCACACTTCTTCTGTTAGGAAATTAAAATCTCTACAATGATACAAAACAGCTCATCACAGGATAAATGTGAGCATTCATTTTTTTAATTAGCAGGATTTGGTAGGAAACCTGAACTGACTGAACTCCTAATCCAGGCAGACCTTAAGAATGTGCTGGAGAAGTCAAGTCTATTTTGGTAGAACTAATGATTGGAAACATCTCTACTTGATCTTAAACTAGATAATGAAGACATAATTTGAGCAAAGCCTGCTCTCGCTCTCAGGGATCTACTACCTGCATTACTGCTTCCTTCTCCAATGAGCCTCATATATTGAGTCTCTCAAAGCTTTCATCTTCTGGCTGTCCATCAGTCAGTGTTGTTAGGTTGACAGCATACCATTTAGCACTCTTCTGAGGGAATAAATCCTCACCAGGATGAGTGCTGAGCAATTCTAACTCCTGATCCCATCCTTAAGAAACCCAAGCACTTTCCGAAGCAGTGCTTCTGAATTTTCTGGATTTTGTAGTGCTGTCAATTATTAACACTTTGAACACTCCACTACATACACTCAGTAGCAAATGCATCCCTGGAAACACGGCAAAGGCACTATACTTTTGCAGATTGGCTCCAAAATACCTCATTTTGACCACAGGGCTTTAGACCTTACACGGGGAATCACTGCTGCAGAGCATCTTCTCACCAAGTAAGCAGTGGGCCATTGATCTGTTCACCCCTCCTTCATTATGGAAGGATCCCTATTCACCCTCCCTCCTTCATGCTCTGTAACACGTGGTGGCTTGACATGTCCAACCTCTGCTGGGTGTGGGAGAACAACCATAAGTGGACATGGTTGGACCTCAGTCAGCCCAGCAGTTGAGACGAACTGGAGAGTAGTCACTCCAGAAGGGGTCAGAACTAGCTGCAGCTACCAAACCCAGAAAGAAGAAAAGCCCTAGAACAAGAGTCAAGATGGAAGCCTCATTTACCCTAAGGAGCTGATGGATGTTTGTGAGTTTTCTTCATATGCACAGTGACTAACCTCTTGACTCGAATCTTACTGTGAAAAGTCAATGGTGCTAATTAGCAACAAAGTACTTTAATTAAAGAAAAATTCTAGCAGAATCTCTGAATGTAGTGATTCTGGAAAACAGAATTACAACCTTTAAATTCTAAGCCAACAAATGTATTAACTAAGAAAGAAATATTATAGACATTTTGATTACAATTATTAATTTATTGAACTTTTGGCCACAAAATTCAACTATGATAACAATGTTAGTAAGATTTAAGAAACAGAAATTAGGGTACAGAAAAGCTTCCAATGGGGTTAAAAAGAAAACTGTCAAGAGGTTGTTTTGTATCCACTACCAAAAACATTCTTTTATGTTCTACTGAAGCAGAAGAGATATTTTTAGACTAGATGAATTGCTGTTTTTATAAGGTCTGATACTATTCTTGTATATAATGTATCAATATCTGTGTTCCTAACTATAGCCCAAGAATGAAAAACATGTTGTTTTACCATTTTGTAAAACATACTCATTTTTTTCTCTGTATGAGATAAAATGCATTTATCAGCCTGATAGCAATCTTGACAGTAGAACCAAGTTTATGAGTTCACTCTGAATCACCATCAAATTTCTATTTTTTTCTCCACTATCTCCTAATTCACTCAACTTAAGATGTTAAGCATGACAGCATTACAAATGGATTAAGATGCTATCTGATTTTTACTACGATTTCTGTTTGCTTGTATTTTCTCTCAGGAATAATGTTCTGTGAGTTGTTGCAAAGATACTTTTCAAGGAAAAAACCAAACAAAAACCACCTGTTCATGTCACAGCAAAAAAATATAGGCAAAATTAATTCTGTCATTCAATTATATGACTTTATTCTGACACTAGGCAAGAAGTGAGGAACTGCTTTGTACTTTAAGTTCATTTTTTTAGTTGAATGCATAGACTAAAAATGCATAATAATAAACCCCAACTGCTCCAAAATACTGATTTTCAGACACTTGTGACTCAGTACTTTGATGCACATGCAAGGTAAGTACACAAGGCCTGATCTTCAAAGCATCTTCTAAGAAAACAGAAGTTATTTTAAAAGTGCAGGGCTTGTGGCTTTACTGAAAACAGGGGATACATACTGAATCTGACATACAACTCAATTTCAAGTATATACATATGGCTACGGACTAAGGGAAACCACCACAAAACTATACATATTCTTGATGTCCTACATAAAATCATAGAATGGTTTGGATTGGAAGGGACCTCCAAAGGTCATCTACTCCAATCCCCCTGCAGACCATGCCCCTGTACTTGGCAGTGGTGAGGCCACATCTCAGATACTGTGATCAGTTTTGGGCTCCTCACTACAAAAAGGATATTGAGTTGCTGGAGCACGTCCAGAAACAGAAAACAAAGTTGGTGAAGGGTCTACAGAACAAGTCTTATAAGTAGTGGCTGAGGAAACTGGAGAAGAGGAGGCTGAGGCAAGACCTCATTGCTCTCTACCTGAAAGCAGGTTGTAGTGAGGTGGGGCTCAGTTTCTTCAGCCTAGTATCAGTTGATAGGATGAGATGAAATGGCCTCAATTGTGCCAGGACAGGTTTAGACTGGATATCAGGGAAAAATTTCTTTATAGAAAGAGTGGTCATGCATTGGAGGTGGTGGAGTCACTGTCCCTGGAGGTGTTCAAAGAAACATGTGGACATGGCACTTCAGGACACAGTTTAATGGCCACAGTGGTCTTAGGTTGACAGTTGGAATCAATGATGATAGAGGTTTTTTTCCAGCTGGCGCAATTCTATGATTCATACCAAACTTATTCAGACTGTTGTTACCAAACATATAATAATGCAAAAGGGCTTTAAAGATCTGGACAGCAAGATAAGTACTCTTGGGAACCTTACTATTTTCAAATAGACTTTTTCTGATAGTGCATAGTACAAGAATTATATCATGCTGGCAACAGACTAACAGGAAAGAAATAGATGGGAAGTTACTGCTCCCTGCTTTGTTTACTTGAAATTTGCTACCAAAAATAGCTTTTAAAAAATGCTTCTTCATGCAAAAATATTTATTTTACAAGCTTAGCAAACTATCTTACTATGTAACAAACATCCATATAATTCAAAATATCTCACTAATGCACCATGCTATCTAACAAGTGAAGTGTTATTACAAAAACTGTTCAGGCTTTTTTCTTTCATTTTGTGTGACAGCAGTCAAGCTGCATCATTCCATGGATCAGCCTTCCAATCTATGAAATGGGGATTCTTCTTTCTTAAGGTAAAGCAATCAGAGAAAACATAATACACAAATATTTTAAGGTATTTAATTACATTAGACAAATTTTCTAAAATGCATTTCAAAGAAGAACTCTTTCAAGTATTGAGGATATTCTCATTTTAGCATCAGTGTTGCACTGGAGCAAGAACAGCTATCCACTGTGGATGGCAGGTGGTGCACAGAAAGGTTTTCAACCAGATCCATCCGAGAAACTGTGAGGTTTAAGCAGCATCTAGTGGCTGAACCAATGTAAGCAGCCTACCCAATTTAGCTCCATTTTCTCTTAATAAATTTAGCATTTCAGAAGTAAGGGAAGGGGTTCATACCATCACTTTTGGTAAAAAAGCCAAAGATCCAAAAGTGTGTTTACTTTAAAAAAAAAAAATATTATGTACCATTAATTTTAATGCAAAATAAGAGGGAAAAGCACTATGGACTACTAATCACATCCTAAAAACTAGAACAGATTTATTATAGGAGAAAGACTCAAGTATCTTCAACCAAGGAATGCAGGAATCGAGTTTCAACTGCATTTTGCAAGGCACTTTGGGTTTTTTAATGCAAAATAATCTCATCTCTTTCCAGTAAGAGGAAGAATCGAGTGCTCACTCTGCTTTTGCAGATGTTAGTTACAAAAGTATCCTACACTATGGTAACTTTCATGAATGCTACACTCCAAGTGATCTGTAAGCAAATTCCTGCAGATCCTGAAACACAAAATACATTCAGTTGGAAGAGCCCTCCAAGACCATCCAGCCCAACCATCAACCCAGCACTGAAGGGTCAATGCTAAACCACGTCCCTAAATGCCAGCTCTACACATCACTTGAACACCCCCAGGGATGGTGAGTTCCCCACTGCCCTGGGCAGACCATTCCAATGTTTGATAACCCTTTCTGTGAAGAAGTATTTCCTAACATCCAGCCTGAACCTCCCCTGACACAGCTCTAGATGTGTCACTTGCCACGAAGGAGAAGAGGCTCTAACCTCACTCTAACCTCCCTTCAGCTAGTTGTAAAGAGTGATAAGGTGTCCCCTGAGCCTCCTCTTCTCCAGACTTAACAGCCCCAGCTCCCTCAGATGCTCCTCATAGGACATGTGCTCCAGGCCCTGAGGTGCTGCTCCTGGCTGCACTTGGTAACACACTGTGCAACTACCACACGGCCACAGATTGTGTCAGTGCTACAAGGGTGCTTCAGGGCACTCTGCTAGATTAATGGATCAGCCTTTCAGCAGTGATTCAAGATATGCTAGCAAACACAGCCCTACAACTCATCTCCTTTTTGGAAGGTTTTTTAAATGCTCCAACACATCAGACCTATAGACACACTCATTTAAGTGGTACAAATTTCCACCTTAAATAAAGGAAAATCATAGACTCATAGATGGTCTGGGTTGATGGGCCTCCGAAGGTCATCTAGTCTAACCCCCTTTGCAGTAAGCAGGGGCATCCTCCACTAGATCAGGTTGCCCAGAGCCCTGTTGAGCTTCACCTTGAATATCTCCAGGGATGGGGCCCCAGCCATCTCCCCGGGCAACCTGTTCCACTGTTCTGCCACCCTCACAGTAAAGAACCTGTTCCTAACACATCCAGTCTAAGTCTGCTCTTCCTAGTTTGAAGCCATTGCCCCTTGTCCTATCACTACACGCCTTTGTAAACAGTCTCTCTCCATCCTTGCAGGCCCCCTTCAGGTACTGGAAGGCTGGTATTAGGTCTCACCAGGGCCTCCTCTTCTCCAGGCTGAACAACCCCAGCTCCCTCAGCCTTGTCCTCCAAGCAGAGGTGCTCCAATCCTCTGAGCATTTTCATGGCCCTCCGGGTTCCATCAGGTCCATGTCCTTCCTGTATTGAGGGCTCCAGACCTTGATGTAGTACTCCAGGTGAGGTCTCACCAGAACAAAGTGACAGAGAAGCACCTCTCTGGATCTGCTGGCAATGCAACTTTTGATGCAGCCCAGGATGTGATTTGCCTTCTGGGCTACAAGCACACACTGACTGCTCATGTCCAGCTTCTCATTCATCAGCATCCCCAAGTCCTTTTCCACACAGCTGCTTTCTATCACCTCACTTTACATTCATATCCAGCAAAAGGAATAATCTCTACCCCGAAAAAGACATTTTATTTATGCTCCAGTGGAATTTTGAGCATACAAATATAAGAGGAAATTAACACGTGGTCTTTAACTGAAGTAAAGCAAAACACATTTATCTGTTGATTCAAATAAGGGAAAATGCCTTCAGGTTTTCAGCATTCAGTTCAAAACAAACTGCTCTAAGTTACTGGAAAAGGGAGGGGGGAAGAACACACAACTGGAGGTAAAATTCAGCTGGGGCTGCAAACTCAAATAGCTGCGGAAGCCATAGAAGGAACACATTGCAATCCTGTGACCCAACCTGTAACAAGATGGTCCAAAGCAACTGTGACCTACTTTCTGGTGCAGTTTTGCCTTCTGCAATCAAAACAAGTCACTACAAAACCGTTCTTCTGCTTATGCTTCTAAGACTGACTTTTTGTATATGAAGATGAAGCAGGTTTATCTTCAGCCTTTTGTATTCTTCAGAAGCTGGAATGCCTTTTTTTCCCCAATTGACAATTAAAAACTAATTTATCCAAGTACTTTGGGAATTAGAAAGCCTTAGTAGAAGGAAAAATCTATATTCTAAATAAATCCTTTTTTTTCTGGCTTGTTTAGCACATCAGTACTTAGACCTCCTTCAATCAAAATGCAAAATTGCCTTTACTCACCAGAGGTACTGCAGAGAAATTGGCAGGAGCAAGGTGGTCAGTAACAACAGTGCCATCATACTATAATTAACATTTTTTTTAAAAGTAAATGGACAAATCCAGACTTGTCTTCTGTTTGGGTTAGAGCAAGGGAAAATGTCAGTGATCCATGTGCTGGTGAGTGACATACCTTCAAGGACAATTTCTAATATGTAAGAGCATAGACAGACAGTTCTAGTCACACGTTGAAACTTGCAGCATTACCCAGCTGTGGCAATAGTATACAGGGCTCTGTTGTATATTTACCTACTTTTCCAGGTCTAAGCAGCATGAGTAACTGGTTATGGACAGATTTTACATTGCACATCTTTATGTGACAGCTTAATCAAGCTGGTTTGTTTTCTCAATATTTGGATTCTAGCATCTTTAAAATAAAAATGAACTAAAACCTCCATCAAGCAGTGCTGCATTTTACCTTGAAGAACTGCCACTTTTGAGGACTCAGAGAGATGTCTTTAAAAAGTCCCAACCCTGCAGCACAGCCCTCAAATTCTTTTCCCAGGAGTACCTCAAACACCTACTTCTTTCCACCTTAATAATCTTCTTGCTTGATTCCCCCTCCTTCTTCTGTGGGATTCAACAGAAGTAATTTTGTATATTGATAACTTTTCCCTGAGGGAATCTAAAGGAACTGCACATGATTTTCTCAGAAGAAAGTTTGTTTTCTGTGGCAGTATTTTCAATGGAACCAGTGTTTCGGTAACGCATTTGAAGGAACAAAAATGCCATGAACAGCTTAAAGTTTTTACAAAATAATAAACTTCAGTGTTAAAAATAAAAGCTTCCATGAATTCAGAGCTTTTGAATCTACTAAAGACCATTGAGAAACATATCAATGCCTACACAGGGGTTAATTTAAATTTTCCTTAAGGAAACTTTCTCTATATGATGCAAATCTCTTTCAGGGAGTCGATCTGCTACATGGCCAGTTACACAAGTTGTGTGTGTGTTACACAGAAGCACCACACGTGGTTTTCACTTGCCTTCAGCTTTAAAAATCAGTGGCTTCAAGAAACACATGGGAGATACACATTAAAATGAGGCTAAGAACCATTTGGTATTAGAAGATCGTGCTACTCATTGCTACACCTAATAGTAAACAGCGTTTTAAGAATGGGGCTCAGAAACTTGTCTTAACCAGAAAGCTACAGAATCTTAATCTCTTGTTGACTTTTTTTGGTGATTGTTTTGTTTTGCTTGGGTTTTCTGTTTGGTTTGGGTTTTCTGTTTGCTTGGGTTTTCTGTTTGTTGTTTTGTTTCTTCATTCTGAAATTCCATTCTTAAATGAGAAGCATTCTGCTGTGGAAAGATGAAGACTGATTGCTGAGAAAAATAAAATTAATCTTAACAATTACAGCCACCATGACCAACAACCAGAAGCATGTTGGTGTGGGTGCCTAACTCCTCCCAACACAAGAAAAGAAGCAAACAGAAATTACCAGTGTTACTGGGAATCTCAGAATCACCTGACTTGTACATCATGTATGTAAAGGAAAGAAAACCTTATGGTTAGCAAACCAAGACTGAAGTTCAGGTAACTTTCAAACCTAAATGCTGATGTTACTTGGAGTATAAAAAAGCATGTTGAAAGCTTTATTAAATACCACTGGATGAACCTTAAGATTTGGATTTTTTTTTCTCTCTTCTCTACAGGAAAATAGTTACATGTATTATAGTATTGCAGTAGATAACCAAAATATTTTCGTGTAAGAAAGCAATTTGAAGCTCTAATTTGCACAATTTGTTTACAATCCCAGGTGTCTAATCTTGCCAGAAATCTAACTACCAAATGTAATTATGAAATTCTGCCCGTTTTTTGGCCATGGACTTTCAATGTGTGACACAGCATGAAGGATTAATATGAAATATGAATTTCAGAATGATCACTAGAAGACTGATGAATGTTTTGACAAGATTTTATTGTGAAACATTGCATTTAGAAAAGGTACAAAATGTCAACGGTCGGATGTGTGCCAGTACAGTATTTCAACAGTCTATACAAGTGGACAGCTGAACAGCTTCACTGCAGAAGGCGTGGTTAGACAGACCAGCTAAAAATGGGCCGCAATATTCACAGGCTTCAAATACATAAATAACTTGAGCCAAAATGGCCATTACTGCTCAATGCTATCAACATCTGGAAACAGGCTAAAAAGCACAATACAGTACAACAATCTCCTTGCAGATCCACGTTTAAAGAACATCAGTTTATTATGTCAATAACCTACAGCTCCAGGACACTATTTCAGGACTGTGATTCAGCTGGCTAATTTACAACTTTAAAAACAGTTCATGTTAAAAATGAGATTATGGAAGGTTTTTAATTAGAACTAATCATCATGAAGCCCTTAAAAATTTTTGAGAATTAGATTTATAAAGTCAGTTACTTCCAAAATAAAACTTCAGTTTCTTTAAAATGCCCTTACTGCAGCTTGAACTGGTTATCTTTAAGTGATCTTAATTCAAGCATTTCAACTTGCTATGCACTTCCCTGTTTTAAAACCAATTGCACCAAACAATGGTTGACAATCAACCAAAAAAAAGAAAAAGCATTATCAAAACACAAAAATTAATGGAAGTGATGAATTTGTAGAACAATAAAAACAACCCCAAAACATCCTTGAAGGACAGCAGCATTCTCTACCCCAGTTTAGCAATTTTAAAGAAGAGCATTTATAAACATACAAAGTTGATTTTTAGGGTAGAAAAATACACATATACCACATGAAATACCTTGATTTTTTTTCACTGCTGAAACTTCTTTGAACTACTGCAAAGGTGATCACAGATCAGTACATGGGCAGATAGCCAAGAAACATGAGACAGGGGCTGGACTAGATGACCTCTGGAAATCCCTTGTTACCCAGACAATTCTGTGATTTTACTTCTTTAATTAAAAAGATGTGTAGCTTATTCTACACAATTAATCTTACTGAAATATAAGCAGGTACCCTGTTACCAATCAGCACCCAGAGTGGAACTAATCCTTATACTTACACAAATCCATTTTATGCTGGCTTTTAACTTACTTTCCTGAACATAGACCTTGGGGTATACTAAGATAAATTTAATAGAAATTTCTGGAAATGACTGAAGTCCATTAGGAGCAGAGCTAAACTTAAACTGATGTAATTTAGAATCAAAATCCACCCAAAACATTAAAACAACTCACCCTCTGATACCATATCCACTTCCTTGATTAATTTCAAGACCATTAGTTTTGGCTGCTCTTTTCTTATTGTGCATCTTTACTAGGGAATGAAAAATCTTGCAATTCGTTAAAAAGAATCACCATAAGTTACAACTAAATACAAAAAAAAATATCAGACAGCAGGGAGCAATTTTGTAAAAAAACCTGTTGAGTGTGTACCACTAAGGATGTAACATTGGTAGTACAATGTCTGCTATGGAATTAAAATTAGCGCTGTGCCAAATGGAGAAAACACATGAACAAACCACTAAACTCCAGTGTTGCAAAAAACATTTTGCTTTCTGTTCAGGAAGTGATTGGCATGAGCAGCACTAACAAAATTCTACACCTCACAGACACAAGCTACAAAGGTTCTCTAAAGCCAATTACTCACTGTCCATCCATTAGCTAGCTCTTAATGCTGCTTCAAGCACTGCACGAGCCACTTTGATCTTTGTTTCCGATTCCTCTGTACACGTTTATATTTACATAAAACATTTATTAAACATGATTTTAAAACATAAAAACCTTATGTACAAAATACCAACATTCCTATAAATAAACAGTTGGAGAAAGGCACTTGCAAGAAAAATCTACAGTAAATCTTACAAAAAAAACACACTGCTTCTGTTACTGTACAATAGATAATCTTTCAGTAAATCCCTATCACAAGAATGTAAAACACTACTTGTTGTAACTAAGAATATAACCGTTACAGTTGTATTTACACAGCCATATATGCCTTTTTTTTTTTTAAGTTTCATTTGAGAGCACCATGATTTCCATTCCAAATGCGTATTTTGATACAAAGTAAAATGACATTTGCCAGAAATCAGTGTTTAGTGTCACTGCAAATTCATAAACTTTTGGCTGACATCAGTGTAGTTTAAAAGACTTGGTTGCTGCTTTGTAAAAAGTACACCTACTTTGTTATTGCATGTTGTCCTTTTAGAGAGAACACTGCTATGTTCTCTATGCAATTGTTTAATACTATTGCTGGCAAAAAGTTTCCAGTATCAAAAAAATAAAAACATTCTTCAAGCCAGTTGAAGTATTTCATCTGAACAGTAACTAAAAAAAGCTGCATATCAATTATAAAAACATGTAGGAAACATGCCAACGAATCTGGTGTGCAAAAATATTTTTTCACTACACAGGTTTTTAAGGGCTCCACAGAATTACTCAAATTTACATTGAGTAGCAAACCTTATCAACAACCAGTTCCTCAAGGAGATGTTAGTATACTCCCACTTTTATCGAACTTTTTACCCTTTGACAATGCTGCAACCTGTTTGAGCAGTTCTCTGTTTTTGGCCTGCAACACAGATAAAAAAAAAAAAGTTTTACGAGTTATTGAAATGTCTCAGAGAATGTCATGCACTAAGTGTCATGTACTAACTTCCCATGGCACCTACAAAACAAATTCTCAGAATCCATATGCTGAGAATATTCAAAGGTGGTAACAATGACTTTTATATGCTTTTTGATACGCACAGAAATATAAACACATTTCCTGTACTACAAACTCTAGCACCTGAGGTATTGCACTGAGTATCTGTTCAACCCGCGATTTGTGAGGCAACTAATTCAGGCTTTCTTCCCAATAAACATGCTCTAGCTGCCATTGATGTTAACACTGAGCCCTTAAATCAGGTTAACAGCACACTGACAACTGATTAAATATCTGAGAACAGACAAAAATATAACATAACCTGTGAGAAAACATGGCAGGTAAGCCTCTTGCTCCTGAGTTAGAAAGCAATTCTTACAGTGAATTTAATCCACGTGGAGACTGTCGACTGCAGAACTGCTGTACACTGCATCTCAACTTAAACATGGTAAGGTACTGTATCATTGCTGTGAGTGAAGAGCATGAATGCAGAACTCCATCTGAAGTATTTCTCAAGTACTGGTAAGCAATTACTCACCTGCAACTGTTCCACAGTTTCCTTATGAGCCTTCTCCATAGTGTTCATCTTTGTTCTCAAGTTAGACTCCTGGTACTGGAAGTCCGCCTTCAGTTCTGTCAACTGAAAACGCAAATCCATACTATGAAGATTCCTTAGATTGTTACAGTATGCCCTCTCTAATCATCATGAAATCTTCATGGAAGCCTCAGAAATCTCAGGAAACACGATTTATTTACTATTGTAGTACTGACAACTTAGTGCTTGAGAAGTAGTTAAAAAAGTACTTATGTCTCTTTTATATGGAGAAAACTCTACTTATCTAATATTGTTTACTCAGGATTTTGTATAAAGAAGGTTAATACTCAACAAAAAAAAAACAAAAAATCCAAATGCAGGACTAATGATTTATATTCTTAGCTCTTCTTTTAGCTGTGAGATACTTATCACATATAACTTATCAGTTATATGGTATGGTAACACATGAAAAATCTTTCATACAAAGACAAGGGAAAGGATTCCCTTTTGTTGTTTTATGCTACGGTTTGTCCTAAACAGAAGTGATACATTCCAGAGTTTCACTGCTTCTCAATCCACAATAATGAATTAAATTGTTATTAGAAGTGCGTCATTAACATGACTTACGATTTAATTCTGAGCCTGTAGTACAGTATTGCTGTCACTGGGTCTCTCCTGAGACAGGCAGAGATCCAGATGGCACACAGCAAGGCAGGTGTTCCTGAACTGTGATATATGCTCCTATCCAAGCAGCTGGATGCTTCTTCTGTAAGCGTGTGCAGCTGTATGAAAAACAACTAACAGCTTGCTGTATATAGACAGAAGTTTTATGAAACTCTTCTTTAAAATGTTTTGTTCCTCAAAACATCCCAGATTTACCTGGCTATTCTGAACTTCTCTGGTCAATTGGATTTACCAGGAAGTGAAGTCTCTTTGCTGGCAAAGGCCACTTACAACAAACCACACCATACATTCCTAAAATGAATACCAACACTGCTATTACCAACTTTATGACGTGTCACATCACATGCAGCGAAACAAGGTATTCAAAAGAACCGTCACATCAAACAGTTCTAAGTAATATGCAGATATCTTGATACAAGGATATATACCCTCACTGTACACAGCCTGCTGCTCAACATATCAGCTTATGGCTGTTGTACAGGATCCCCTGGAACTTACAAAAGCACATACTACAAACTAAGTATTAAAAAAGGACGAGTAGTAGTATTGCACCACAGTAAAATATGCAACTAGATGAGTAAACACCATCTGTGAATATTCAGCAACTTGTGGTCCCTTCTTAATGATCAAGTCTCAGGGTCCCACAGTAATGTCTTAGTGTTTCCCTAATATTTTGTCCAGAAGTGAAATATGTCTAGTACTGCAAACAGTGGTAATAATGTGGCTGAGATCCTGACTCCCAACAAAAAAAAAAAAACGATCAATGAGGATTGTCTATACAGCTGCTGTAGTGGTTTGTTTCTATTATCGTATGTTACACAGTTCACAAGTTTTACTTTGGAGTGCTCCTAAGTGTTCAAATACTGTTCACACACAAAACCTGGGACAAGATCCCAACAGGGAACACCCACAGGCCTGGCTCAGACTTATCTCAGTACACTGTCTTCACTTTTACTATCTTACAGAAGCAACAACAAAAAAGGCTGCAGTGCATTCATTTGTTGTACATTTTTAAGCTGTGCAAACACTGTGCAATGGGTTCAGCTTTTCTTGCCCGTGCAGCAGCTGAAGAAAGTAAGTGACACTCTGAAAATGAGTAACTAATGCCTGAAGGACCCTTTAAGTTCAAAGAATTTTGAGGTCAAATATTTTTAGCAGTGGGGATACTAAAAGTATTAGCTGTTTTTCCTATGGAAACAGCACATAAATTACTGCAGTGGTTATGAGGTGATCAGAGCCTTACTGACTGTCCTTTGCAGAAAATACCTGAAGAGACTCCATGACAGACTGTTCAGATCTTTTACACCAACCACTTAAAGGTATGAAATTGCAAGTACTTCCAATACAAAGTACATTTTAACAGTGATACAAACAAAAAAAGGTTCAATATTCTTTACACAACACATTGAACTGTAGAAATTAAGATACTGAAGTACAATTTAAAAGTGGAAGCATTTTCCTTTCAGGATCAGGGAGCCTTTCTTGGTTATTGATGTTCTGATATACCACCATGTACCCACAGTGAAGACTTTAATTAAAAAATATAGTAAATTTGTAGTATCATTCCATAACCTAGTCAATCCTGGACATTCCAGAGCCATCATTATTGACAGTGTATTAAAAGCATCTAGTTAATCAGAGGGCAGAAAAACTTTGCTCTGCCTTTATCAGAGCTTTTTTATGTATTTGTAATCATTTCTCTCTTCTTGTTAGTCATTAGGTTGTTTGAAGGGTAAATCTTATGTAGAAGTTTCACTGCTACCATCTGTGTCTATTTAGCTTAACTTTTGTTGACTGCCAGGCATCTAATCCAAGCTAGTATCTGGCAATCCACAAAGACTTGATAACTTACACTACACACATGCTGTTCTTTTAAAAATAACAAAATACTCTTCATACACAGTACATGTAAATTTGGACACTAATTCAATGATGGCTACAGCTGCTGTTTTGTTTAAAACTAAAAAACTATGCTAAACGCAAAATCGTTACTACTCTCTATCCTCACTTATCTTGCGTGTCCATCAGCCTGTGTAGGTATCTGGGATCTTTGCTATGACTCCGTTTGGAGTATCTAAACTGCAAATCACTGCATGGCATTTTATCCATCACCTGTGGCACAAGGGCCTAGTAACAGTGAAGCACATGGATGGTTTCTAAATGTCTGAACTGAGGCAAGATGAATTCCTCGTTGACTCAGAGCCAAAGTACATTCTTGATGCAAGTCCCAGACTTGTCCTTTAAATGGTAAGACCTCATTACTCCCTATATAAAATACAATTGTGTCTGATTTCAGTGGGTTTTTTCCTCACCATTTTGACATCGTTAGGAGTCTACAAAATAGAAAGCAAAATGATAAAGTTCTCACTAAGCAGGTGCAACTTTTACCTTTTTATCTTTCTCTAAAATAGTCTGATCTCTTTGCTGCAGAAGACGTTTAAGTGACATTACTTCTTCTTTCAGCTGACTTATGAGGACGAAGTTGTCAGTTCCTCCACTGTCTGCTGACTGATTTATAGAGCTACTAAAAATAAGAAACAATAGTTAATTATGACATCAGTAGGAGAATTTTTTTTTTTAATTTCAAATTGGATAATTAAGCCCACAAACATCCTTAAGGACTAATGCAAAAAAAGTATGTACCTGACAGAAATGGATGCAACTGGCAAATTACCTTACTAATGGAACACATTACATACACCTGCAGAAATATAATTAAGTATTAGCTTTGAGGGGGACAAATATCTTTTGACTGAAGCAGCCACTTTTACTTTTATTCCAACTTTGTGGCCAGAGACAGAATAAAGAGTCTCACACGTTAAGGTTCAAAATACTTCTCTAGCTTGAAGTAGCAGGTTCAACCCTGTATCTAATTGACAAAACACCCATGTTAGGGAATTTCGTTTCTTTGACAATTTTTACCCCATAGATAAGTTTTATTCAAAACAGCTTAAAAGCAGGAAAACAGTGCCAGTTTTCCACAAATAATTTAGTTTACTGTCAGCACTCAGATGTCACCCAATAATCGTGTCTGGCCAGACAGTATTTTCCCCTCCCTCATTCCTCAGACAAAAAAAACTCCCAAAAAACAACACCACAAAACCAAACAAAAAAAAAACCCAGATATAACTGGCCACAAATCAAGAGTTCTATTTGGATGAAATGGCTCAGCTTTATGAAAACGCAACTTTACCTATCTCCATTTGATGGCTTGGATTCCAGTTTGGGTTTTTTCTTTGGAGTTTCATTCTGAATAGCTGCAGTGGATTTATGGCTGAAATCAAACAAAATGTAAACCTAAAGCCTCATGCTATATAGCTCTCTAATATCACCATTTGCTACAGGTAAAATAACTAACTCATGCTCCTAGCTGCAATGCTAGAGACTAGCCAGAAATGCAAGAAAAAAGGGGAGAAAAAGAAAAAAGACAGAGTCTTTAAATGAACACTTCAACATAAATTAAAAGGAAATTAATAAATAATATATTTACCTCTGTTTCCACAGTCCCTGATCTTGTTCTGGACTCAGACTGCTGATTCTGAAATATGCAAAACGCACTTGGTAAGTGACCAAACAGGCCTTTAATTCCATGTTTACTTGAATGGTTTATGTACTTGATAAAAATCCTACACCCTTCTTTTTTTTTTACTTAAGAAAATTAACAATTATGAACTTTCAACTGACAGTTGTATTATCTGTTATATTTGTGACCACTCTTTACTGTGTCAGAATGCTATAGAAATATTTCTTGCTTAAATGTTTACAATATTATAAGACACAAGGGATAGACTTTGAGACTGATGGCTAAACCTTTTTGCTGATACCTCCCAATTTTGTGAGCTTTATATTGCTAATCTCATACTCAGCAAGCTGGTCTAAAGCAGCATTCCAGGGATTCCCACATGGCCACATGAACATGCATGAAGCGCTTATGTGGTGCCATTAGAGCAAATTTAAATTTTGGATCCCAGAAAATAATTGCTTTTCAGGTTTAAACCTTTGTTTTCAATTATTTCACATGCAACTAATAAATACCATTGATATAGAAAGAGTAGAATGTAGAAAATTGCAGGAAATGAAATAGTTCAAATCTGCATTTCTACCTCATTGTCTCATCTTAACACTAACTGAAATGGACAGCGAGAAAGTGCTGTATTTATTGGATTAGAAGCAATGGACCCATGGCTGCCTAGAGAAAAAAGGTGTCAAATCAGGAACACTGTGATTTGTAAGGATATATGCTTACTTTTACAGATTGTAAGTGATTAGAAGCTCTACTCTGTAGTAAAGATTTCACTTTTTTATTTAATCCTTACTATATCTCTGCCACATGCAATAAAATAGATCTAGGCTGTCATAACTCAATTTTCATCAGATTTGAAAGGACATGACCAGTACAGTAACTCCCTGCATGACAAGAATAGTTTTCTTCTTCAAATTGCTAGAAAACCCTAATCTTATTTTTCTTTTTTTTTTTTTTATTTTTAATGTGAAAGTATATGCATTCTCTTCTCCTCATTCGCAGCTTATTTTATTTCTATCTTGAAGTCATGCTTAGCTGGGTAAATTTCAGTCTAAATGAAAAATTATAAGCACCAGAAAAATGAAACTTAGAAAGAAAGTTTTGTGTCTGGGCCACTACCATGGCTGCAGTATTTGCCATCCAACACAAGAAGTTAAATAAGCAGTTCTAAAGCTATGCTGCCATAAGCCTACCAATAAAAACAAGAATCAGGACTATTATTATACTGGCATAAAAAAAAAATAAATTCTGGGATTTACTACTAAATAAACTGGGTATGAACTTCAAAGTTGGGACACTGTATATGCCATGGTTAGAGATGGCAGGCTCAGAAGTTACAGAAGATTAGCCAAAATGGTGTGAAATGTTACTCGAGTGTAACTGAACAGAACAGTAACTGAACTGACTGTGGTATTTCCCTATGTCTGCATCACAGTCATGCACAAACCTATTTCATTATAAAAGCTAGCAAAAAGAGATATGAATTGGTCCTAGACCAAGCATAATCCCTACACCATTGCTTCTGCTTCTCATTTAACCACAAGTGTGTGCACACAAACAAGTCAGGGTGAAGTTAAGCTATGGTGGGGATTCTGAGCAAAGAGTTGTTCTTTGCTCACTGCAACCATGCAACTTTTAACCCATGATGCATGCACATAAGAGAGCAGCTACCACAGAGCAGCCATTGCTTAGAAAACCAAACCAAACTTTATTGCTAAGTAGCCATGCCATGGATTCCTTCTCTAGGCTCACTACTAATTTTGACATTGACCAGTTTGCTGGCTACCAAGAATTTATGCTTTTAGCAGACTTCTCTTCATTCAAACTGTAAGGATACAAGGATTCTGACAGATAACAGAGGAAAAGCATTCTACTGCTGCTTGTGGTATCTCTGTACTAACAGCACAAAAGAGGAACCAATACCTTCAATTTCTGAAATACTTACTTGCTGCTGTGACGATGATGGTGATGGTGGTGATGGTGGTGGTGTTTTGAATGATGCTGGTCTTTCTCAGTAAGAGATGAGGATGAGGAGTTAGAATGTGAAGATCCTAGGCTCTTCCTCTGTTCTTTTGTCTTCTGTAGCACTCTCTTGTAGGACAGTGTGCACAGCCAACACAACAACTTTCCATCAACCTTTTGGGAAATAATTCATAGCAGGTTTTTCCAAGTGTAAGTTGCACTATAAAGACATACTTCAGTATTTTTAAGTGTTTGTTTCACTTCATCTGTTATCTTTGGGGAAAATCCAGACATCTCTGGCATGAGACAACATGACCGTATCTCCAACGTGCACACACTATCATTTAGCAAAGTGAATCTTACTCCATTTATGTTTCTAATTTAAAGTTAGTAAAGATTGCACCTGCTCTGTATTACAGCAGTGACAACAATTTTTTAAAGACACAAATAGCTTAAATACCATGCACCCTCTCTGAAACCATCTATTCCAGACAGAATCAAGATGTCCTGCCAACATGTGACTTATCAAGCAAAATCTTCTGTAAAACCAGCATTATTCTCAGGTTCAGGCAAGAGGCTTTTGAGGTCATTGCATCAGCACCTTCTGGAATGAGAAAGTGGCACCCACCAAAGCTATCTAAGAAACCAGAACACAAAGGGCTGCTCAGTGCAGTCTATCTCTCTGGTGCTGCACTTTCAGGCAAGGCAGGCAAATCAGAAGAGGTGAAGTGACAGATTCAAGTTACAGGCATAAACAAGACACCACAGAAGGGAAGAAAAAAAAAAAAAACAAAACCACAAAAACCAAACCAACAACAAAACCATCAAAGCACCAGAAACTGTTCAGCTGCTTAACCTCTGTTCCTAGTAGCTAACATAATACCAAGTTGTGAAATTTAGTTCAAGTACTATAAAGGAGAGAACAACAACTTAAATCTAGTATTAGTGAACTTAAGATACGTTCCTATTAATCACTCTCTTATGAAAGAGGAATGCTGCCTGTCCTCTGCAGCTGTGGAGCAAAGCCTACCTTCCTTCTTCCCTCCTCTTTCCGATCAAAAGCACACTGCTGCTTGCACTGCTCGCATGTCTGTGGCGGGCCGTACTTCTTCTCCGAGTTGGTGCAACGCTGACATTTTGTGCCAATAAATGCTGCAATAATGTTACAATACTGACAAGGCTTGGGCTGAAAAACAGGAAAGTTGAATTGAAGTTAATACATTGACAGGTTCATTACAGAACACAAGTATTTCAAATCGTACAACGATGCTTCTAAAGTAATAATGTTTCATATCTTAACTACCTTAAAGAATCTTTTTCCTACAATTTCTGTCTTCAGGAGTAAACCTTTCCCCTAAAACAACACTCCTTCAATTGTGAGAGTATGGGTTTCCCATGAAAACCCAGGTACATACTCCATAAAACACAAATAATTCTTGCCTTTTCTAGAATATAATGACACTTTCTTTGTTTTACTACATTACTAAACACGTTACCTAAACTTTAAAAGCAAGTAATTTTTTGGACTGGAAGTTTCTGAAGACATCCCCCCCTCCCTTGCTATACTCAGGGATTTGATAACACCACAGCTTCAAGATTAGTAATCTGGTCTCTGCAATTCTGCAGGAAACTCAAAAAAAACCCAACCTCCCACAACTTAACACACCATGAGGTTTGGTTATCAAGTTTTTTATCACTTAACTAGAATAATATGCTGCTGGAAAATTGCTGTCAGCTTTCAAAGGTTAGAAATGGCTTTATTATCTTCAATTCCATTTTATGATGAACTACTTATAAAAAACATTGCTAGGTTTGCCTTGCACTTCATTTTGCTAGATTTTAAGCCTCTGAAGGAATGTCATTTGTTCAGTTTACATTTACATTCAGAAAATGCTTGACTACATACCAACCGTTGTTACATTTCTCAAATGAGTTTCATCTAATATGGTTTATGTCAAGCATATAGAAAATACACACTTTTGTTTCACAACATTATCTTGATACCCTCTATAAACCAGTATCTACAGAGTGTTCAGAGACAACGTGTGTACTAAAAAAAAGTAATGTTCCTGAGAGAATTGAAGCTGAAATTCAGGATGAAAAAACCACAATGTAACATGAATAAAGTTAATACTTATAAAATCTTTCCTACTTAATAGCTGAATACTCATCAACATGCATTTAAATTTTTTAAGACTTACATAACACAGTATGGTATTATTAGATTTGTACATTTACCTCTCATTAAAAACACAGCTAGATAACTGTTTTTCTGCCATCAAGCATGCATTTATGAGAACATGCAAAGAATAACTTTACATGCAGAATGTGAAATAACATTGGTTTTGGTATTAATAGCTATATTGCAGTTAGTCATAACCGTTAAACTACATTCAACCACAATGGATGTCAATTTGAAAAGAGAAGCAGTAAACCATGAAGGAAGTCAAGAGTTGCAAGCAATCCTTATCACCTTTCCACAACCCCTTTTCCATTTTTTCCCCCCAAAGAGGAAAAATCAGAAGTTTAGTTACAAATGAACTTGTTTCAATTTAAAACATAAGAGCTAAGAGCCTACTCACCGTTCCGAACTGCTTGACGTTTTGGGCACACTTCTTGCATATCGTATTAGTTTTGCTAAAGATAAAATTGCATAATGTTGAATTCAGCGACAAACACACACCTTGAAATTCTTTCCCATGCAATTACTGGAAAACACACATGCAAACACACACTGTGGTAAAAGCAGTTAACGGTAAGTGAACAACTAATACTGTGCTGCATTTATGCAACACACTCGTGTCGCCGGAGCAGGCAGGTTATTTCACTGTGGTTCTGCCCTCTTTACTGTCTCCGTCGGAGTGAATTTCCGCCGTCACGAGAGGTCATGCCTGTGGACCAGCTGTTCCCCTGCAGGTCCACCGACTGCCTGCGGCAGGACTTCAGCAGATCACGCACAGGGCGAGGCGGAACCCTCCCATACCTCTCCTGCTGGAACTCCGACCGGCAATATGTGCATTTTACGATTGGGTGGGCGATCCGGCACTCCTGAGGAGAGAAGAGCAACGTTACTTCCCTTTGCCAGAGCCACAAAACGCTCAAACCCGCTTCATCCCGCACTCCGCGGCCGGTGCCCCACCAGGCGCTGCCTAAAGGGAGTCCAGCCGCGCTAGTGTCAGCCTCCCCGGAACAGGGCCGCCGCCACCTTCCTCTTTCCCCCCGAGAAGCCAACAGCTGCGAGCGCCCCGGCGACGGGGGGCCCATCGCTGTAAGCGCTGCCCTGCGCCTCAGACCCCCGCGCCTCGCCTCAGCGCCGCCATACCTTGCACAGCTGCTGGCCCTGGGAGAGCTCCTCGAAGGGGTACCGCTGGTTGCACTTGGTGCAGGCATAAAGAGCCGGGGCGGCCGCCGTGGCCGCAGCCGCCATCCGCGCCGCGGCAGGCGGGGCGGACACGAAGGGGGGGCGAGGGAGGGGAAGAGGGAGGTGCCGGGGCGAGGGCCGGAGCGGCCGTCTAGGCCGCCACCGAGAAGCCGCCGCCGCAGCCCCCCCCCTCCTACCGCTGCGCCTGAGGAGAGCGCCCCGCCACCGCCCTAGGCCCTGCGCCGAGCCCGCGCCGCTCAGCCGCGTCCCCCTTGTGTCGGTGTCGGCATCAGCGTCACCCCCGCGCCCCCCGCCCTTCCCTCCGCCCCGGGCTCGGGCTCCGGCGGCAGCCAATCACCGCCTCGCGCCAAACCTGCCTTCAAAACTCGCCGCCCAATCACCGCCCCCGCTTCCCCCGCCGCCGCCAATCCTGCCGCGGGCGCCCTGCCCTGTGCTGGGTGATGATTGGATGGCCTCGCAGCTGCGGTGAAAATTGTACCGCCCAGGCAGACTTGTGCTTCCTGACTGGTTGCAGTGCGGACGCTCACTTTGACAAAGACCATCCTCTTCCGCCGCCTGCTCTCCGCGCGTGTGCGGTAGGCCCTGTGCGCCACACACGAATCCTGTGGCCGCTCGCTCCTCCCTGCGCAAGCGATTGGCTGCAGGAGGCCTTTCCGCCTATGTTGACATCTCCCTTTCGATTGGCTAAGAGGGGCCCTTTTTGTAATTTTATTGGGTAGCTTACATGGCACTCAAATCTGAGTTTTAGACTCACTTTTATAGTCCTTCAGGGGTGGGGCTGACCGCTCGTTGCTTCCTTTCCATTGGCAAGCCGGGGTGTCAGTCAAGTGGGAACTGATCGGCGCGAAAGGCGTCCCGGCCGCAGGGCTGTCAGGCCTTAAAGGGAAATGCACTAGCGCGGGGAGCCCCAGCCGACATGGCGGCGGCTTGCAACCATCAATGCACGGTGAGACTTGGTGGCTGGTTCTGAGAGGATGGCGGCTCGCGGCTGCAGGGGGCTCGTTTGCGGTTAACCTGGGGCATAAGGGTCGGTGGAACTTCTGCAGGTGTACGGCACTGCGTAGGCGGGCCGGTAGAATCTCTGTAGCTGTACGGCGCTGCGCAGGCGGGCCGGTAGAATCTCTGTAGCTGTACGGGGCTGCGCAGCGGGACCCTTTCGGCCGCGCCTCGGCCTGCCGGCAGCTGCATGGAAGGTGCGGGGCGGGGAAGGGTGGGCACTCCGGCCGCCGGGTATTGGGCGAGAGCGAGGCCGCGGCAGGCTCCGGGGGCAGCGGCCAGGCAGCGTAGAGCTGGCAGCCTGCCCACAGCCGGCGTGCTGGCAGCAACGCGGACCGTGAACTCTGTCTTGTCTTTTGTTATAAATTTGTTGTTATATATTTGTTATAAATACAATATGCGCGTTAAATGCCGTCATAAGGTACAGAAGAGAGGGCATTGCTGTTTAAACTGGCTCTTTTGCTGTCCTCGTGCCAGTGTCTGGAGAACATATTTGTAAGCGAATGGGAATAAAAACTTGTAATTCCGTTTATTTTTGGAAATAACGTAGGGTCATGACTTTGAAATGGCCTTTTCTAAAGCCATATGAGGCTCCATTAAACGTTTGATTGTGAAACTAAAGGGTCAGTTAAGCTAGCACAGCAAGCCGTTGCTTCCCATTGGGGAGCTCGTAATGGGATTTAGCCTTTGGTTGTTTCCATTTTTAAGCTGAAAATGTTGCCGTAAACTGAGGTTTAACTTTAGTATATATGTGTATCGTGTGTGTGTGAGCACCTGGCGGATCTGGAGGCAGTGTGTAGGTGGTTGCTTCCAGGGGACTGGAATGCCCTCACTCGTGTTCTGGTCAAGGTGCTGAGTGGAGAGAAGCTGGTGACAGGTGACGAAGAAATGGAGGCTGCTGTGCCGGAGTACGCACAGTCGGCGCTGCTGGAGGCTGCTTGCTTCCACCAGATTGTCGCCTGAAACAGAACCTTCCGGTTGGGCTGCTTCTTATTCTAGCTCACTGAAGTCACTTGGCTTTTTAGATGGGGTTTTTTGCGCTTTTTTGTTTGTTGTTTTTTTTTTTTTTGGGGGGGGGGGAGAAAGAGGGGGGAGTAGATGTGTCTTATGCATGTTGGAGAAGTAGAGATGGTGAAAACAATGCAGCGTTATGGAGTGGGAGACGTTTATCGTGAGGGTTCATGGTTTGGGATTTCAGTAGCTGCATGGTGAGCGCCTAGCTTGGTGCTCTTTGTTGTGTTTCTCCCCTGCAGCGTGGTCCCCACATTTACACCTGTACCAGCAAGAGTGGTGACAAAGTAATTCGAGTCCTTTGTCCTTTTTTACTGCCATTTTTTTCTAGCATTCAGAGAAGTGTATCAGAAAATTAGTTTTAGTCTTATGTAGATGAATGTAGCCTGATTAATTAATGTAGTTGGTAAATCAAAACTTTTATGAAAAACAACTGCTCACTGAATGCTTTCTATGCCTTGGGGGGAAAAAAAGTGAACTTTATACATTTCCTGAACTTTGGAAAGAGTTGCTTTTAATACATCTGGCACGCTACAGAAATGTAACAGGAGAAACATAACAAAAAATACTGTATTGTTCCAACATTTAAATCCCCCCCCCCCCCCTCCCCCCCTAATTTAATGTAATGGCTTGGCTGTAAACTTCTTAGTGTCAGCTTTTAGCTAAAGGTGTTACTTAAATTTAGAGTACTCTTGGCTCAGTCTGTATCAGGAGGCACAGATGGCACTTATGTTGACCTCTGGGTGATAGGAACTGTTCTTCTTTCCCCACACCCAGTAATGCAGTACTGAGGGATGAGGGCAGGATGCTAATTGAGATTTTTCCCCCCAGAATGGCTATTTTGGAAGTTTTAATGACTGGATACTTGGATATATTATCAATACCTGTTGTTTGATTTTATTTTTTTTTATTTCCTACATATTCTTTTCCTATTTAGAGCATTACCAAGCATTTTTTTTTCCAATTCTGTCTTCTGAGCACCCATATAAGAACTTGAAATACACCACTGTAATTTAGTCCCTTTTCCCTAGTACCAAAGGTGCTGACCTGGTGCCTTTATGCTTCTTTCCTGCTTAAGAAATTTTCTGCATTTTTCTGTTAGTATTATTTTTACTGTCCAGAGATCTAGCCAAAATCTGAATGGTGAAAAAAACATAGAGATTTTTTTTTCCTTTACTGAAAACATTTGGTATAGTGCTGAGATTAATAGCCTTCCGGGAAGTTTTCCATGATGTGCCATATGTCTTTGCTACAACAGAGAAGAAACAATGTTATGGTGGATCATTTTTACCATCTACCCAAGTTACATGGTCTGAAGGTGGCACCTCTTCCAAGCTGTGGATTCTTATTTTAAAATTTAAAATTTGCATATGAGCATATGTTTTGGTTTTGCCTTTTTCTTTCTCTCAGAATTGTCAGGGTTGGAAAGGACCTCAAGGACCATCTAGTTCCAGCCCCCCTGCCATGGGCAGGGACACCTTCCACTAGATCAGGTTGCTCAGAGCCACATCCAGCCTGGCATTAAAACATCCAGGGATGGGGCTTGCACCACCTCCCAGGGCAACCTGTTCCAGTGTCTCACCACCCTCACGGTGAAGAACTTCTTCCTAACATCTAATCTGAATCTACCCTCCTCTAGCTTGGATCCATTCCCCCTAGTCCTGTCACTACCTGACATCCTAAAAAAATCCCCCCTCCCCAGCTTTCTTGTAGGCCCCCTTCAGATATCAGAAGGCTACAATAAGGTCTCCTCAGAGCCTTCTCTTTTCCAAACTGAACCACCCCAACTCTCTCAGCCTGTCCTCATAGGAGAGGTGCTCCAGTCCTCTGATCATCCTCGTGGCCCTTCTCTGGCTGTGTTCCAGCACGTCCATATCTTGTAATAGAGGTCCAGAACTGGACACAATACTCCAGGTCTCAAGGTGTCAAGGAGGAGAATCATCTCTCTCGACCTGCTGGCCACACCTCTCTTGATGCAACCCAGGATACAGTTGGCTTTTTCCACTGAGTTTAGTCTTGGGGTGCTTCAGGGTGTCCCTGCATGCTACTGGTGTGTCACAGTATCACTGCCCTGTGTTTTTGATGTGTCCTTTTTCATACTTGGGTGGGCAGGTGATACACAAGGGTAGCAGCAATGTATTTGGGAAGGTAATGTCTTCAGACCTCTGAAGGTTAAATGTACTCAGCTTGCTACCATTATATAATGCTGGTGCCCTTAGCTACTGGTGAGACTGCTAAGCTTCTTCCTTTACTATTATAAGGCTTTAGTGTGACTTAAGGAAGGAAAGACTATAGGGAGAACCCAGAATGAGGGGAGATGATCTAGTCAGCAAATGTGGCCTAGGATTTGTGATGGGGATTTTCTTGATACTGTTTCATAAAATTTCTCAATTTTTTCATTTGGCTTATTTAGAAGTTGTTGTTTGTGACATGGAACATAAGATTGCTCAGAGGCAGAGTGGTACCTTCCTGGCTGTGGTCTGCTGCTGCTTTCCTTGTGCTGGTACCACTGATCAGGTGTAGCATGAAGTCCACTTAGATGTGACTGTTGAAGAGGTTCAGTCTATTCATGGAAGGGTAGGAAAGACAACTTGAAGTCAGTGGAAACAAGGGGGTTGGGACTATGCAGCTGGGAGGTTGAGGTGAGGAGAGAGCATGTCCCCTGCCCTGTTGTGTTAGATGAGTGGATGTAGAACTGTGGTTCTGCATGTGCTTTATCAGGTTTGACCACCTTAGTACAGTGTCTTGTGTGCAGTAAGTATAATCAGTAGTTAAGGGGTTGGCTATTTTCCAACCAATTGTGTGTTACCTTCTCACAGTAAGCAAGACACAGTGTGAGTAGAAAGCAAAAATAGAAATTAGAAACTAGTATGGAAAAGATACTTTCTTCCTGGTACTGTTTTTAGTGGAGGAGAATTGGGTGTAAAAATGGTACAGCATAAGGCTGTAAGGAAGGAAATGCAGCTTTTGAGGTATTACAGTTTCCTGCAGCAATACTTCTACAAATCATTTAATTGGATTCTAATGTTTTTGTTGTTGTTGTGACAGAGAAATAAATGTGCTGAATAACAACTTTGTTTTGTTTTCAGGATGATCTGCCGAAAACTCATAACTCTGCGTCAGCCGCAGATGAACTCTCTGCGACTTCATATATAGAGTATCCAAAGCACAAGCCATTTATTAATGCGGATTTGCTGCGCTCCCCACAGAAACCAGTCATTCCATATCCTGAAAGCAACAGCAGAGGTAATAGTTCAGCAAAGTTGCCTTCTTACCTGTTTCCCAGTTGTGGAGAAATAGTGTATGTCCGCATCTACAAAGGCTGCAGTCTTTTTGTCCTTTTATCACTTTCCCGTATGTACAGGTCAGCTGTTCTGTGGGTCCTTTACACTTCTCTTTGTGAAGAAAACCTGATGAAAAACATCATCTTGCAGCTGGAGAATGGTGCTCCTTTGCAGTAGTAGAGAGCTGTAAAGCTGGCTGAGTATGTTATGGAATTGTCCTCATGTGTTTTCTTTTTCCCTTCTTTGGTCCTCCTTGCTCTTTTCTATTCTGAGTTCACAGCTGAATTTGAAAGAAGGAGCCTTTAGTCCCCAGAATGGTTTGTAGGAAAGGAAGAGGTTTGGATCTGTTAAAAAAAGAATACCTCGCATGGACAAGGGTGTGGAGAGAATATTTATCATATCAGTGAAGACTTAAAGGGTGCAAAGAGGAGTTCAGTATAGTGCTGAACTGAGAGCTCACCACACCAAAGAAGAGAGAGAATTTGCTCCCATTTTCCCTTGTTTCTAGGCTTTTCCTTCTCCCTCCTTTGCCATTCTGGTCCTGGTGTTCCTCTCCAGATAAACAGATTGATCTTGCCTGACATGAACAAAAATACTCTTGATTAGTTTTCTGTTATTCTAGTGGATTGGCTTGTCATGCAATGAGGTATTCTCCAGAGCTGCCTGCTGTGCAGGGAAGAGCTTCCTCATGAAGACTCTTCTGATGCAGGAGTGGTTTTGTAGATTGTGTTGCATTAGTGATAAATTTTCAGCTTCCGGGTTTTTACTTGCCAACTTTTTCAAGCAGGGAGTCTGCCAACTTTGAAATAAATGTCTTTATTTTCAAAAAATGTTTAATTAAATATGAGTACATAGTGAAAATAAATCCAACAGGCAGATGATCCAATCTCTTACTCTCTTTCAAAAATGCAGAAGTCTTCTAGAGTATTTATTTTCATAAATTTAAGGGTATGGGAATTAACTGCGGATGGTAGAATTGATTTAATTGTTCTTGAGGGTCCTTATTGCTTTTTCCAATACCTAATTAAAAAAAAAAATCAATGAAAAGTCTTGAGTATAGTAAATTCAGCTTGTTTTGGTTTGCATTTCTTTGTGTTGTTTCTCTCAACATACATAGTTTGGTTTAATATTCTAAAAGAAGGATGGCTGAATGATGTTTGGGCAACCATTTGGGCTTCACCTTTATTTATTGCTTGAATTTGCTTCATTACTGTATTGTTAGTACTGTAAACAGAGAAATTTTGAGTTCAGCTCTAAGGTATTAACCACAGTAACAAAGCTGTGTATAGTTTTAGCTATGTGCATTTCAACTTAATCCTGATAACAATAATATAAAACGAGAAGAGGGGTGATACCTGATCTTGCAAACAGGGCCAAGTTACCTCTTTCCTCTTAACTGTGACTGCTGTCACCTACTTATATACTTAACATGTGCCTTAAAGCAGGTAGTTTTTAGTGGTGCCATACTCTAATATGCTGTTCTGCATTCCAAGGTTATGTTTTTGTGCTGGGGAGCTAATTTTGATAATTATTATTCCTTTCTTTTGGTAGTAATCTGATGCTGAAATACACAGTCCTGACTTTTCCTGTGCTCATGCATTCTCTAGTAAAGATGCATTCTTTCTCACTCAGAAGAGTGGGCTAATGTGACCTTGCAGATGAGTCTGCTATATGAGCTGTCTGTACAGATGTGCCTGTGTTTTATTTTAACACAAGGGTAGAGGGGGAAGGGCTTACGGTTCCCTTTGCAGAATTCAACAATGCAGTTTAGAGGCATGCATAGTACGTCAGATTATCAGCAGATGGTCTAATTGCAAGGTGACATGAGTTCTCTTAGGGCTGCTTTTCTTTTTGTGGTGATGAATAGGGGGTTTTGTTGAGCAATTACTAAAGCAGGGAGTGGAACAGAAAGAGGAAAAGTTGTTCAGTACAAAGGAGATGCCTGTCTGGGGAGGAGCATGAGGGGCACAGGAAGTTCTATGTAGACATCAGGAAAATTTTTTTCACTGTGAGGGTGACAGAATGCTGGAACAGGCTGTCCAGGGGTATTGTGGAGTCTCCCTCTCTGGAGATATTCAAGACCTGCCTGGATGCATTCCTGCGTGACCTGGTATAGGTGATCCTGCTAAGGGGGTTGGACTGGATGATCTTTAGAGGTCCCTTCCAACCCTTAACATTCTATGCAAAAACAAGAGAACAAAAAAAGTTGCCACTAAACACTTGTATAGCTTTATTCTGGGCTGTGACTGTTTATTGGAAGGTTGTATTTGTGTATTTGTTGTGCTCCTAGAGGAATAATATACACAGAGAACTGCCACTGTTTTAACTATGTAGCTGTGGCATTGCATTTCCTTTTGATAGAGTCAGAGGGTGTCTACTGAGTCTACAGAATGCCTTGTTCTGGGAAGTGGATGTATCTTTCCAAATGTTTCAGATGAAAGTGTGCACCAAGGGCACCTCTTTGAGACTAGTTTTAGAATCAGTTTTGGTTTAAAGAGAAGCAGGTCTTAATTCCTGGAAGGAGTCTTGGCTGCTGGGAAAGAACACCCTGACTTTCTTGAATAAAATGCTTTTAGAAAAACGTTTCGAGTTCAATATTATCTTGAAGTGGTGATTTAATGACATCTAACAGAAGGTACTTGTTCAATTACAGCAATATTTTCTGCTCTGAAGAATCTCCAGGAAAAAATTCATCGACTGGAGTTGGAACGGCTTCAGGCAGAGGAGAATGTAAAACACCTCAGCAAGGAAACAGCAGACTACAAAAAAGTGCTGAGTGAACAAATGCAACACAAAGAGCGCATCAAGACTGAAGTGTCCAAGAAAAATCAAGGTTGCTTGCAAACTTATATAGATACTATAGAATATTGATAGGGATGAAACTCGTTTTTTTTATCAGCACATAAAGTTACTTTAATTTACTTGGTTCAACACTTTTCACTTCAGTGACATGAAGTTACAAAGAAGTAATTTTAAAAGCATGCTTTTAGGGATTTGCATGCATACAGCAGTTCATTAGGCTTAATCTGTGAGTTTCTTTAGATGGTGCTTTTCTTGTTTCTTTTGGATCTGTCACAAAAACATAAAAATCCCAGGAACGTGATGCATGATTTCACTTTTCTGCCTTCTGTTACCTCCAGAACTGGCTTCTCAGCTAGCAGCTGCTGAGTCTCGGTGCAGCCTTTTAGAGAAACAGCTGGACTACATGAGAAAAATGATCCAGCATGCAGAAAATGAGAAGTCACATCTCTTGGAGAAGCAGGTGTGCTCTCAAGATTCTCTCAGGGTTAAATTATAAAAATTGTGAACTATGTCATGACTTTTTGCAGTTGCTGTAAGTTTAATTGCTAACTGTGGATGTCTGCTTCAGCAGGTCTTTATATACTTAGGTGTGGATAATTTCTGTACTTAAATTTCTTTAAAAATTATGTACTTACATTTTTCTGCCTTTGTGAACCTATCTCTGAGGCAATATTAGGCTCTGATATTTGTAAGAGTACTTTGCTTCTGTGTGATTGGCTTACTGCAGTAGCTTGTCCTTATCACTCACTGCCACTGGAAAAAATCTCCCTTCTATGTTTGTTCTCTTTACTAGTATTGCTTTTACTAAATTGAGGCTGAAATATTGATTCTGTAGAAGACAGTCAAATTTCTGTTTCTCACCATCAGTGACTTGTAAGATTTGCCTTTTATCTAAAATGAGCCTGAATTTTGTATTGTAGGTGTATGGATCACCTAGAACTCCCTATTCATTGGTCTCTATGGTCATTCTATTTCAGTCTATTAAATAGTTACTGAAGAAAAACAAACCCAAACATAAGAAAGCTACCTGATAGCTGACTAATAAGGGGGTTTTATCACATTGGTTTTGGAGGGAGACTCTCCATAGAATTCTCTCTCAGCTGAATCTGGTTGAGTATGAGGTTCCCAGGAGTGGTGGACCAGTGGCAGACTTGCTCCCTCATTGTAGCACTGTCTAAAATTTCACAGAGGAACTAACAGTTCTTTGGTTTGTTTATGGGCCTCTTCTGTGCTGCAAACACAAGGATTACTATAGATGGTCTGGGGGTCTGGGCTTGTGCTTATAATGGTTTTTCTTTTTACTTCTTTCAAGGGTTCATTGGAGAGAGATCGACTTCTTGATCACTCACATGTTCAGTCGAAACTGGAAAAGCTGGACATGCTGGAAAAAGAGTACAGCAGACTTACCACGATGCAGTCCATAGCAGAGGTCTGTCATTTGTGTTGGATACTCTGTCAGATGTTTATTGTAATTGGCACTTTATAGCTATATGTCAGTTACAGAGCTGAGCAAAACTTTGTGATGTAGAGAAAGACAGCAACTAAACATCTTACTAAAGCTGAAGTGCTGTAAAACTTGAAGTTATTGCTGAAAGTCTACATGTCCAAGTCATTGCACACAAGTGTTGGGAGCTTTGTTCAGCCCCTGACAGTATTTGTTGTGGTTTTTTGTGCTTAGTTGGAACCTAGGCACATAGAATTGTTGGCATCCTGAGCTCTCAACTTCTGCTACTGAATGCTGACAGTTACATTCTGTTATGACCCAGACGTGATGTGACTTGTGTGGGCTTGGTGTGTTTTTAGCCACTTACACTCCTCCTTAACAAATGCAATTATTATTATTAATATTTTGCTTGCAGAATTCTGGAGCCTGACATTGCTAGGTCTCTAGAGCTGTCTGTCAGTGGGTTTGAACCAATCCATCTGTCCAGGATTCATTTTGAATCTGTAGCTTTTAAAAGTTCAGCAGGACCATGTTTGGTCATGTTTTTGGCTGTGGTATTGGCTTCTGCAACCTGGTCCCTATTCTGTCTCTTTCTGCTTGCTGTAGAGAAACTGTGAGAGTCCCAAGCATGTAAAATAGAGAGGGCTTAATGAGGGAGAGGCTTTCACCCACAAATTTCCTCCATCCAAAAGGAGCAGAGAGTATGGGGTTGGATTATGGCATGGAGCACAGCTCTGGACTCTAACCAGTTGCAGGCTTGCCACCCTGCACACCAGCCCTTACCAGATGCTGAAGAAGGTGGTGGTTTTCCAGGAGTGCATAAGGAGATGTTTGATAGTAAATCTATAGTTAGTTGGTCTGCTGCACTATACCTGTTCTTGGGGAGTCCTTGGCCCAGGGCAGTTGTTTAAGATCTTGACACCTCGTTTTGGTAAGCTGTGTTTATGGAGTGGAAGTGCCTGCATCCTGGGCCAGGCTTTTCCAAAGTGAGAAGAAAGTCTCCTGGGCCTTGTGCACTGAAAGTTGCAGTAGGTTCCTCCAGGGTCAGAGCTGAAATAACTGATTCAACAACAGGAGTTCCCTTCTCAGGGGCTCTTACCAGGCTTCACTGGGAGCAGCTGGAGTCTGGTGGGGCTGGGTTAGTTGTCTTTTTGTGCCTGGTTGGTGGACATAATTTCAGTCTAAGAGTCTGGGGTAGGGTTTTTTGTTCATTTGGTGGGTTTTGGTTTTGTTTTTCATTTGTTTGGGGTTTTTTTGGTTGTTGGTAATGTTTTTTTGTTGTTGTTGTGTGTGTGGTTTTGGGGTTTTTTTGTTGTGTTTTTGTTTGTTTGGGTTTTGCTTTGTTTTGTATTTTCCCTGGAGTAAACTAAACATCTTTGATTCTTCGATACCTGTAGGAATTGGCAGCTGTCACAGTTAGATCTGTTTCAGTGGAATTAGTGTCAAACTTCAAACTGATTCTAGGCACTGAGAGAAATCTAAATTTAGCTCTCACTAAAGGTCACTGTCTCTGATAGTTTTGCAGTCATGAGCTATTTTCTGATCGACAGGTCTACCTGCCTCTGCTCTTGCAGGCTCTGTTTCTCTGTGAGCATCTGTGGTCTTCGTGTTATCTTACAATCCTGGAAGGGTGACTGCAGGCTTTGCTCAAAATGGTTACATCTGTTACTTCTTTAGTACCTGTTTTAGTTGTGGCAAGTCCACAGGAACACTTGCAAATTTAATTTGAATCAAGAAATAGATGAGAGACTACTTGTCTACATGGTGTGCTGAAATCACAGAATGTTAGAGGATGGAATGGACCTCCAGGGATCAAGTCCAACCCCACTGGATCATCTAGGGCAGGCCATACAGGAAGACAATGGATGGGAAGTGGTGAGCTTGCTTACTCATTAGTGTTCATGGTTTAACTGTCCCTGATTTCAGGCACTGTTGGAGCACAAGTTATGCGTGGATCTCTCTGAGAGCATTTACTCTCTGCAGAGCCAGTACCTGACCCTATAAATACCACCTTCAAGCAATCTGACAAAGGAAATGCTGAGACTGTCATTCATGTGACATGCTCTTAGTTGGAGTACTTGCCTCAAAAGCATTTTCAGGTGTATGTTTATTGCAACCATAGTCTACCCATAGCCTGGAGTGCAGGCTCTGGATAGCTGACTGAGAGGGTCTGAAGATCTCTGTCTAAGGATGGAGTTAGGACATGAAGTCTACCCTAAATGTGCAGTTTGGGCTCCAGTCTTGTCTGTGAGCACATGGCAAGAGTTTGAATGCAAGCATAGATGGCACCTTTTGAAGAACTGTAGTTGGTAGTAATCTTTTCTTAATGCTAACAATGAGATTTCATAAAACCTCACCATTCCATCAACATCAGAGGTAATGAATCCTCACAGACTGTTGTGGCTTTGTACTACCTACACCTCTAGATTTTATTCTAATTGACAGGTGGTGAGAGGCAGCACCTGCCTTATTCCAGCTGCGTACATACTGAGTGCTTGGCTGTCAGGCAGGCACTAATTTGCAAGGTAGACAAGCACAGAGGTAAAACCTTCTTCCCACTGGAGACCTTTCCTCTCTGGTGGATCTAAATTGGATGATTCTTCCAGCAGTCAGTTTTTAGGAAATCTTGGTGTTCTGTATCTTTGAGGTCTCATATCTTTCTGTTGTCTTTGGTTAATGTTGTTTGAGGGATGAAATGCAATCCAGAAGGACATGGACAGGCTTGAGAAGTGGGCCCATGTGAACCTCATGAGGTTCAACAGGTCAGTTACAGTGTACTGTACCTCTGTCAGGGCAAGTCCCAGTATCAGTACAGGCAGGGGGATGAATGGATTTAGAGAAGCCCTGTGGAGAAGGGCTTGCGGGTACTGGTGGATGAAAAGTTGGACGTGAGCCGAAAATGTGTGCTTGCAGCAGAGAAAGCCAACCAGTAGGTCAAGGGCAGAGGATTCTGTCTCTCTACTCCACTCTGGTGATACCCCCCTACAGTAGTTTCCATCTCTGGAGTCTTCAGCACAGGAAGGACATGGATTTGTTAGAGCAGATCCAGAGAAGGACTACAAAAAATGATCGGGGGGGTGGAACACTTCTATGAAGAAATGCTGAGGGAGTTGGAGTTCTTGAGCCTGGGGAAGACAAGGCTCTGGGGAGACCTTGTTGTGATCATTCAATGCTTAAGGAAGGATTATAAGAAAGGTAGGGCAGGGCCTATTGTGACAGGATGAGGGGTAATGGTTTTAAACTAGAAGACTAGGTACAGGGAAGACATTCTTAACAGTGAGGGTGATGGCACATGGGCACAGGTTGCTCAGAGAGGTGGTAGGTGCCCCATCCCTGGGAACGTTCACGTTCAAGGTCAGGTTGGGCCTGGCTCAGAGCAACCTGATTGAGTTGAAGATGACCCTGCTGACTGCAGGGTGTTTGGACTAGATGACCTTTAAAGGTCCCACTCTTCCCATTCTATGATGATATGATTGTCTGAGTGAGATGATTGCATGAAACTTGATTTTCCCTAGAAAAGAGGCAAAAATAGAATGGACTTAAAAATACTTGTAGTTTTTTCATTGGTTTTTTTTTTTTGGGGGGGGTGGGGAGGGGAGGGCAGGAGCAGGTATTAGTGACTGAGCAGAGTGGTTTAGGTAGCCCAATGCTGGCCTGCAGTGCACTTTTCTATTCTATGGTAGCTTACATGACAGGCAGTGTGGCTGGGGAGCATCTGCATTAGCTGTTAGCTGCCTCTCTCTCTCTCAGTGATGAGCCCGTAATCTGTGTAACACTTCTTCTCTAAAAGCAAGAACAAAAGTTTCTTTTGAGAATATAACCTGGATAGTTAATTTCTAGCAGGGTCTGTCACAGATGACACAGAAAGATGCACTCTCACTGTGCAGTTTGAGCTGCACACTGCAGCTAAACGGGTGGCCAAGTGAATGCTCCTTCATGTCAGTGTAATAGCTTTGTCCCAGCTTCATGTCAGTCTGCAGGTCAAATGGAAGATTTGCTTCAGTATTTCCATGTTCAAAATTCTATCACACTTGACAGATTAACAAAGGTCTTTGTGAGACTGGCCACATGGAAATCAAGAATTGTGCTACATTCTGTGAAGGGCAGAAGATTATTTTCACTTACCTGGAATATATCTGATTTGACTGGGGAAAGAAATAAAATAGTCAAAGGAGCTCTTTCATTCAACAGGAAAAGTTGGTTCCTTTGCATAGTATACCTTTGTCTTCAGTGTTGATTCAGCATTTTGCCATTTAACACCTTCGTGTAGCAGCTGCTTACATTAATCTTGCAGTTAATGCTTAAGTAAAGCAAAATTATTTACAATCTCAGTGTAGTGGGTTTATAAGCAAACAGAAGTGTACAAATAAAGCTGTTACTTTGAGTGCTGTGCTTTACTGGCCTAAGTTTGATTAGTGGCACTGTGAATAATTAGTTTTTGGGGGAAGAGAAAGGCAATTGTTTTGTGTCCTGGGGGTCTGGATCACTCTTTCACTCTGCTGTGTAAAATCAGAAAGTTATTTGATAATTTTCTCATTGGAAGATTAAGCAAGTCCTGCTTAAACAAGGTTTTCATCTTTTTGGAGGGCTTACAAAGAAATACATGCCTTTCTCCTTAACTCTTTTCTTTGAGAAGGGTTTTCAAAGGACTTCTTACATATTTTTACCACAAAAAGATTGAATCACTTCAGTTTTGCTTAAAGATTTCTCAGAGGCACCATACACACCTTTCTCTCCCTTGTTTATTAGGAACATTGATTTATGTTCAAAAATTCCTCTCTTCTAAGAGTTTAAGTTACAGATATTAGCAAAAACACTGTTAGTGGTCTAAATAAAGCAAGTCTTCTCTCAGCTTAGAAGGATACATGGTGCACCTTCGTAAGTCCTTTTGTAGTACAAAATCTTTCATGATACTGCACACAAATAAACTTACTTTCTAGGGGTTTTTTTTGAAACCAAAGAGAGAGACGGACATGTATTGCTCTTGTAGGCTTCCACTTAAATTCAGATGCCAAGTGCAGAAGTAAAAAGAGAAAAGTCAGTTAAATTTTAAGCATGAGCACTTGATGGTTGGATTTATAGACAAAACATCAGCAGTCATTCTAATGCTGAAGTCTTCACTCAGCTGTAAGTTGATACACTTTTGCTCAAGCTCATAGTATTGTAGGCTTCAGGAAAAAAAAGGAATTGTGTCATTAGTGATGCTATTATTTTTATTCAACTTTGCCTAGAAAAAAATGAAAGAGCTGGAACAGAAGCTTCAGGAGGAAGAACATGCGAGGAAACTTGTTCAGGAAAAAGCAGCTGAGGTAACTACCAGGAAATTTCCTTTGTACTGATATGCACTGCAATTAACTCTTCCCTTCCATCCACTTTTTAACCATTTCTATTTTTTCACTGAAATTTATTTTGCAGCAACTACTAGTGAGTGGCAGCCTTTGCTTGCAGAGCTCCTGTATTTTTAAAATTCTTGCTTTGCCATTCTTAATAGATAATCAGAGGCAAAGTAAACTAATATAATTCCAGTAATTTTGCTTTTTCCCTTCAATTAAAGCTTCAGACAGGCCTTGAAACCAACAGACTACTGATTCAAGCAGCATCACCATTGCTTTCTCCTAAAGGAAGGAAACCCAGGAAGAAAACTAAGCAGCCAGAGAAGGTAACATGGGGGAAAGAGAAGGGCATTTACTGAGGAGTTAAATAAGATTGTGTGAATGCAGTCAGGAAGGTAGGCTGCCTCTTGTATTAGAAAGCAAAGGGAAAATGGGTTTCCTGTTGTGTCACCTTTGATAAACTTTTTTCTCTTCTTTCCTTCCAGAAATGCTCTGTTACAAGCCATTTCACTACGCAGCCCCATTACAGACTGTGCCTGGGTGATGTACCCTTTGTAGCTGGGAAGGTGAGCTGCTCACTTCCAAAGGTTAATGCTTGGTAGCTGCAGTGCCTTTAAGCGGCTTTGGCTTTGTGCACTCCTGACACCCAGCGGTCAGGTCATTTAATTGTCTTTCTTCCAATTTGTCTTCAAAAGGGTTGTTGACTATCAGCAGCTTGCTGAACTGGCATTTCCCAAAACAGCTCCTTGCTATGCTACTGGTCTAGTGCACAGTCATTCAAACAAAAAAATACGTTCCTGGCAGCAAATGAAAAGTTACAGTTTTTCAAATGTTCTCCATGTTATCAGGTAGGTTGGTGGCAGTGCCGTTTATAAGAAGTCTTTTACTTTTACTTCCAGTCTACCAGTCCCAGTCATTCAGTTGGTGCCAATGTGCAGCATGTCCTACACCTGATGAAACAACACACAAAAGCTTTGTGTAACAGTCGTGTGGTAAATGATAATCTACTAGCAAAACCCGCCAGCGCTGGTCATCCTACCCGCAAAAGCAGGAAGTCATCCTTGCCAAAAGAATCTTCATCATCACACGAAGAGCTCTCTGAAGTGCTGCTGACTTTACAAGATGAATTTGGGCAGATGAGTTTGTGAGTTTGGCCTCTTCTCTGTTACAGATTATGAACATAGATGCTTTATGATTTTGCCTTTTGATGTGAAATTGGAAAGTTTTGCCTGAAAAAGGAGTTAGTTCTGGGAAGTATCTAGCATATAATCTCTTTGCTTTGCTGGCTGTGGAGGCTGTCTTTTCTCATTGCAGTTAAAGAGAGAGTCTCATGAACACTGTGGATTCCAAACCTGTACTTATATGCAGCAGTACTGACTTCATAAGGGGTAGAGAAAATGTGTGGTAACAACCCCTGGTGTAATGGACAAATAGTGCATTGACAGCTTTATTACTCATTTTGCTTGTCCTAGTTAACATCAATTGCTCATCTGCTGCACAACTGCAGTAGATGGAGATACACAAAATAGTAACTGAATCAGTACTGAGATCAGACCCTCAGGGGGTTATGAGGTTATTTTGAATGCATGATTTGAAGTTTGAAGCTACTGAAGTTAAGACTTAGTGTGCAGCAGCCTGCCACCAGGATGTGCTACTGTAATAATGCTAACCATCAGAACTGTTCTTGCTGGTTCGTTGTGGCACGTTGAACATGGCTGGCTGTTGAGATGCTGGGGTGTCCCAGAGTGTTATTTCTGAGCTGGGTGTACAAGCACTAGAGGCCAGGGGTGTCTGATGCAGGCTTGATTCTGTTTGATTTCCATGCTAGTGATCACCAGCAGCTGTCAAAGCTTGTCCAGGAAGCCCCAACCATTGCAGTGAGGGAAGATCTGGAGAGGGAACTTGAGGCATTGGTGAGAAAGATGGAAGCAAAGGCAGACCAGATCAGCAAAGTCCAGAGGCATCGGTTGCAGGTGAGTTACCTTTAGCTGTGTTCATGGTTGTGTAGAATTTGTCGTAAGTTTTCTTTATGTTATATCCTACTCTATCAGCAATTGAATAAAGCAGAAGTAACTATTGTAGAGAAATAGTGCCTAGCTCTAGGTTTGATGTCCCAAAGTCACTCTGCCTACCTCTGTCTTTGTATCCCTGTATTTCTGCAGGAGTATCCTTCCTGTTACCCTTGTGCCCTTTCTTTCTCCTCTCCTGGGAAGAGCTTTCACAATTGTTCTTATATTGCCTTTTACTCTCCTGTCATTCCCCTGAACCTTTTAACAGTTCTCCTTTCCTTGGAACAAATGACCTGTTTAAGTTTTGATTTGCTTTTTATAAAACCTAGAATGTTCATTTCAGCCTGAAGCAACTTTGTCTCTTTATTCAAAGCTCTAAAACCTATTGATTCTCTGTTTTCTCTAATCTTCATTCACTTCAGCAAATTTCTTCCAAAGAGCTTAACCCTGCCATGTGTTTAATCTGGTTCAGTTCACATGAACCAATATTCACTCATGTAATTTATACACAAAATCTGTGCTGAGAGCACTGCTGCTGACATCCACAAGAGGCATGTGACGTTTTCAGTTGGATGCATCACTTTGCTCACCCTAGTTCCCAGTAGTAATGAGACTGCATTTGCTGAAGCTTCAGACTACTTATTGGCAAAAGTTTTAGGAGGCAGGACTTGAGAAAATTGCTGTGTGCTATAAACTAGGAGGAGGACCACTGCCTGAAGAGAGAGGAACCGTAGAAGCCAACTGTTCTGTGGTTTGAGAGGGGAATGTGCCCACACCCTTAGACTGCCCAGTTCCTCTTCCAGGCACATGCCAGCTCAGTCCTTGCTGCTAAGTGCTGAATCTTACTTGCTGTGGTTTCTAGTACCATATGTGGATATAAGATCTTCACCTCAGCAGAGTTTTGGTGTTCTTTTTGAAGCTACATCTCTGGCAGTGACTGGCTTACTCAAATCACTAGTATGTATGTAGAAAAAAAAATTTTTTTTGATCACTTGATGGTAATAGCGACAAATCAACTTCTTGTCTTATGTAACTTTTTCTTCTACATTTATAATGGGAGCTGTTTCCCCACAGTGAACTTGTCCATTTTTAAAGAGATAATGGAATAGTTCAGCCTACTAGCTGGGAACAGTTCTAAAGATGCAAATACAGCAATGCTGTAAAATAAAATAACTATTTGGGGTGACTTGGAAGCATCCATTTGCTTATCTGGGTGAGGTAAGTGGTGGGGTATTTTTGCTGCTTGGAAGATTTGCCTGAAGGAAGGTTACTGCTTAAGGTTTTTCTTGGGGCTTCTCTTTCAGCTAGAGAGACTTAAGAGAGAATGCAAGTCCAAAAAGACTTCTGCTAAACAAATAAAAGACAACAGGTTCCCTGTTAGTGAGGTTAAAGTAACAACTACAGTAACCACCAAAGGGAAGAATGCTGGTCCCATCAAAGTGAAACCTGGAGAGAAGAGTCGGAAAAACCTTCAGTTGTTGAGAGACATGCAGACCATACAGACATCACTACAGAAGGATGATCTCAGCTGGGACTACTGATGTTCTACAGACGTTCTTGAACCATCCCAGTCAAACTCATGTTCTGGATATAAAGCAGCGGCCATTCTTGCTATGTGAAAGAGACTACTGTATGCTAAGTGCACTTTTGAAATACGGGCCCTTAATCCTCCATCCCTGAGTCTGATTGTATGTATTATGGTCTATCTTAAAACACATTCCATTTTTAAGGAACCCAGCCACCAAATCTAACCATTGGTCTCTACCAGTTCCAGCAGTCCCTCAAATTCAGCGTGCCAGGCACTGCACATTTATGTGGGTTGGTGTGTAGAATGCCAGCATGATTTCACACTGTTGTTGAGCTGTGTATTGGGAGGCTTCTCAAGATGCTTCATTTGAAAATGATGCTGCAGCCTTATGTCTTAAGGGCTTTTGTCAGCTCAAATGGGTAAAGCCTTTTACAGGTGTTTTGTGGAGCTTTCCTAGTCCTGCTACATTGCATTAGTCAGCATTAATGGCAGTGGGTGTTTGAGTGCTCAAAAAGAGCAGAACAACTTTTCCAACTTACTTTGCTTAATGACTGAATTATTTGTAAGTCTGAAGAGTGGTATTTCTCTGCAGCAATCCTACTTTATGAGAAAGCTATAGGATAGGGGATAATATCCTGTCTCCTAATTCACAGCTTTGGGTGGTAAAGGAGCAAGATAAACCACAAGTGTTTTTAAACTGTAAGTGCCTCAATCATGCCATTCAGTCCTGGCATCTTGCTTTTAACTTGAAGTATGTGCTTTGACCTATCTACTTTGGTAGTGGTGCGATTCATTTTGCACTCTGACTTGCACAGCTGAGTAAATGTTATTTATTATGTTAATAATGTAAAGAATTTCCTATTAATGGAATGTATAGAAGACCCACATTACCTGTTTATACAGTTGAAAAATAATAAAGCCAGCTTGCCTGTTGAGTGGCTTGTGGGAAAGCTGTGCTTCCTCTGAATTAACTCTGTTTGCTGCAGCACTGTGCCCCATCCAGTGTGCTTCTTGTGGTGATGTGACATCTCCCTGGTAAACGTGATGAATAGGAGCTGCTAGCAAGGTGCAGGTATGCCAAGGCACTTTGTCCACCCTGGCCTATAGCTCAACAGGCAGGGATCTCTAGAGGATCAACACAGGCAGAAGGGATTTGAGTTGTAATTACTTGGAGGTGATCCTCCTTGCATCCAAGCCACAGAGGTTTTTAGCTGCAAGAGAAGTCAGAAGCCGTTAACCAGACCTGGAGCCATCCCCCTTAACTTTGTTTGCATTAGAGAGAGATGGTGGGGGGAGAGCAGTTCATCCTGGGGCTTGTGAAAAAGAGCAGCTGAAAGAACACTCAGTAAGTTCACTTGGGAAGGACAGCTGGGGATCAGCTTGCTTAAAGATGGGTTAACTTCAGCATTACCTCAGGCTCTCCTGCTGAAGCTCCTTACTGCTAGAGAGCTTAGGCATATGAGGGGTGAGAGCATCAAGGAGCAGACTTTGAGCTGATTCCAAACCATCTCAGTCAATTTCAGCTGAAGACGAGTTACACAGAAAAATGTGCATCCTGCTTTTACAAGGCAGTTACTGTGCTAATGCACTGGCAATGCAGAAATTGATTCTGGTCTTTTTTATTGTGAAAGTAGTTTTGTAATATTGAGCAGCTAAGCACAATGTCTGCATCAGTACTGCTCGGTATAGGCTAGGAGAAACCTGTCCAAAGATGGATTCATGTTTGTCATTCTGAATTTTAGAGAGTTTGAACATCAGCATCTTTCAAGATCATCTACAGACAAATGAGAGATGTGGATTTGACAGACTGTAGTTTGAGTGCTGTTTTATTAATGTTTGCATGTCCTACTTCTCCTTTGGAGAACCACATAGTTGAAAGCAAGAGCACAGGAATTTTACTCATTTACCAGATTTTATTAGTGTTAGGGAAACCAAACAGCCTTCATCAAGAAACAAAATATACACACGGTCAATTTGCTAATACAGAATAATGCTATGAACCATCTTCTACGGTGATTGTACATAAGTGCAGATCTGCCCTCTAACCTTAAAGCACATCAAAGTCCTTCAGAAGGTGTTTTGTGGGGGTCTTTGCACCACTGAACAGTAATGTTTCAGGCCATGCAGTGATGAACCTCATCCTGATCCTCATTCAGATTTCTTTCTAAGTACTGAGACACTGATTGCGGTAGAGCAGGCAGAAATGGTGACTGCAGGGGGAACTCCTTGTTCCTGCCTCAGAAGGAACATGGCTTTTGAAAGGCAATTTCTTACGTGCAAATTGGTCCACTCTTGTACTCCCTCAGAAAATACTTCTCAATTTGTGGAAGAGAGGTGGAGTGAAGAAGCATGCTGATGAGTTTATTAAACAGATGACCACAGTATGGGATCCTACTGTAAAAGAGCAACAGAGGAACCCAGACCAAGCACTGCCCCTCTTCCTCAGCACAGAGGTGAAGAGTATCCTGGAGTAAAGATCCTTGCACATATATGACTACCTTTGCTGTAATCTTCTACAACCCATACCTCTCTCTTTGGAATAGCACTGGGGCAGCTTTGCCAAGTATGGTTTTTATCTCCACTACTATAATAAAATTTTGTATTAAAATTGAATTTGGACTTAAGTTTAGTTGGGTGACGCTAATTTTTGAAGTATGCTATGAGGAAAAAGACCTAAACATAAGGCTCAGAAACTGGCTAAGCTGTTCAGACCACCAGAATAACCTTAAGCAGCAGTTGCAGTGCAGGCAGAAAGGCTTCTTTGGTTGATATACAGTTGTTCCATCAGTTAACAGAGAACTGAAATACCTTAAGCATGCCACTATGACCCTGCACAGAAGCATTAATGTCACAAATTATGCTTACCCAAGCAAAATGAAATCACTGATCCCTGCAGTTCATGCATGCCCCTTGGTATTCCACTACCTTTCCCCTGATGAGTATGAGGCACTGGAAGGCAGAGGAGCTGCAGAAAGCCTAGGGGAGCCATGCTCTGCTTCCCCTGCAGAAATAAAGGTGCTTAAGTTGCATCCTGGCACACCTAATGTAAACCATAAGCAAGACTCTAGAGTTGCAGAGGTGGAAGCAAACTTTGTCTTATAAAGTCAGGTTGTGTAGGTTGCTCCTCTACCTCCATGTTTTATCAGTAGAAGCTGCCCTTTCATTAAATAAGGCATCATTTACATGGCTTCCTATGATCTAGACTAAGTGGAGGGAAAAGCAAGAACATGTTTCAGAGGCTGTTGCTGCATGTCTCTGTGTGCTGGGGAACACTGGCAGCAGTGCTGCTATGCAGCCATTCACAGCAGAGCGTTTTGTGACTTCACAGCTGCATTCTGGGCTCCTGTATGAAGGTAGGTTTGATGTCCCCTCTTAACAAAGGGGACATTTTTCCTCTGCAGTACTTTAATTCTAGTGCACAGTCTCTTTTTAAAGCCAAGTGATTTCCAGCACATAAGTGAATAAAGAGTGAGCTCTAGGTTTTGTTTAGGTGGCACGTGCAATTATCTTGTATTACAATCTAGCCACTGAAAAGGTTAATTGCATAGGGGGCCTTGTTTGTTTCTCTCTTTGTTTTTGTTTAAGCTTCCTCTAGGTGCTACAGTACTAATAAATTACCCTGGAGAGAAATAAATAAATAGGTTGGCATCTCCCAGACACCACACTGGAAATCCAGAGGGTTTCAGAAAAGCTGCCCTCATGGAACTGGGAAGGTACTTGGCAAAGTAAGTCCATATTACACAACTGTCTGTACAGGAGCGACACACTGTGCAGGAGAGCCAGCTCTCTCTGAGGAGGAGGTGGAACGGTTGGTGATCTCTCTCTGCAGTTCCTCCACTTTCTTCTGCAGCTCAGCACGCTTAGCGAGAAGCTCCTTGTAGCGATTGTGCACAGGTTCCTGCAAGAAAACATGTTGCTGCAGCACCACAGCTATGAGGGAAGGAGGTGGGGCACATGGGTTATGTCATTGTCTCCCACCCAGGGGTGAGCAGGTGCTCTGGCTTTTGGATGCTCCTTTTTATCCAACTTGCACAGTGCAATGGCAGCTAAACAAACCAGTGTGTATTCTGAAAGATGACAGTTACAGAAGTCTAATCTCTGACATTTCTGGGGGACATCTCAGCCTGGACCTAATTTCAGGACTTTGGAAAAAAAAAAATCCATACAGATTTATGTAAATATTTTCAGATAGTTGAACCTTTAGTACTGCAAAGCATTTGCTGGGTTCCTGTATCTAATGCCCCAGATGAGCAAAGCTCTGTTAACTGCAGTTGGACACTGAGGCAGTCAAAGAATTTTTGCCCTTTATCAAAAGGTGATTCCAGCTTTGGGACCATGTTCAGATGCCTGTTTCGGGTGCCTGCCCTGGGCAAGCCCATTCCCTTGCAGTCAGGGCTCAAGAGTGTAACAGGGCTGCAGTCAGACCTCTGTGTGTTTCCGGCAGTCAAAGCAAGCACAGGGTTCCTACTGCCAGTAATCTAAAAACAGCCACAAAGCTCAGATGTAGAATCCTTTCTCCAAAGAAGTCTTTGTTTTTTAGGCAGTTTAGCAAACAAGTCAGAGGATTTTTCTCATATCATAAGTGCAAAATTCTCCATATTGCTGAGTATCTTCAGCTCCCATAGATTTTGCAAGGCAGTGACCTCCAGCTGACCACTCAACACCTGTCAGCTTTAGGTGCTGCTCTTTCATTTGCTTGCATTTTAAGGCTTTTGGGTTTAGATTTAAGCAGTGGCAGCATAAGTTTATCCATTACTTCTTGTGCTTCAAGGTCTTGAACTCCAAAATGACAGTTCAACCAGTACTAGCAGAGAGGGAAATAAAAGTAGCTTCTCTGGAGGAGGTGTTACCTGTGGTTTCATCCTGGGGTTCCAGCGGATGTAGTAGCCAATCCACAGCTCGAGGTGGCGCATGCTGGCCACGGGATACAGGACGTGGTTGGAGTAGCTGACATACAAGGGGTTAGTGAAGTCCTCCAGCTGGCTGTTGATGTAAGACCAAAGCGATACAGTCTTTTTTGGAAGGCTCTGTAAGGCAAAGGGGTGGAGGAGGCTTTATTTCACATACGAATCCCAACGTTTATCTCCGAAGTATAACAGCACATACATATGCCTGCCATTAACAGAGAGCTGGTTGCCTGTTTGTAGCTTAAAGAAACCCACCCTCGCTCTTTTGATGTGGTTATTGTAATCCAAGCAGAAGGATGCAGGCACGCACACACCCTGGCACAGAAACATCCCCTCTTACCACCCAGCTGCCAACACAGACCAGAAATTGCTATTGGCACAACAAGGGGATACTGGCACATGAACTTGCAATGCTTTAGTTAAACTTCACCTCTTTAAAGTGTTCCTAGAGGACTCGGTGGAGTATTTAATTGCAAAGAAAAAAAAAAAAGAAAACATTTGACTTAGGCCCTGATGTAGTGGAATAATTAGGCCTGTGAATAGTCCCAGTGAAACCAGTGAAGTGCTTGATAGATTAAGTACTTTGCTAGGCTGAGGCCTTAAAAAAAAAAAAAACACCAAAATTCACATGCAAACTGCACACAGGTATTCTTCTTACAATTTGGCACTGCGGGCTCCAAAGAAATGGGGACCCTGATTTATCTGCAGTACAATGCTATCACTTCTGTATTACAGCAATTCTTTTTATTTTGTAATGGATGTGTTGTCAAATATAACTGCATAGGGTTCACACAGCACTATCCTCAAGGTACCTCTGTGATGTGAGGCTGCAACTTTTTGGTGACAAAATGTTTTTAGGCAAGGTAGACAATGAGCATCACTGCTTTTCCTTCTGATTCCAGACTGGGTCTGAAGGGACACATCTATAGGCTCCTCCCTTGGCAAATAAACCTCCACCAGACTGCAGGGCAGAGCAGGGCAGGGTATGGAGGCATGTTCTTCCTAATACTCCTTTGTCCTCTCCCAGGAAAACGCAAGCACAGCTTGAACATGTACTGAGACCAGCTACTTGCCGTAACCTGTGTGTGCAGAATGGTAACACACACTTGGTAGTTAAAGCAACCTAAAGGGACTGCTTCAAGGTGAAGGGAGGACAAAAAGGTGCCAGTTTCCACACACAAGGTTACATTAAACCAAAGTTCAAAGAAAATCTGCATTTCCAACTGCCTGGGAAACACCAGGAGCTATTCAGACACCAGTGAGTAGCTGAAAGCTGTGCTGGTAGCAATGGGGCAACAAACAGCAGTTTGTGCAAAGAGCAAAATACCCCATCTCCCAGCTCTTAAAAGAAGGGGATTTGCCGTTACCCAAAGTGCTGAAACAGCTGCTCTAGCAACATCTGGCCAGCTAAAGCAATCACAGTACCTGGCTTCAACTGTGAAGAGAAGTCATCTTACCTCCTTCACTCTCTGCTGCTCACTGCTGCACAGGAAGGTCCCAAACAAACAGCTATACAGGTGATCCAGGATGGTTATCAAAAAGTACTCATTGAACTCAAATGCTGTAGGGAACTTCAGACAGACCAGAAAGTTAGGTTGGGATTTTAGAACAGGAAACGCAAACTTTCTCCCACTCTGTGCTCTTGGTAAGGAACTTCTTGATTTCTAAAACAGGATTTGTCCCCGTTCCTTGCCTGGCTGGATATTCAGGATCACATTTGCTCCTTCCAGATGCAAGAGTTTCTGTCTTGGAAAGCTGCTTTACATATGCAGAGTGGAATTTTGAGCAAAAGCCAGAGGTCTGAAGGATTTGACCACTGTGTTTATACACAGTGCTGGAAGCTTGCTTTGCTGTGCCTGCCCCTCATGACAGACCGTGCAACAAGACCATGAACAAAAGGCTGAAACACCTGTGAAATAATGCATAGAAAGAAAGAGAAATCTCCCCAGGCCAAATGGAAATAACCTGTGTGTGTAACACAGCACTTCCCAGAGGGAACAGCAGGGAGGAACCTTGCAACACAGGTCAGCAGCAGGAACAGGTGTTTGTGTAGGGGCTGTTTGCTCTTGATGTTTCATGCAGAAACCATCACAACTAAGACTGGGAGAACTGAAGCTCCACAAAGGGTCAGTAAGAACACGTGCAGTTAACATGCTAGTAGACATGCTGGGGCAATGGAGAGGACAGTGGGAGGCCTTCCTCCCTCACAAACCATTCTCCCCTTCCCAGGCTGCTTTGGCTGCAATATCCTGACCTCACCAGCTGCAGGTCAGAATGCCTGTTTGTAGGAGCACAATAAAAATTACTTTTGATGATGGTAAAAGCCTCCCTCTTTTTTGCTTGGATATGGTACAGCTTCATATATAGTGGCAACCTTCTTTTCCATTTCACCTGTTTTAATCCATAATGAGCCTAATTTTTTCAGTGACCTGCCTGACCATTGCTGACATTCGCCATGTGACACATTTTGTGTCACAGCAGCAAAAAAAACCTTCCAGGTCCCATATAACTGGGGAAAAACCTTCCAACCACAGGGTATCTCTCTTGAACTATGCCTCTGCCATGACTGGTCTGATAGTGAGAAATACATGAATCACATATGAATCAGGAGCAGTATGTTTGCCTTCAGAAGTTAAAATGGAGCAAATGCGTGTGTTGCTGCAGGTTTGCTTATGGGATCAGTTTGAGCAGAGGCAACAAGGATCTGTCTGCACCCACCAGACTAGAAACTTAAGTCTTCTATGCTTCTGAAGGCATAGTGGGCAGTAGAGGATGGCTGAGGTGTCCCTGCCCATGGCAAGTGAGTCAGCTGTCCCCTCTTTCAGGGTGATGCAAGCTTCTCACAAGCTTGCCATTATTATAGCAGCACATAGGTAAGCAGCACCCACAACTAGCTAGTCTGATGCAGGCCAACATTGTGGCTTTCCTGTGCCCTTCAGCATTCAGGCTCTTTGCTAAACAGACTCCCAGGAAATGTGCTGCCAGTCAAGAGAAGAGTAGAAGCCCAGGAAGGAGAGCGTGTGCAGGTCAGCTTGGAAATTATTTCTGTTGCCAGACAGTGTGCCACTGTGGACACTGGCTTTACAGACACGTGTGTCACCCTGTGATTTACCTGTCTTGTCATTTGCCAGACACAGTCAATGAACTGGAGGAAGACAGGAGAGCGATCTGCATCTGCGTGATTCTTGTCTCCGTGGCCAACTCTCTGAAACAGAGCAGGACAAAGAGCATGAGATGCACAGGGTTTCATAAGGAAACTGCTGAGGTCTCCTCTCAGTCACCCAAGCCTTTATCAACAGCTTTAAGAAGGTTCAAATTAATCTTGATTTTGCTTTGTCCGTATCAGTCGGTAAGGGAGTAAAGGACATCTACTCCCTTTGCCTTTGAAGTGAAATTTCTTTATGGTGATATTTTTATGCTAAATTAAAACAAGAGTTGTTAGAGTAGAGGCTCCAGATGCTATGCTGGCACTGATTTCAGTTAATAGCTAAAGTTCAGAAGGGAAAAAAAAGAAAATGCTTTTGCTTCAGTTGCAGCTGTTGTCCTGGCTACTTCAGTAGTAGAGCGTGAGAGATCTAAACACTACCTACAGGCATAGCATGTGGTGAGAACCATCACACAACACCTCACAGCTTCCAAGTGCTGTACAAACACTAACCCAGCCCATCTCCTGCCACCTCAAGAGAGGCAGTAATGAAAGCATCCCAAGAAGCAGGCCTCCAACCCTCACCATGCTGTGAGGCCAAGACATGAGGACAGATTCCCTGTAACTAGCACAGTACGTCAGTAGTTATATGTTATCCAGGAGCCCTCAGTACTGTACAAAGGCAGAACAAGAACATGCTTTCACTGCAGCAGGACCTCAGTTGCTTAGTGCCTCAGTTTCCCCACCTTTCTCAGAGCATTTGACCAAGAAACACATCATGCGTTTGCTGTAAACAGACCTTCCTCTAGCCCTTGCCAAAATTAAACAGCCACAAGAGACCAGCTATGAGCAAAACACAATGGGAACAAAGACTGAAAGGATACTGCTGAAAGGCTCTCAATTCCCATCAGTGCAGACCATAACAAACTGCTGTGTCGCAAGTTCACAAAGCTGCCTCTGCCACTCTAGGGACACAACTGCTACTCTTGGTGCCATCTCAAACCAATACTCTTTCACCTAAACAATTAAAAACCTTCCCAGAAATAAAATGTGCCTGAAGAAAATGTGAGGTCAATGCCATAATCAAATTCCCCAGCCTCTTCAATACCAAGGCATTTGTTAAATTATGACATTCAAGCAGTCTCAGAAAATGGACTGAAATGAAGAGAAATATAAAAAAACCCTCAAAGGTTTCTGCCAACTCCCAGCAGAAATGCCTATCCTGAACCCAAAGCACACTGATATTTTAAGCCTAAGCATGGGAACACGACGTATCAGTCAGGCACCCGAGAGATTTAATACCACCTGTTCCTCGTATCTAACTGCTACTGTCTCCAAGGAGGTTAAGAGAGGGCTGGAATTAAAGGCAGAAAACAATAGCAGCAGCATTCACCTTTCTTCTGCCAGTTAAGCTGGGAGACTTCTCACAGGAAAGGCTGAACTCCTTTGAAATCCTTCAAGGTGGACAATAACTTTCTGTTCAGTGCCTTCCAAGAGCTAGTGACTCACCAGCTGAAATCTGTGGCCAAAGCTCAGCCACTCCTTCTCCACTAGCACTTCAAAGCCCCTGATTGTTCGGTAGTAGCCGTCTAACATGAGCAGAGAGAGAGAGGTGAGCTGGGCTGTCCGGTCCCAGCCGTCACTGCAGTGTACAACCACAGATGTCTTCCCCGACTCCACCTTGTCAGCGATCCGAAGGGCTCCAGCGAGAATGAGCTAGGAGGAGGGGAAAAAAAATAAATTAAAAAATTTACAAATTCTCATTGGAACAGAAACTACAAATGAAAAATGGCTAGTGACAACACAGGATAAACCAAGGGCTCTCTCTGCCTCAAGGAGAACAGTGAATCAGTCCAACTACTTTATAACTAGGACAGCAAATTGGCAAACACATTTTTTGTTCCAGCAAGATGACAACACATCTAAACTGTAATGTAGGCACAGGTCTAGAAGAACCCTTGCATTAAGCTCAGTCCTTGGACAGGTCAGGATTTAAATGCAGGAGCATTCTGTGTCTGAACATGAACACAAAACAGCCATCACCTTATAACTGCCTCAGGAGGAGCTTTGCTCCTGTCTGCATTAGCAGGTCAACAATGTAAGCTGCACATTTTTAGGAGAGAAAGAGCTTAATTTGAAAACATCTGTAGAAGCTGAAGCATTTTGCCCCACTTATTCTGACTCTGCTTGGAGGGCACAGATTCCCTAGTCTGGACCAGGCAGTAACACCAGTATGCCCAAGTCAGGGGCTTGGAGAAGCTGTGGGTCCTGTGCTCTAATGAGGGCTTTCACAGATACACAGTACATAGTTACACAGTACTCAGGAACACACTTTACTTCCAAAGCACCATCTTTTAGTATTTCAACCCACCCTCTTGTTCCACTTCCCATCCCCTCAAAATTCACCATTCCCAGAAATTTTGGGTTTACAGAATGACAAAAACAGCCAGGTTGGAAAAAACCCTCAGGATCACCAAGTCCAAAGAGTTGTTTAGAAACTGAAAACAAGTTGTCTTTAAATTTCTCATGAATTGAAAATCCAGCTCTGGAGTTAGTTCTGGATACATTTCCCAGTAAACAGACTGGTATGGACTTGTGGTTATTCAGCCACATGCAACGGATGCAGACATGCTTACCTTGATATGCTCTAGCCAGTGAGTTGACTCCAAGTTAGACAGCCAGTGAGTTTCCTCGATATTCGGATACACAATTTCCTTCAGTTTTCTCAGTGACTCTCTCATGACATGAATGTTGTGAATGTCCAGGAACACCAGTTCTGCATTTTGGTAGGCATCCTCGCTCTCATAGCCCCCTCCTTTAGCCTAAAGAACAAAATCCACAT